>NC_134732.1:25095065-25457565 GCF_049634645.1 Pelodiscus sinensis
AGAAGTCACACACACAGTCACCTTTACTGTAGGTGAGTCTGTGGTGAGCACCATGTGTTGGATCAGATGGTTTATTTGAAAATGTTCGTCTCAAGCCAAATTCTAGCAGAAATTTGCAATTTCATTGCCATGTTAATAATGCTGAATAGTTTTTTGAGGGACATTAGTAGGCTAAGAAAAGGGAAGCAGTCAAGAGCAGTCCTCAGAGCTGCATGAAAGTGAAGCATATTTGTCTAACGTCTAATAATTGATGTGGCCAAGCTCATTATATGTATTAGCTGCCTTAGGCTAGCTATTTGGCAGGAGACCTGGAGCAGCAGAACATAGTGGGCTGTAGGAAGAGGGAGGTAGTCCTTGATTTGGGTAACAGCTGATAGCTTGGTTGAGCCTGTACTACTGGAGAATTAATCTCTGCGGAGTTACTATTGTGTGTTCTGTACCTTTAATTGTGCTTCACCTCTATTTAAAAGCTTTGTACTGCCTCTTTCAAACTGGTAAAGCCTTTAAAAATTTAAATTAATGAGCTTGCACAATCTTGTATACAGGAAACCCATCTTGTCTCTACTGTGATTATTAATGTATTATATCATTCTGTAAAAACTGATTAAAAAGGAGAACAGTTTGATTGTGACCCGGTTTCATTTCTCTGCATTGTAACATTCATGTACTGTTCTATGTACTCAGCAATGGCAACGAAGCCTGCAGTGCAAGCTTATTTTATTGTAATATAGACGACTTTGTTTTCACTAATTTTTGCACTTTTGTTTTCAATTCTGCACTGTTCTGTCCTGATACATCCACAGACTCCTCCCCTGCGAACATGTGTACAGCTCAATAGATGTGGCGAGGGAAGGGACAGAGAGGAAACGAGATGCCAGTGACAGGCTAAGGAGCTTTTCACTTCTGGGGCATTGGTAACTAGCAGTGGCAGGGACCGAGGGGTCAGTCAGTGGCATGTGTAAAATGAGCGTAGGGACATGCACTGCCTTGTGCTGAACAGATCCCTGCATTCTGCACAGGCCGAGCATAGAATTGTGTGCCAGGTCTCGCTAAGCCCAGCATCGCTACTGAAGCTAATTGGCTCTGTTGCCAGTGTCAACATGGAGCAAAGGATCAGCTACGTTGGTAGTGAAGTAATGTCTAGCCCTGTGCAAGCAATGACTAGTGCAGAGTGCTACAGCTGGGCAGTCAGAGGATTTCATTCCCCATGGCTGTCGAGTCCATGAGCACTCAAGTCACTCAAGGTTTTTCTTCCCTTTTTAAAAATGTCTCCCATTGAACAGGTAAGCCCATAACATGGTTCTGATTAAGATGGTCTGTCTAGTCATGCAGCAGGATGTTTAACAAGTTACTAGTAGATTAACTCCATTCAACGTGATCTGGCAGTTAAAGGATAGACTTTTCCAGGCTCTGTCCTCCCTTTACTTTGGCTAGTAGGTTTCTGCAAAATATTTTATTCTAATAGCAGATTTTTGTACAGCAAGAATCTTGCAGCTCCTAGGGAGCGTGAGACATGGCTGTGGGTTGCAGCTGAAAATGTTCACGCGGTTCTGATTGGGGATGGGCAGCAGTTCAGTCCCCTCCTGTGACCTGTCTGGTCCACTGTTTGAACAGCATCTGTCTTATCTGGATGTAAAAGTTCAGGAATATTTGTAGTCCATCTGGCCTCATTCCACTTCCTGATCTGTTCGAAAGCAGCACTATGTAAAATTAAGCTGTCATGCGCCATGTATATTTTTAACTGAAAAGCTGCTTTCAACATGCACAAACACGTTCTGGCGAGGAGAGAACCATCTGTGTGTCAGGCCATTACAGAAAATACCCTTCCCCAGCAATAGAATTTTAACTTCAAAAGTGAGGCCCTTTGCTTAAATGGGCTTCTGGAAAGACCATTCAGCAGCAGTTAATTTTGTTCACGTATTGTCCACTTACAGCAGCCGGAGTCAGGGATCTGGTTTTATGAAGCCTTTATTAACAAACCCGAAACTCACAACACGGCCGCCTGTCCTAGGGAGCTGGGGGGAGGGTACTTAGCCTGCTCTTCCCCACCATTTCTCATATCAGGCTCTTTTGCCAGAGAACAGCGGTGGAGGAAGCAGACGCAGACGGGTGAAGTGACGTGCGCGTGGTCGCTCAGTGACTAGCAGCTGGAAATGGACCCACAACTTGGCTTCTCCCTGCACCTGGGACAGGCTTCCCTCCTCAGTGAAAGGAACCCATCTCCAGGAGAGGCAGTGGCCAGCCTGTTCTAGGGACACGGGGGTGTCAGTATAACTGCAGGTTTTCGGGGAGGGGATTTTTTTCGCACCCCTGAGCCTAGCGGGAGGGATGGCAATTCCTCAAGCAGAGCAATGGAAAGGAAGTTGGTGCTAGGGATGTAAACTCCCCTTCAACTGGCTAACCCATGTAACTTTTTAACCCATTGACTGATTACGGGGGAGGGGGGCTACTCCAGCTCCCCTGCCCACTGCTGGGCTGCAGCACTCCCGCCCCCTCCCTCCCCACCGCAGGCAGGGGCTGCCCCAGTGTCCTGCTCAGAACAGCCTCTGCCGGCAGCACCCCCGGGCCCACTGCAGACAGGCTGTGCGGCGGCAGGTGGGGAGCGGCTCCAGCCCTACCTCTTAACTGTGAGCCCCACTGGTTAGTTCACGCTCCTCCCGCCGCAGGCTCTCCCTCACCTGCAGCTCCCCTGGCCGTGGAAGGGTTAACTGCACCCACTGGGGCTGTTCTGCTGGACTTAGGCAGCTGGAGAAACGCCCCCCATGCAGCTCTTCTGGGGTCACGTGTCTGCAAAACCGGCCAGGCCAGACCCTCCTCCGGGGCCGCTGGGCTGGGCTGGTTTCCTGGGGCAGGAGATCTCACCAGGACCAGAGTGACGGGAGAGCAATGGGCTCCCCTGTAGCACTTTGCCCGTTGGGGGTGGGTGGCTGCAGGTGCGTACAAGGCCCTTCCAGCTCCTAGCTGGGTGCCTGGGGGGAGAGCAGGAGCCGGGCCCCTGAGACCCAGCTGCAAGGGGGCGAGTTGGGAGAACTGTGTGGTGGGGGGAGGGGAGTCTCTGGAGCCCTCTGTCTGATGCTCTGCGGCCAGAGCACCTTCTACTGCAGGCAGGGCTGCGGGCTCTTGGCCTTGGCCTGGCCGAGCAGGTGCAGGTCTTCCAGTGTCACGTGCACCACCTGCAACAGACGACGCACTGTCAGGTCCCGCCCCCAGGGGCTGCTCTTGTTCGGGGCCAGATCCCCACCTGCCCTCTCCACAAGGCTCGGGGGGCTGGAGCCAAGCGTAGCGGAGAGACCCTAGCGTGGGAGCTGCAGGAAGTGGAAGCTTGTCTCTTAACACCCCGGCGCCCAGCCGAGCACCCCGACCTGCCTGGGGCCAAGAGCCTCCAGTGAACAAGGGAGGCTCCGGCCCCCGGGGGCTGGTCCCATTTCAGCCCCTGGCGGCTGAGGGTTTAGCTGGGCAGGGGCAGCGGGGGAGAATCCCCCGAGTCAGGAAGCCCCTTGCTTCCCCCTGTAGCACGGAGGAACCGGCGGGGGCTTTCTACAGGGCAGCGGCGGCCGGCCGGGCCTCGTGGGCTGCTGGTCTCGCAGCCCAGCTCATGGCTCCTCTCCTGGAGCTGTGAACAGCTGCTGCTGCTGGCGCGTCCCTCCGGAGAGGGGAGGCTCCTGCCCAGACCCCTCTGCCCTGAATCGGGGCAGCCGCCCCTCCCCCACCTTGCTCCCTCCTGCCGCCAAGCTGCTCCCAGCTCCCGGCTCGCTGGGGGCGGCGGGCGAGCTGAACCGGTGTCCCCAGGGCCCCTGCCCAACTCTGCAGAGCAGGGTCAGGCGGAGCCGCCCCAGGCTGGCAAGTGCCTCAGCGGAGCATCTGCCTCAAGGGGCGGTGCCTGGCGTGAGAGTTCAGGGCCCCAGCTTGCGCGCTCCCTCCCCGGATGCCACCGCAGCACAGGGGAGGGGAGACGACGGAGCAGGGCGGCTTCCCCTGCCTTGGAGAGCGCGCCTGGGTCCTCTCAGACACGTACCCAGCAGCAGCCAGCACGCCCGTCTGTGCCACACGCAGTCACCGTCGCACGCCCCTGTCTGTGCCACACGCAGTCACCGTCGCACGCCCCCCGGTCTGTGCCACACGCAGTCACCGTCGCACGCCCCCCGGTCTGTGCCACACGCAGTCACCGTCGCACGCCCCTGTCTGTGCCACACGCAGTCACCGTCGCACGCCCCCCGGTCTGTGCCACACGCAGTCACCGTCGCACGCCCCGGTCTGTGCCACACGCAATCACCGTCGCACGCCCCTGTCTGTGCCACACGCAGTCACCGTCGCACGCCCCCGGTCTGTGCCACACGCAGTCACCGTCGCACGCCCCCGGTCTGTGCCACACGCAGTCACCGTCGCACGCCCCCGGTCTGTGCCACACGCAGTCACCGTCGCACGCCCCCCGGTCTGTGCCACACGCAGTCACCGTCGCACGCCCCCCGGTCTGTGCCACACGCAGTCACCATCGCACGCCCCTGTCTGTGCCACACGCAGTCACCGTCGCACGCCCCCCGGTCTGTGCCACACGCAGTCACCGTCGCACGCCCCCCGGTCTGTGCCACACGCAGTCACCGTCGCACGCCCCCCGGTCTGTGCCACACGCAGTCACCGTCGCACGCCCCCGGTCTGTGCCACACGCAGTCACCGTCGCACGCCCCCCTGTCTGTGCCACACGCAGTCACCGTCGCACGCCCCCCGGTCTGTGCCACACGCAGTCACCGTCGCACGCCCCCGGTCTGTGCCACACGCAGTCACCGTCGCACACACCCCCATCTGTGCCACACGCAGTCACCGTCGCACGCCCCCCGGTCTGTGCCACACGCAGTCACCGTCGCACGCCCCCGGTCTGTGCCACACGCAGTCACCGTCGCACGCCCCCGGTCTGTGCCACACGCAGTCACCGTCGCACGCCCCCGGTCTGTGCCACACGCAGTCACCGTCACACACCCCCCCATCTGTGCCACACGCAGTCACCGTCGCACGCCCCCCGGTCTGTGCCACACGCAGTCACCGTCGCACGCCCCCCGGTCTGTGCCACACGCAGTCACCGTCGCACGCCCCCGGTCTGTGCCACACGCAGTCACCGTCGCACGCCCCCCCGGTCTGTGCCACACGCAGTCACCGTCGCACGCCCCGGTCTGTGCCACACGCAGTCACCGTCGCACACCCCCGGTCTGTGCCACACGCAGTCACCGTCGCACGCCCCCGGACTGTGCCACACGCAGTCACCGTCGCACACCCCCGGTCTGTGCCACACGCAGTCACCGTCGCACGCCCCCGGACTGTGCCACACGCAGTTTCCGTCGCACACCCCCGGTCTGTGCCACACGCAGTCACCGTCGCACGCCCCCCGGTCTGTGCCACACGCAGTCACCGTCGCACACCCCCCCATCTGTGCCACACGCAGTCACCGTCGCACGCCCCGGTCTGTGCCACACGCAGTCACCGTCGCACGCCCCCCGGTCTGTGCCACACGCAGTCACCGTCGCACACCCCCCCATCTGTGCCACACGCAGTCACCGTCGCACGCCCCCCGGTCTGTGCCACACGCAGTCACCGTCGCACACCCCCCCATCTGTGCCAGACGCAGTCACCGTCGCACGCCCCCGGTCTGTGCCACACGCAGTCACCGTCGCACACCCCCGGTCTGTGCCACACGCAGTCACCGTCGCACGCCCCCGGACTGTGCCACACGCAGTCACCGTCGCACACCCCCCCATCTGTGCCACACGCAGTCACCGTCGCACGCCCCGGTCTGTGCCACACGCAGTCACCGTCGCACACCCCCGGTCTGTGCCACACGCAGTCACCGTCGCACGCCCCCCGGTCTGTGCCACACTCAGTCACCGTCGCACGCCCCCCGGTCTGTGCCACACGCAGTCACCGTCGCACGCCCCCGGTCTGTGCCACACGCAGTCACCGTCGCACGCCCCCCGGTCTGTGCCACACTCAGTCACCGTCGCACGCCCCCCGGTCTGTGCCACACGCAGTCACCGTCGCACGCCCCCGGTCTGTGCCACACGCAGTCACCGTCGCACGCCCCCGGTCTGTGCCACACGCAGTCACCGTCGCACACCCCCGGTCTGTGCCACACGCAGTCACCGTCGCACCCCCCCGGTCTGTGCCACACGCAGTCACCGTCGCACGCCCCCGGACTGTGCCACACGCAGTCACCGTCTCACGCCCCCGGTCTGTGCCACACGCAGTCACCGTCGCACGCCCCCGGTCTGTGCCACACGCAGTCACCGTCGCACACCCCCGGTCTGTGCCACACACTGTCTCTGTTGCACACCCCCCCGTCTGTGCCATACGCACCCGGTCTGTGCCACACGCAGTCACTGTTGCACGCTCCCGGTCTGTGCCACACGCTGTCTCTGTTGCACGCTCCCGGTCTGTGCTACACGCACCCAGTCTGTGCCACACGCAGTCACTGTTGCACGCCCCCCCCCCCCCTCTGTGCCACACGCACCCGGTCTGTGCCACACGCAGTCACTGTTTCACGCTCCCGGTCTGTGCCACACGCTGTCTCTGTTGCACGCCCCCCTCTGTGCCACACGCACCCGGTCTGTGCCACACGCTGTCTCTGTTGCACGCCCCCCCTCTGTGCTACACGCTCCTGGTCTGTGCCACACGCTGTCTCTGTTGCACGCCCCCCCTCTGTGCCACACGCACCCGGTCTGTGCCACACGCAGTCATTGTCGCACGCACCCCGTTTGTGCCACACACACTCAGTCTGTCAAAGTCTGTCTCACACAGTGTCTTTCACCCTGTCTCTGTAGCTTCCAGCCCTGCCCCTTCCAGGGTACCCCCGGAGCCGGCCCATGACCCTGTACCAACATTCATGAAGTGAAAATTGTCGCCCACCCCTGCCCGGGATGGAGAGCTTCCCGTGGGTACTGGCAGGGCAGCTGCCCGGGTTGCTGGGTTCAAGGGAGGGGCGGGCAGAGCCACTCTTCCCTCTCACCTGGGATACAGAGTCTCTTTACCCTGGAGAAGAGCAGAAAAAGTTCCCCCCTGGAGCCAAACTGGGATTTTTCTGTGGGAGGCCTCAGCTCTTGGCTCAGGGAAAGCGAGAGCTGTGGAGCCGCCCGGGGTCACCGAGCCGCCAAGCCCCCCCGAGCACCCGCACGCCCAGTCCTGTCTGTAACTGCCACGCAGAGCCAAGGGGCGGGCAGGGGCCGCGTGGCACTGAACGTTAGCTTCCCTAGGCCAGGCTAGGCCATGGGACTGCAGGACAGATTCTTCCTACGAGGCCCAATGGCTCTGCGGGGCCACGGGGCTGCCTCCGGCCGTGCAGGCTGAGTGCGGGGCCAGGTCCCTCCCCGGCTGGGGAGCTGGGACCGACTGGCCCAGGCCTGAGAAACAGGCTCGCTCTCCCCCTGGCTCTGTTCGCTTTCTGCAGCCTGCAAGGGGAGCGGCTGCGTTAGCCCCTCCCTTCTCTGCCGCGTGGCCCTCATCCGCGCTGCGGCCAGGGGCCCGTACCTTGCTGTGGGCTGGGTCGGGATAGTCACAGACGCCTGCTGGGAAGGCCGCGCGCATCAAGGCCTTCAGCTCCTTTGGGTAGACGTAGGTCGGGTACTTGGCTTGCTCCAGGCCGACGCCTGCGTCCCACTTGAAAAGCAAGCGGGCGCGTTACCCGGGAGTGAGCCAAACTGGGCCCCGTGTGCAAAGCCCTTTGCTCCCCGGCGCTAGTGTGACGACCCCCCCCCCCCCGGTCGCAGCCGCACCCGGCAGGACTTGGCGTGGAAACGGCTACCGGGTGCGGCTGCGACCAGTCCCGGGGGGTTCCCAGCCTCCCCCCGCTCTAGTTGACGCCTGCAGCGCGGGTGCAGTAACGTCAGAGTCCAGCGCCAGCTTCCTCCCGCCGGCCCGGGCACCTCTCCGGTTCGCCAGGCCGCCCGCGGGGCTCAGTGCTTTGCAGCGCCACGTGGACACGCTCCCCGTCGGCACTGCACCCCGGGCTCCCGCTGGCCGGCCCTGCCTGGAGAGGTGCTGGGAGCCAACGGCCGGGCCCCCTCCAGGCGCTGCGCTCACCAGGCGCCGGCGGATGAGTCTGTAGGCCTTGTGCCGCCGGCGCCGATCGCTCTTCATCGCAGCCGCCTGCTCCAGGAGCGGGGCCACCCAGAGGGGGATCCTGCAGGAGAGAGGTGTGAGCGGAGCCCTGTGGCTGCCCCAGGGACCGCGGCCGGCGGTGGGCCCCACGCAGGGCAGGGTGGGTAGGGGCCTACGGGCACAGCCGGCCTGGGGGTACCTTCTCCTGTCCTCTCCCCCTTCGGCCGACCCCGGGCGCCTGGAGCTCACAGCCAGGTGGCGGGGCAGAAATCAGAGGCTGCCCCCCCCTTTGCTCCCCGAGAGCCCCGACCCGCAGTCCCTGCAGCTCCCCTCCCCTCCCCTGGCGAGGCCCCTGGGTCCCCCGCGCCCGGAGCCAAGCCTGGGCAGCCGGGGGAGGAGCCGAGCAGGCTCGTCCCTGGGCTGCGGGCCGGCCTAGAAGGGGCGCCCGTGGGCCGCGTGCCCCAGAAAGGCCTGTCTGGCCCCGTGGGGGGGGGGGGGGGCACCGCGGTGCCAGGGGCTCCGGGCGGCTGGAAGGGACGTGGCAGCAGCGGGCCCCGGGCTGTGGCCTCCCTGCCCCCGGGCCCCCCTCCCGCCTGCCCCCGGGCCCCCCTCCCGCCTGCCCCCGGGGTTCCCGCAGGCCGGGCTGGCTCACCCCCACTGCTGGCAGAGCCGCCCTGCAGCCTCCATGGGAGCAGCCTCCTGGGCCTGAGCCTGGGCCGGGGAAGCCGGAGGGGCGGGGGCAGGGGCGGGGGCGGGGGCAGGGGCGACCTTTTCACCCCCCGCCTGGCTGGGCAGCGCCTGTGAGTGACTCGTCCCAGCCCGGCCCCCCAGGGAGCCCAGCGCCCCCCACTCTGTGCGGGGGAGGGGAGGGGAGCTGCTGGCCGGTGGCCCCCGGCTGGGAACCTGGCCTGGCCCTCACCAAGGACGACACCCAACGGCCGAGAGCCCCCCGCACGCCCCCTGGCCTGCCCCCTGGCCTGCCCCACATGCACCCCCCAGCCTGCCCCCTGGCCTGCCCCACATGCACCCCCCAGCCTGCCCCCTGGCCTGCCCCACATGCACCCCCCAGCCTGCCCCCTGGCCTGCCCCACATGCACCCCTCAGCCTGCCCCCTGGCCTGCCCCACATGCACCCCTCAGCCTGTCCCCTGGCCTGCCCCACATGCACCCCCCAGCCTGCCCCCTGGCCTGCCCCACATGCACCCCTCAGCCTGCCCCCTGGCCTGCCCCACATGCACCCCCCCAGCCTGCCCCCTGGCCTGCCCCACATGCACCCCCCAGCCTGCCCCCTGGCCTGCCCCACATGCACCCCCCAGCCTGCCCCCTGGCCTGCCCCACATGCACCCCTCAGCCTGCCCCCTGGCCTGCCCCACATGCACCCCCCAGCCTGCCCCCTGGCCTGCCCCACATGCACCCCCCAGCCTGCCCCCTGGCCTGCCCCACATGCACCCCTCAGCCTGCCCCCTGGCCTGCCCCACATGCACCCCCCCAGCCTGTCCCCCTGGCCTGCCCCACATGCACCCCTCAGCCTGCTCCCTGGCCTGCCCCACATGCACCCCCCCCAGCCTGTCCCCCTGGCCTGCCCCACATGCACCCCCCCAGCCTGTCCCCCTGGCCTGCCCCACATGCACCCCTCAGCCTGCCCCCTGGCCTGCCCCACATGCACCCCCCCAGCCTGCCCCCCTGGCCTGCCCCACATGCACCTCCTTGTCCTGCCCCACGTGCACCCCCACAGCCTGCCCCCCTGGCCTGCCCCACATGCACCCCTCAGCCTGCTCCCTGGCCTGCCCCACATGCACCCCCCCCAGCCTGCCCCCCTGGCCTGCCCCACATGCACCCCTCAGCCTGCCCCCTGGCCTGCCCCACATGCACCTCCTTGTCCTGCCCCACGTGCACCCCCCCAGCCTGCCCCACATGCACCCCTCAGCCTGCTCCCCTGGCCTGCCCCACATGCACCCCCCCCAGCCTGCTCCCCTGGCCTGCCCCACATGCACCCCCCAGCCTGCCCCCGACCTGCCCCACGTGCACCCCCATGTCCTGCCCCATGCACTCCCCCCCATGTACCTCAGCCTGTCCCATGGCCTACCCCTCATAGCCCCCCCCCCCCCAGGTTCTGCCCCACACACCCTCCCCAGCCTGTTCTCTGGCCTGCCCCATAATGCACCCCTATGGCCTGCCTCCCGCACCCCTGCCAGCCTACTCCACATACATCTCCTGGTTTGCCCCACGCACCCCCCCCTCAGCCTGCCCCCCCGGCCTGCCCCATGTGCAACCCCAATGGCCTGCCCCATGCACTCCCCCCAGCCTGCCCCACATAGTTCCCCCCCATGTCCTGTCCCCCCCCCCACACACACACCCCTGACCTGCCCTATGTCCTGTCCCATGCACCCTCCTGGCCTGCCCCACGCACACACACATCAAGGTCCTTCCCTATGCACTTCCCCATGGCCTGCCCCACATAGCCCCCCCCATGTCCGGCGCCACTCACACCCCAGCCTGCCCCATGGCCTGCCTTACGTGCCCTGCCCCATGCATCCCCACCCAGTCTGCCCCACATACTCCCCTTGTCCTGCTCCACACACACCCGAGCCTGCCCCCTCCCCACCCTTTGGCCTGCCTCATGCACACCCCCTGTCCTGCCCCACACCACCCCAGCCCAGCGCACACTCCCTATGTCCTGCCGCCTCCCCCCACGCCCACACTACCGTCGGCCCTGCCCCAAGCATGCAGCCCCCCCCCAGGCCTGCCCCACATGCCCCTCCAGCGTGCCCCCCACACATCCTCCTAGCCTGACCATGCACACACCCCCCCTGCCCTGCCCCACATGCAACACCCCCCCCATGTCCTGCCTCCCACCCCTCCCGGCCTGCCCTCCCCCACACACTCCGTATGCCCTCCCCTACTCACACACACAGCCCTGCCCCATGCACACACCCCCAGGCTGTGGCCCAAGCACACACCCCTCCTGGCTCTGCCCCACACACAAACCCCCCAGGCCCTGCCACCCCCCCTTGGCCTGCTGCTGCTTTGTGCTGGCTGGGCACGTGTGTCAGGGGGGCAGGGTGAATCCCCCCCAGCTGCCCTGAGCCCTGTCTAGGAGAAGTTGCCGGCTGTCACACTGGGCCCCTAGGCTCTGCCTGCCCCTGCCCCGCAGGGCGCCTGGAACCACGCGATGCCTCCTCCCCACCCCAGGTCTGTCGCCGGTGGGCCCAGCTGCCACCTGCCCTGGCAGTGGCTGGCGAGCGTGGGGCCTGGCCTGGGGCGGCTACGCAGGCAGGCCGGGGACACCGGGCAGACGCAGCATGTTGAGTGCGAAAGGCTCCCCACGGCCTCCCTTCCGGGCCCCCGTCCTGCCTGGCCCTGGGGCGGAGAGGGGCTGGTCGGCACGCAGGCGGGGACAGCGCCATGCCCGCCTCAGACGCCCCCGCATGGCTCGCCAGGCGTACGGGGCACAGGACACACGCGTGACCTGGTCTGGCCCGGACCCTGGGCCTGGCCTGGGGAGAATGGCCTCCCTTGGCATGGGGAGGATATCGGGGGGGGGCTATGACAGGCTGTGAGGTGCAGCCGCCCCCCCCCCTCCTGTGGCGGGGAGGCCTGAGGAGTGAGGGGCTGGGGGACGGGTTGGGGGTACTGCGGCGGGGGTGGGGGAGCCGGGCTGTGATGGAGGCTCGTGGCAGGCCTGCCACCCCAGGGAGAAACACCCAGCAACCCAGGCCTGGAGCCCCCCCCAACCAGCCCCCTCCTAGGGCAGGGCCCCCTTTCCCGCCTCAGCCGAGGGGCCGGGAGGGGGAGGCCGCAGCGGAGAGTCCAGCAGCGGCTAACACAGGGTGTGTGTGTGGGGGGGGGGGCTGCCGCTTGTGCCCGCCCTGCGGTGCCCCGTCCCGTCCTGCCGGCTCCCGGGGGCAAGCAGCAGCCCCTGGCCCCCTCAGCCTGCTGGACCCAGGGCAGGGCATTTCCCGCGGGGGGGCGACCTCTGTGCCAAGCGGCCCCTGAGCCGGTGCTAGGGAGCCTCCTGGGCGGGGCAGGGCGCTGGGGAGGGCCCGGTGGCCAGCTCCCTGGGGACTTCGGGCCCCTGCCCACGAGAGGGGCGTGGGCCCCCGGGGGGCAGTGAGGGGCTGACTGACCCCAGGAGCACGCCGGGCACCGAGGGGCAGCGCCGTGGGGCGCCGATTCCTGGGAGTAACCGACCGGTGCCAAGCGCCTGCGGCCCCCCCCAGCTGGCAGGGGCCAAGGGAGGCTCAGAGCCACTAATGCCCCGTGGCCTGCGGCTTCCTCTGCTGCATTGGCCCAAAGGCCCCAGCGCCGCCGTGGCGGCTGCCAGAGACGCGGCTGAGCTGCTCCATTTCTGCCTGGCTGAAGGGGCCGGGCTCTGCGTGCGCCTCGGCCTCAGACGCCCCCTCGGGCTGCTGCCCGACCCGGCTTCACTCGTCCGTGGGCCGCACCCACCCCTTGGTGTCGCGGGTGCTGCACACGCCTGGCCCGGCCCCCCTCCCCCATCCCGCCCGGCTCCGGCAGGGCGCCCCGTCCAGCGCGGTGAGCTCGCCCGCCGCTCTGCTCCGCGCCAGCAGCGCTCGACACGAGCAAGGCGCCATTTTCGGTCTCGGCAGCCAGGCCCGCCGTGCGCTCGGTCCCTGCAGTGTTATTGACCTTGATTCTCGCTCATTTGCATCCAGCATTTTTCATCCTTTGGAATACGGTGTTTGGGGACCTTTCCATCATTAAGTGGATTTACAGCAATTTCCTTATGTGTTTTCTCCAAGGGATTCTGTTATGAGAGGCACATTAAATCTCCATTAATACCTCATTATCCGACTGATAAGATTACCATGATAATGAGGCAGAAATTCTAATTGTTTCACTTCTTATTGTGCCTTTCATTAAATCATATACCTGGAAGTTAGCATCCGCGCCATTTCCAGCCGCCCGCCCTAGGGAGCTGGGGCCCTTCCTGACGAGCGAGGGACGTCCTGGGCCGGGCCGAGGTGCAGGGGGCCGGGCCCGGCCATGGTGGTTATTGATGGTGCCTGTGGAGTCCTGCGCTTTGCTGGCCGGGGCAGGGCACAGGCTGGGTTTGCCCCCGGCGCCCACTGCCCATGGCTCCTAGCGACCGCCAGCAGCTCGGTGACCTGCCTGCCCCAGGCGGGCGCTCGTCCGCGGGGGAGCTGAGCGTGGCGGGGTGACCGGACAAGGACAGTTAGGAAAACGCTGCGTGGAGGCCGTTGGGTAGAAGGGGTGTGGCCCCTGCTGACTCTGGGATGCCAGGCTGCGCAGAGGCCCTTGGGCACCGGTAAACCTCACTTCAGACCAGCCTGGGGCCCGCCCGCAGGGACACGGGGCCCTTGCCCGCTTGCACGAGCCCAGGGCGGGCGCGGGAGCCGGTGTGGCCTGAGAGCGGCGCGCTCTGTTTCGCTCACCGGCAGCTCAGGGCCCAGGAACCCGGCTCCCCTGCCACGCGCGGGCAGCGACACCCCACAAGCCCCCCCATAACAGGAGCAGCTGCACCCAGAGGAGAGACCTGGCGGCCGGGAGGGCTGAGTCTCCCCTGGTGTGTCTGGGACAGGGCAGGCCCTTTGAGCCGGCTGCCCCGCCCGAGGGAATGGGCCACGCTGGGCCGGCGGGCGGGTTCTGCCGGGCGGCTGCTCCCTGCCACGTTTCACAGGGTGGAGTTTGACGGGCGAGGCGCGGGTGCTGCTGGCAGAGAGGGTCCTGGCCAGGGATAGGGGGTCTCCCTCAGCCCCCTCGCCCCACCTCCAGCTCTGCCAGGGCCCCTCAGGCCTGACTAGCAGCTATTGCCAGATAGTCTGTTTTCCACGGGAGGCAATGGCCTTTTCTTAACACAGCCCATTAAATCTGCAGGATGCCACTGCCAGGAGGCTGCAGGCCAGTGTGGGCGGGGTGGCAGCCAGAGGCCTGCCGGCAGCACCCACCCCCGCTGTTCCTGGGCCCTGCGTGGCAGAGCGGGGCAAATCCGGGGTGGTTCCGGGACTGGCCGAGGCCGCCCTGGACTGCAGCAGGTCCACACTGAACGGCTGCCACCTCACCCCGCAGTGGGACTCGGTTTCTGGAGGGCTCAGCTCAGGGCCCCATGGGCTGGGTAGCCTGGTCCCATCGCCCCTAACCCGCTGCGGTGCCTCAAAACAGCCTGTGCCTCTCTGTGCCCTTCGGATTCCTCTCTGGGAATTACACCCAAGCCAGCTCTCCCGAAGGCTGTCACTGTGCAGCCGTGCGTGCCCCAGACCCACACGCATGAGCTTACTGAGCAGGCCTCATGGACAATCTTCCCTCTAATCTTGTCCACCTGTGTGTGGAATAAATTTTATTTTGTGCACCAGGGCCTGTGTGGATGTGCACCACCAGCAGGAACACAAACCGAGCCGGAGGCACTCTGCTAACCAGCTGGGCCGCATTGGACTCTCTGCTGAGCAGCCGCACAAGCACCCAACTTCCAGGGACCGCTGGTCAGGGCTGGAGCGCGTCAGGAGTCAAAGCGCTAGAGAGGGCTGATCTTTGAGGCTTTGTTCTTATGTCCCCCTCCCTGGCTGGGGCGGAGGAGGTTGTGCCGTGTGGCGCGCAGCAGCTGTGCGTGTGAATTGCGGCGGCTGGAGCACGGCGGTGGAGTGGAGATCACTATTTTTCACCCTGGCCCTGTGAAAGGTTACCTGCTGGCCTAATAATGAGCCCTGTCATTAATGGCTCCTTCCCTATGGCTTCTGCAGCTGCACTGCCAGGGCCCATGCTGGGCAGTCGGCTGCTTCTGCCAGGCTGGGGACGGGGCTGCTTGACCCGCGGTGGCTTCCGGAACAGCAGCATTAACAGGCGGCCGGCGGGGCGGGGCGCGTATCTTGCACGGAGGTGCCAGGCTCAGGCAAGCCCCCGCCCCCGAAACTGCAGGGCCCGGCCGATCTGCAGGGCCCGGCCTGGCGCGTGGGGAGCCCGTGGCCTGCTCTCCTGTGTGGGCACAGGCATCTCTGCAGCCCTCTCCTGCGCCTCGCCAGCCCCCCCTCGCCGTCAGGACGCGCGTGGAAGGCGCTTTTGGCTGGTAGGAGTGTGGCACAAAGGCAGGGCAGGCCCCAGTAGGCGCAAGATGGCTGCCTCAGTTTCCCATGGGGCCCCAGGCCCCCTTGATGTCCTGCCCCCACCTTCAGCCTGGGTCATTTGTGGTGTCCCCCCCCCCCCAGCTGGGAGCATCTTTTACCTCCTGTGTGTGTCCCCTCGTGTCCCCTCCTCTGGTGAGATGGGGGCGTCTCTGCCTGTGGGGTGAAGCCATACAGCTGCCCTGCATGCCCCAGCCCAGGCTACAGGTGGAGGGGTGGGGGGAGCTGGCCTCAGCCCCAGGCTCGCAGCGCCACGGCCAGGCACCGGCTCCGGGGGCGAGGAGCAGGGCTTGGCTCCTGTGCCCGCGAGTGGCTGCCTGGGTGTGGGAGGGCCCAGAGGCGGAAGTGGAGTGGCTCAGGCCATGGTGCCAGAGAGACGCTAGCCCGGGGGTGCTATGGAAAGGCCCTGCACGTGTCGCCGGGGGGGCATCTCTCAGGGTCCTTCCCGGGGCTGCGACCAGGCTCTCGGCTCCTCAGCCCCGGCCCGTTTCGCTCCACTCGCCTCAGCGGCTTCGCTGCCACCGAGGCCAAGAGACGGAAGCTGCTGCCGGCGCCCCTCCTCGCGCCAGCCCGACTCTGCCTGTGCACCCCGACTCTGCCTGCGCACCCCGACTCTGCCCAGCCCTGGGGCCTGAGCACGGGCTGGACAGCGCTGGCCGCCTCCCTCAGAGCCCTTCCGGCCCAGCAGGCCAATGAGCCATGAACGCCGACGGCTCTCAGCAGGAGCAATTATTGTCTATCATGTGTCAAAGGCGCCCGCAGTGACCCGGGGAGATGGAGCCATTATGGGCTGGGGGCAATGGCCCGTGACCGGGGGTGGCCCTGGGAGCACAGGCCTCGACATGCTGGGCCGTCACGGCCGCGAGGAGCGTGGCTGGTGTGTCTGATACAGCCGAGCTGCCAGAGAGGGCTGGGCCCGGCCGGGCAGGGCTGGGAACACGAGATGCTGGACGTGGGCAAAGGGGCCCCAGTGGCCCCGATCCGGCCCGCCAAGCGAGTGGACCCAGCCCCCGCCCACCCCGCCGCTCCCCCTGCCCCAGGGCAATCAGGGCTTGGGGGCGGGCGGAGCACGTGCAAGGGGCTTAGAACTTAACGTCACCGCCGGCTGCTGCGCAGGGGGTGGGTGACTCTAAGCCGGCTCCCCCATGCAGGGTGGGGGCAGGGAGCAAGACACATCATATGCTCCCTGGTATCTAGAGGGAACCACCAGCTGTTCTGAACATCTGGCGGTTCTCTCTGAGTGGGGCAAAGACTTTGTGCACCCCCCACCCCAGACCAATCGGGGTCTGTATTTTCTGATATTTTTTACTGGACAGGAGGCGAAAATACCGGCCTGTCCGGGTCAATACTGGACACCTGGCAACCCTAGGGACCCAGAGTGCATAGGGTTGCCAGGTGTCCGGTATTGACCCGGACAGGCCGGTATTTTCGCCTCCTGTCCGGTAAAAAAATTCAGAAAATACCGGACACCGAAAATGTCGGGGATTTTCGGATTTTTTTTCTCTGCCAGGAGGCGAAAATACCAGACTGTCCAGGTCAATACCGGACACCTGGCAACCCTACAACACGCTCAGCAAGCAGGCCCAGCCCCCCGGACCCTCTGGACGCCCCCCGCCCCCACCCTCGCCACTTACCTGGGTCCGTAGGGGCTTGTCTTGTGGCTGGAGCAGAAAAACAAAATGGCCACCAGCAAAAAAGCCTTTTCTTAAAGGGGCCATGCTGATTTTTAAAATGGGTTTTTGCTTAATAACTGCTGTTGGGGGCCTTTTTTTCCCTCAACAACTTTGTTCTCCCCTTTTTTTTCCTCAACAGAATTTTTTTCCCAGTGTTTTTTTTTTTGGGGGGGGGGGAAGAATTCAATATTTTTGATTAAACCATCTGGCAACCCTAGTTCCTATCTCTGCACTTAAAGGGGACATGCTGTTTTATTTATTTTTTTTTTTTTTGGCTTAATAAGTCCTTGGAGTCCTTTTTTTCCTCAACAACATTGGCCCCCCCCATTTTTCCCCCCTGCAACAGAATTTTTTCCAGGTGTTTTTTTTGAGGGGGGGGTCGGTATTTTTGTTTCAACCAGCTGGCAACACTAGCTGCCAGTCACGGGGGGTGGGTTTTGACGGCCGTTTCCTGGCTCCTTCACAGCAAGTTCTTTGCTGGCTCCGCTATCGGATTCCAAAGCCCTTGGCACTGAGGCATGGGAGTCGGCCGTGTACAAAGCCAGGGCCGCCCTGCCCCACGCGTGGATCATACAGCTGTGTAGGGTGCCTGACAATCTGGGGCACCGCTGGGTCTTAATGTCCACCCGCCCGCCTCGTCCTAGCCCTGCCCTGAGGTAACTTGAAAGGGTCGAAGCCTGCCAGAGCGGTGAGCAGAACATCGACCCGGGAAAGAGCCGGGCAGGAGGCCACGAAGCCCGTTCCCAGGCACGTGCCAACCCAACACAGACTGGCCGGGTCAGAGTTGACCGGGGCCGTCGCCAGGCCCTGAGTCTAAAATCTGCTTTAAAACGTTCCACGGGCGTGTGGCTGACGCTGGTAAAATCACAGCTCTGCAACGCCCTGCCCCGGGCTGCAGCCGGGCATGGGGACCCAGTGTAGTAGCCCTGCGCGGGGTCCCGCCAGGCTGAAGGCTGGCCCAGCCTGTAGCCTGCCACCTCGGGGGCTTTCCATCTGCTCCGGCTGACTTTCTATCGTTCCGACACGGGCCCACTGTCCTTCCCACGGTTGGCGTCTCTCGAGCCGTGCCCAGGGCGCTGCTGTTCCCCGGCTGCGCTGGGGACGGTTCGTGTCTGGCTCAGCAGCGCAGCAAACCCGGCAGGTTTGGGGGGGGCAGTGCCGCGCGTGGCAGCCGGGCCCCGTGGCTGGCGCAGGAAGGGCCGTGACCTCAGCATGTTGGTCCCGGCTTCCGGCCCACGCCTGGTTTCACGGGGGAAGCTGCCGGGGCCCCGCATGGCACCGGCCCCTTCTGCCAAAGCACCACGCTGCGGAGGGAGGGGCCTGCCTGGGGCTGCCCTGCAAACAGGCCCCTCGCCAGGCTCCCTTAGCTGCCAGGTGAGAGCCATGGTGGGCAGGCGCCCCGCCCGGCTCCCCTGCTCCATCGGAGGCCTGGCTGGGGCCCCGCGGTCCCACCCCGCCCGGCCTGGCAGCAGGAGGCACCGGGGAGCAGGGGCTGTGGGTGTGTTTGTGGGGGGGCTCCCTTCCCCCCACCTGCTCTCTGCCGGGGGGAGGCTTTGCACACACCCCAGCACTCAATGTCATCTGGCCCTGGCAAAGCGCCTCCCAAACGAAGGACGAGGCTGTTTCCATAGTAACCGACAGGGAGGTAGATGGAAATGGCAAGCAGCGAAGGGCTGGGATAGCGGCAGGGCCGGGCGGATCGCAGGGCAGCCCCTGGGAGAGAGAGGGCTGGGGGGGGGGGGGCTGCCGGCTCCCCTGGCTGGCCAGACTCTGCAGCCCAGGGCCACCGAGTGGGGGACAGTGCAGCTGGCTGGCTCAGGGCGAGCCAGCTGGGGAAGCCACTCTGCAGAGCCCCCGGGATGTCCCGTTGCCGAAGCCTTTGCTGCCCCTTTGGCCCCCAGGCCCTGGTCTTGCCCTGCTTTGGGGGGGGGGGGGGGATTGCGCTGCACCTCCAGACCTTCATGAAACCCACCACAGTGACGCCACGAGCCGCCATCCTCGCTGACAATGTCCCAAGCGTCCCCTGCCAAACCCGGCTCTTCGGGGACTGCTGGGGTTTGGCCTGCCAGGTTTCTCCTTTTCCGGGTGGAATCGTTTTGTTCCAGACTCCTGGGGCACTGGTATCTCTTTAGCGGCCCCTGGACTCCGTAGCAAGGGAGGGGGGACTAGCTGGAAACGCGCCCGGGCAGTAGAATCGTGAGGCAGGATTCGCACTCACAGGCTGGCAGCCCCGGGGCTCTGCCACAGGAGGTAGGACGCTGCCGTCTGGGCAGGGCGTGAGCCCTGGCACTTTTCACAGCCGATGCCCTTAGCTGCAGAGCAGGGGATCAGCTGGGCCGCCCAGGGAGGAGGCAGAAGGGGGAATCTTTTGGAGCTGCCCCGGCAGCAACAGGGTGAGGTTGTCCTGATGGCCGCGGGCAGCCTCACGCCCATTTCAGTGGCCGGCCCTCGCAAGACTCCAGTGCGCTGCAGCACAGAGTACATTGCAACACCTGCATCTCGCAGGTGCGGTTTGACGGCTGTAGCCAGCCGGCTTCCTCCTGCCAGCCCCCGTGAGCGGCACAGTCGCTTAACCAGATCACGGACACAATCGTTGGGCTGAGGTTAATCAACAGTCACTCGTGTTTCCAAGTTTAAATTGAGCATTTGTTTAATTATGTGCAAGTAGCAATACATTCTGGTCATTATCTAAATCACTATTTTATTTCCTGGATGTGGTTTCATAATGCTGGGTTTGCGCTCCAGCCTCTGCATCATTAACAGAGAAGAGTTAATGAATATAAAAGCGTAAAGGCTAATTACACTTTAATTTACAATCATGGTCTCATTTTGGGACCGCATGAAATCTGTTTGGAAAACAATTAAAAAAAAAAAAAAAGCAGCGGCAGCCGCCCAGCGCTGGCCTGGGAGAGGTACGGCCTCAGCCGCACACTGAGCAGCGAGCGAGCTCCGGGGGCAGGCTGCGTCCGAGCCACCTTGGCAACAGATGGTCCAGCAGGATGGGCACGGACCACCGGTTCCCTCGGTCCCAGGGGCGTCGCTAGGGCTGCCACGCCAGCCCTGGGACTGGGCACGGCTGCTCTGCAGCACAGCCCTGCCGTCACGCCGCACTTTGCGTGTGCTGGGCACCACTGGGGAGAAGCGGCACGCCAGGTCCTCGCAGGGAGCCACCCCGGCGGGCGCCGCTCCCCAGCCTCAGCAGAGCCGGTAGGGGAAGCCGCTTCTAAGCAGCTTGTCCAGTGGTGCAAACTGGCCTGTGGTCACCAGAGCAGCATCTAGTGCACCAGGGCAGCCTGGCGTGGCAGTGCCGCGGTTTGGCGCCACCCCGTCCGTCCCGCGCCCGCAGGGTGTAGGAACACGGGACCGGTCTCCTGCGCCAGGAGCCGAGCTTTGGGCCCCTGCCTGCCGGCGTCTCTGAAGCACAACACGCCTGGGGGTGCAGGTGACCTTCTCCGGGGGGGGGGACTCAAGGTGCCATTCAGGAAGGCAGCGACCCCGCGGGGCCGGGAGCGGTAAACGGGAGCCCGCGCACAGCCCAGGGAGCCTACAGGTCGGCTGAAGGAGACAAAGATTTATAGGGTTGCAGATGTCGCAAGCAAAACCCAGCAGGCCCGCTGACGGAAGCACTTTGCGCCATGTACAATTGCTGGCGCTGCAAGGGCAGCCTGCCTGGGAACGGGGCTGGCTCGGGAGCAGGCCCGGTGTCCTGCCAGCCTGGGTGATGGCGTCTGCCCATCACCTCGAGGAGGCTGGCGAGAGTGGCTGAAGGCCCGTTTTGTAGTGACCTCTGCAGAGGGGAAGCGAGTGCTTGGGCGGGTGACTGCGTCGTAGAAATGGGATCATCTAAAATACAGCGCTGGGATGCCCAGGTGCTAACTAGCACGACCCCAAGGACAGTGGCTCTCAAAGAGGCCAATACACACCTGAGGAGTGTGCCTGGAAACCTGCAACCATTCTGGATGTCATGGCTGCCAGCATGTGAAACACAGACAGGTCACTTGACCACGCGACCTGCTCTGGCTTGGGAGACCAGGAATGGATCTAAAAGTGCCATGAGGCAGACTCCATCTTGTCTTCAATTCTGTTACTGATCCCAGATGCAGCCTTGCGAGGGACAGAGCCGGGAAGGAGGCCGACCCGTCCTGACGTGGGATGAACACCAGAGACTTTTAAGCTAGAAGTTTGTAACATCTCTGCTAAGAGCCTGCATCAAGAACTGGGTGGTTGGTACATGTCATGTATTTTCCTTAACAACCTCACTCTCCACCTTTTCTTTCTTTTATTAATAAACCTTTAGATGTTAGATTTAAAGGATTGGCCCAGCGTGCTCTTGTGGGTAAGATCCAGCGTGTAAACTGATCAGGGATCTGTGGCTGGTTCTTTGGGACTGGGAGGACCCGTTCGGGGTAGGTGAGATGGGGTTCTATAACCCCTCACCCGTGTGCAGGCCCGGGGTGCACTGTGGCACAGGGACAGCTGGGTGTCAGATGGGTTTGCTGGTGAGGCTTCCTGCTGGCCGGATTGGCAGCTGAAGCGCTCGGTGTGACTGGTTTGTGGCCTATTTGTTAAGGTCTCCAGTCTGGGGCTGTGAGGAGCCCTGAGTGTGAGCAATTCGCCCTGAGTGGACGCCCTCAGCGGTGCCCAGACCCGGCCCGGCCCGTCGCACTGCCCCATGGGACACGGCTCAATTGCGTGCGTACTGGCAGACGGGAACGGAAAGGACAATGCTCCGGTATTCCCGAGTCGCTCAGTATAGGATCATAGAATCACAGACACTCGAACCGGAAGGGACCTCCAGAGTCATCAAGTCCAGTCCCCGGCCCCCACAGCAGGACCAAGCATCAGAGATCGTCCCTGCCTGGTGTCTGTCCAACCTGCTCTTAAATATCACCAGAGATGGGGATTCCACAACCCCCCCAGGCAATTTATTCCAGTGTTTGACCCCCCTGACAGTTAGGAACTTTTTCCAAATGTCCAACCTGAACCTCCCTGGCTGCAGTTTAAGCCCCTTGCTTCTTGTCCTGCCCTCAGAGGCCCAGGAGAACAATTTTTCTCCCTCCTCCTTGTGACACCCTTTTAGATACTTGAACACAGCTAGCCTGTCCCCTCTCAGTCTTCTCCTTTCTCAACTACACAAGCCCAGTTCCTTCAGTCTTCCCTCAGCGCTCATGTTCTCTAGACCTTTCAGCATTTTTGTTGCTCTTTGGACCCTCTCCAATTTCTCCACATCTTCCTTGAAATGTGGTGCCCAGAACTGGACACAATTCTCCAACTGAGGCCTGATCAGCGCAGAGCAGAGCGGAAGAAGGACTCCTCGTGTCTTGCTCACCACACTCCTGTGAATGCAGCCCAGTGAATGCGTTTTTGCAACAGCGTCACCCTGTTGACTCATATGTAGCTTGTGGTCCACTCTGACCCTTAGATCCCTTTTTGCAGGACTCCCTCCTAGGCCGTCACCTCCCATTCTGCGTGTGAAACACGGATTGTTCCTCCCTAAGTGGAGCACTTTGCATTTGTCCTTATTGAATTCTCGACGGCTTGTGGAGAAGGCGGGGGGGCTGCAGCTTTGGGAGATGCCCCAGGGCCCGTGAGCTGCGACGGGGGGAGATGTGACCCTGGGGTAGGCAGCGAGCGGCCGTGAGGGGGCTGATGGAGGGATACCGCTGGCTCGGTGCAGCGTCTGTGGGAGGGAAAGGCTGTGACCTTGCGCGGGGAGAAGGGGTGTTTCCTGCCCTGTAGGGGCCCTCAGGAGCCATGCCTGGAACAGGGGAGTGTGTCCCGTGGCACCCACCAAAAGTGCGTCTGCGTGTACCTGGCAGAGCGAGGAGCGGCAGCCAAGCGCGCCCTGGGCCGCCGGCTTGTGGGGGGAATCCCCGGCCGGGCCCTGGGGCGAGATGGATGGAGGAGGAATCTCCCACCTGGAGCAGCGCCGCCTACTGGCCAGGTGGCCCGTCCCGACCCGTTCCCGGAGCATTGGCAGGGCGCTGTACGCCACGTGGCGGGGGCAGGGCTCATGTCGCAGCAGCAAAGCCTTGAGACGTGCAGGGGAGCGGCTCCCTTGCCCTAGCACCCGGCCGTTTCTCAGCAGCAGCTCGTGGGCCAGACGGTGCTGGACCCTGCCCTCAGCGTGGGGGATGGGATCTGATGCCCCCTCGAGGTCCCCGCCGGTTGCAGGATTCGGCAGGGCCCAGATTTGGAAGCCGGCCTGCGGCGCTGTTGGCACGCTGGGCCCTGCCCGCTGCCCTGCCAGGCTGCACCCTGCGCGGCAGGGTCTCTCAGGGTGGCGGCTCTGCCAGGCCTGGTGCCCGTGGGGTGGGGAACGCAGCCGACGGGCGCGCGAGGACCCCAGGGTGCAGCCGGCCTGGCGGCGAGGGAGGGACAAGCCTGGCGGTCTCTCAGCGCGCAGGTCTGACTCCGCTGATCCATGCTGGGGCCTCGCATGGCAGAAGGGAACACTCGGAGCCCGGGGGCACGGGGACAGGGAGGTGCCACAGAGAGGCGCCGAGTCAGTGCCGCTGACTCCCTGGGCTTTATCCGGCGCCGCACGATCGCTGCCTTAACGCCCGGGCCCCTGCAGGCAGCTGGTGACGGGGGACGCGCCATTGGCATTGAAACCAGCAGCCAGCGCCAGCCCCGGGGCCCAGCGAGCGGAGGAGAGAAAACCAGGCTGGCGTTTGTCATTTGCAGGGGCTCCGGGGGCGTGGGCCCATGGCTTTGGGGCTCACACCCAGGGGCTGGGGCAGCTGGGGCCGGCCGTGCGGAGCACTGGACAGCGCTCTGGTTTGCTCACTTGCCCAGGGGGCTGAACAAACCAGGGAAACGCCGGCACATGCCCACGAAGCAGGTGGGCTCCGGAGCGAGCTGCCCGCGGGCCGGGCGGTGCCATCGGAGGCCCCGCTTGGGCCTCGTTTAGTTCATTGCAGTGACACCGCCCCTGCCAGGCACGGGCCCCGTCCCACAAGAGGGGCGCCGGGCTGGCGGCAGGAATCTGCCGGTGAGAGTCTCTGTCACCTCGCTCCCTTCCAGCCTTAACTCGAGACGTTGGCCCCGGCCAAGCCATGGAACCCGCGGTGCCTTTGCCCAGTTACCTTTCTTTGGACTTGCCATGTGGGGGGCTGAGGAAAGTTCTGTTCGGCTGTAACAACACCATGCCGGAGGTTGTTTCGATGTCAGTCGCTGACGCTTGTAGGAACTGTTTGCGTTGTAAGTCCTCCCATCCGCTCTGAAGTCGTGCAAAACCAAAAAGCCCCACCCACGTGCACAAATGGGAGTCAGCCACGGGGGGAAACTCCCCTTTACGTCGTTTCGCTGGACGGCCAAGGTCTTTGGCACGTTTCTTGGACTTACAGCGAGGATGGGGCGGCCTGTAGTCCATGTGCCCGCTGGTGAGATCTGGCCTCTAGATGGCACCAGGGAGCTATCTTTTAGCCCACTTTGCACCTGAATTGGGTGTTTGACGTCTAGCTCGAGTCACTGTAGAAAACACCAGCACCCTGTCTGTGTCTGGGCTCAGATCCCGGAGTGGGGGGTGTAATTACCCTGTTTATCTGCAGCCAAAACCCACCAGTCTGGAGGGGAAATCAAGCAGTCCCCAACGTCCAGGAGTTCCTTTCAAACAACCTTCGTGCCACTGAGAGCCCCGCATGCAGGACACGGCCAGGCCTTTCGTCTGGCGTGTGGCGCTGCCCGGTGCCGGCTGGACCGAGGGACCCGGCCGTGCTAGCTGCTGCACAGACTCGCATGAAGACAGCGTCCGGCGGCTCTGCCTGCCCCGCTGGGAGGATGGTTTGAACCCTTGGACATCACGGCTGCCCTCGCCGGCAGAGCCCTTCGTGTTCTTGCCCCACACGACAAAGTCCCAGCCCAGCTGCCTGCTGGAGAGCGGGGGGTCGGGCCCCGTGACGGTTGGGCTGCCGTCTGTGGAAGCCAAGGGGTTTTCTGGAGCTGCCCACGCAAGGTTAGGCATTTCCACGCACTCGTCTGCACGCCCCGGCGTCTGAGCAGGCCCCCCCCAACGCAGTGCCAGGGGCTGTTGGCCTGGTTGTCCGCTCCTGCCAGAACAGAAAATGGAGGCGTGCTGGCTCGCCCCGGGCCTGCTCTTGGAGGTCATTACTGTCCTGTGCTCTGGTGGCATCTCTCTTCACCCCCTTCGCCTGCCTTCCCGGCGCGGGGGTCTCGGCTGAGGCTCGTCAGGGACCCACCGGGCCAGCGCAGTTCACGTGCTGCCTGCTCGGCTGGTGGGGGACGGCGGGGGGGGTCTCTTGCCCCCGGGAGAGAAGACAGAACGGGGCCCGAATGCCCCTCGTCCTTGGGCTGTGGGAGGTGCAGGGGGAAGCGGCTCCGTGGGGTGGCCTCTGCCAGGCGGCGCTGTCGTGTGGTAGGGACAGGGGACCCAGCCTCGCCCGCAGAGCCCCGGCACCCGGTAGGAGACAGCGCCGTCTCAAGCAGACGCCCTCCGCGGGGAAGCCGAGCGGGTGGGGGCACTGGGGAGTCCGGAGGTCCGGGCGATGCTGAGAGCAGCTTAGGGGAGCTGCTTGCTTGGAGCTGTTGAACCGGCCGGAGCAGCTGTCGCCTGAACCCCCCTTGCTAGACTGGGGGGGCGGTGCTGGCACGTGTCCCTTCGCCCCCCCCGGGACTTGCTATGCCAGCTTGTTCCATTGCTGCGAGAGGCCCCCCCGCCCCGCACACTGGCCGAGCTGGTGCAATGGGCCCCGGCCGCTGGTGGGGTGGGTCTGGCCGAGGCTCACGGCCGCCTCCCCCGGCTTCACCTTGTTGACACAAATATTGTCACAGCTGGGGCTGCGTTGGCCCCCCCGCCCCGTGTGTGTGTGTCCCTCAGCTCCCCCCGGAGACGCCCGCCGCCCCGCCCTGCTACCTGCCCCCAGCACCGCCGACCAGGGCCCCCCGCTCCCCAGCCCCGGCTTTTAGCCCCTAACTCCCTGTGCCTCAGTCCGCCCGCCTGGGCCCCCCTCTCTCCCCACACGCGTCCTGCTCAGAACCTCCCACCGACTGAGCCTGGAGCTGCTGGCCAGGTGCTGGGCCGGCACAAGGGAGCTGGACCTGGCAGCCTAGCGGGTACAGCTTTGCCCGGGGTGCCGAGCTCCCTGGCGCGTGCCAAGGGCAGCCAGGCCAGCCACACCGAGATGCCCAGACTGCGTCTCCAGCCATCAGCACTTGCCAGGCCCTGGGAGACCCGGCTGGGCATGTTCTGCAAACGCAGCTCCCGTTACCAGTGTGCTGAGCCCGGGAAGGAAGCCGGGCTCCCTCGGGCCTTTGCTCCACCAGGAGAGACGGGCGTCTCCTTCAGCCTGCGTCCCCCGCTGGGCAGACAGAAGCCCCTTCGGCCTCCTCCTGGCCCCTGGGCTGGGCTGCCCAGCACCTCTGGAATTCCCACCGCTGGGGGCTTTCCGGCGTGCAGGGCACACAGCCCTCCCGCCCGCGGCTGCCCTGGCCAGCTGGGGGGTGCTGGAGAAAGGAATCTCCTCCCAGGACTTCGTGCCAGCGCCGTGGGGCCTTTCTGTGCGTCCCTGCCGCCCCCGGCCCAGAGCTCTGGAGTCTGTGGGTACGATGGAGTGGGACTGGAACTAGGGCAGCTCTCCAGAGACGCCCTCCCGGCCGGGTTTCCGAACCCACCTCTCCCGCCCCTGAGAGCGGAGACTTGGTTTGGCTCCCAGGAGTTCTGGTGGCCTGCCCGTGTTCCCAGACTCCAGGCCCCAAACGGCAAGGCCGCATCACTAGGGGCACCTACTGCAGGCGGGCACCAGCAGCCGCTGTCGGGGAGGGGCTCGCTGCTGGGAATGAGCCGGGGTCGGTGCGCTCGGTGCCCGCGAAGAGCTGCCCATCCCCTGGGTAGCTCACAAGCGCAAGAGCAGCTCCACCCGGAGCACCAAGCGCCTGGCTCCCCTGGCCTGGCCGGAGCTGGTCCCCCGGTGCCCCAGGGCGTGACAGTTCTTTCTGCTCTTCTCCTGTGGGGCAGGGGCGCGCCGGAGCCCATGGAGTCAGGCCCCCCTGCGCTCTACCCGGTGGTGGTCCTGCCGGGGGGCAGCTCACAACTGGCCTTAGGAGGTGCCCGGCCTCAGCGTCCCTTTGCCCAGTAGCTGGTTCCCATGGGCCGGGGAGGGCTGTTTGCTGGATTGGCGCTGCAACCCCTTCCCCGCCGCTCACTCACAGCGAGGGGGGTTCTGCTCTGGCCTCTCGGTGGTCGGGGTCTGGGCGGTGCCTCGTTTCCATAGGGACCGGTAACTCCACGGATCCGCCGCCCTCGCCTGCGCCCCCGTACCTCAGGCAGGTTGTGTCACCTGGGAGCTCTGGAGACGTGTGCTGCTGTGCGTGGGGACGGGATTTCCACGCTCCCCAGCAGCTCCCTGGCAGCCGCCCCCAGGAGGAAGCAGGGCCAAGGTCCACGGGGGGAGGAACGGCCCAACGGCGTCTGCTCGGACCTTCAGGAAGGCCCCTGGTGAACAGGCGCCCGGCTCTGAGGGGGCGGGTTGGCCCACGAGAGCGCGTGGCCCTTGTCTCCGGGTAGCTGCCAGACTAACCCGGCTCCCCCTCTCAAAAGGGGCACACGGCGAATCAGGCAGGAATTGCCAAGTGGCCTAGGGGGTTTAGGAGCCCAGTTCTCTGAATGCAGGTGCCCCAAACGCTTTGATTCTGCTGGAAATCCTGCCCTTATTTGAAACCCCATCGGGTGAGAGGCCTTGTCAGCCCCTGCCCCTGCCCCCCACGTGGGCACCCAGACCCTGCAGGGCTCCCCAGGGCTCAGAAACGCTCAGTCGGCAGCCGTGGGACCATGCCCAGGAGTCCCCGACCTACATTCCCAGCATCTCTCTGCTGCTCAGAGCCACGGGGGCGGCTGTGCCACGCGCCCGGTAACCAGCCCTTCCGTTGTTCATCCCAGCCGTGGTAACCAGGCCGTCCCCGGCTACTTCCCCCAGGCTAACCCACCCTGCCTGCTGTCCACCGCGCAGCACATGAATAATTCCTGTGCCAGGCGGGCGAGCGCGGCCCCTTCCCATTGGCTGCGGCTGTGCGTGGCAGCAGCTGAATTCATTAGCACGCCTGATGCGCTCAAGCGATGCAGAACACCACCTGCACGGGCCGCCTGTCAGGCAAGAAGGGCAAGGAACACGCACCAGCTGCTTTGGGAGCCGCAAGAATCCGACAGTTTTCTCCTCGGCTGTGGTCTCCGTGCGTGGCGCCGGCGCTTTGTCTCTGAGGCCGAGCTGGAGTTCACCGGGGAGGCGCCGGCTCTGTCCCGGCGTGGCAGCCGCTTGCGCAGGCGGCCGTTCGTGGCGCTGCCGTCGTGTCCTTTCCGAGGGCAGAACCGCCGGCCCGGCACTGGCAGCGTGCAGGGCCTGCGCCTCTCGCCACGTGCCGAGCGGGGCTGCTGGCCGGCCGAGCCTCTGGGGCCGAATCGAGAAGGGGCCCGACGACCCTTCGCTTGGCAAATTGTGGCTGCTAGGCTGAGGGCGGGTGCCATGTTTTGCAAGTGGAGGCAGCGGGGCTAACCTGAGCGAGCCAGCCCCCCAGGTCTGGAGCATGCTGGCCGCTCTGTCTCCTCCACCGGCTCAGCCCTGCAGCCAGCGCTAGCTCTTCTACCGGGAGTGGGATGGCAAAGTGGGTCTCCAGCAGGGCTCCTTGCCCCTCTCGACGCACTGACCACGGTGGATCTTCTCCCCTTCCCCTCTCATCTCCGCACCTTCTTCCATGCAGCCCTGGCCACCTGCCTGCCCCTCCCTCTCAGCCCTCCCCTTCTGCCCCATCGCTCCTCACTGCTCCCTTCAAACAAGCGTGACATGCTCTGTGGTTGCCACTTTGAAAACAACCGGAGTACTGCAGGGAACGTGTACTCTGTTTTTTTCAATGTGTGGAATACATTTTGTTGTGTGCACCAAGGCATGTGCAGGTGTGCACCACCAGTAGAAACACGCTACTGGCTGTGGGTGCTGTGGTCACTCTGCCAATCAGCCGAGTGGCATTTGACTCTCTCCTGGGAGGCTGCCTTGGGACCACTGTGGGGATGCAACCCTTGTTGTAAGCCACGCAGCTGAGTTGTGTCCCCCGGCCTCTCAGCACTACAGGGGGCTCTCGGGAGGCTGTTCTGGGGAGGGGCCTGGGCCCAGCTCCAATGGGGCCGGGCGGCTGGGGGTCTCGGCCCAGCGCGTGGGCTCTTTGCACATTGGCGGGGTGCTCGGGCCTCTCGCTGCCTTGGCCCCCGCTTGCCTGAGAACCGGGCTGGGCTCTTGGCAGAACCTACCCCCCAGGGGACTCAGGGCAAACCCGGGCAGCCCCCTTGGGCCAGCAGGCCTGTCGCCCCCGGCTCGCCCCCCCAGCCCCAGCACCCTGCTGCAGCCGCCAGACCCACTCTGGGCACGGACACCTGCTCGTCGGGCAGCCAGAGCTGCAGCCTCCCGGGAGCCTGGCGGGTTCCCAGACACCTGGGAGAGCTCCTGGTGTGGGGGCCAGGCCCTGGGCAATGGGGGGGAGTAAGCGGTGAAGCTTGTCCCTGCTGCAAGGGATGTGGGGCCAGCTCCTGAACGCAGCTGTGACAACGGCCAGGCCTCGCAGCCCCACCCCCTTCGTCTGACGGCCGGGGGGCTGGTGCGGCCCCACGTGGGCCGGGTGCAGACAGGCGCCCGGGTCTTACCCGCCAGGAGGCTCACACACGCCCTGAGCACGGAGAGGTGACATGGCGCCTGGCTTACACTGGCTGCCCCCTCCCTGCCCCACGGCGGAGAGCCGCAGGCACCGGCCATGGCAGCCCTTTGCATGCCCCCTGTGGAGTGGGGCGCCCTCCCCCCTCATTCCTCGGGTGCAGCGCGCTCTGCCCGGGGTGAGGAGGCTGGGGCCAGGCCGCGCACCCTCTGCCCTCGCTGGGGCTGGGGAGGCCGGGGCGAGCCAGCCCCCTTCCTCTCTGGGGTTGGGGGGGGAGCAGTGCTGCCCTGCCTCTGTGGGGGTCGGGGAAGGGGCGGGGCCGGAGGTGGGGCTGGGGGCTGACTTCCATTGGCCAAAGGGGGTTGCGCGATGGAAGAGCGGGCAACGGGAAGTTCCTACCAGCGCCGCCGCCGAGTGCGGCACGGGCGTATCCTGGGCGACGGCACGGGGCCGCCCTGCTCCGGTTCCACCCGCGGGAACGGAGGGGCTGCCTGCCGCCGGCCGCACAGCGGTACTGGGCCGAAGCCGCTGCCCTCGCCCGGACGGCGCCCATGGAAACCTGCCGGTGTTTGGGGGGCCGAGGACGTCAGGGCCTGGCCCAAAGCCAGTTCTGGGGAGTGCGCCCGCTCTGGCTCGCCGTGGGCCTTTGGAACGGACGCGTCTCCAGGGCCGAGGCGGGGAGCCTCCCTCTGCCAGAGGCTGCGGCCTGGGTGTCTCTGGGCGTGTGGGGGGCAGACTGTGCTGCTGCCCCTCGCCCCCGGGACTCCGCCTGCGCCCCAGGGCCGTGCACTGGGGCTTCTGTCATCTCCCCCCCCAGGCTCTGGGCTTAGCCCTGCCAGGACACACACCCAGCCGTGGGCAAGAGTCCCAGAGTCTCCGGCTTCCTGGGTCCGGCGCGCAAGGAGCCCTTTGCCACTGGGGCTCTGCACAGGCCTCCGGCTGCGCACGGCTCGGGGCTGGCGGGTTCCTCTGCAAGGCCCGTTAGCCTGCTGCCCGGGGACTCCGGTGCCTTGTGTTGTGTAGGGAGCTGGAGGCTGCGCACAGACGGTCAGTGCGTCGGGACACGGACCAGCTGCCGCACGCGTCTGTGGCCGAGAGTCGCCCGGGGCACCGTCTCTGCCCCATGCTGCCCTCGAGGGAATTCCAGGCCACAACCGTTCAGTGCTGGGCGCTCACCTGGCTCGGGCCGGCCCCGGCTGGGAACGTGCCCCCGTCCTAGGCAGCTGAGCGTTGTTTTCCCCCGTTGCCGCAAGACACCTTCTGTAAATCTAAATTAATAAGCTTGCCGGCGACAGAGGCAGGAGCACGCGCTGTATCTTGTCTCTGTCGATCAATGCATTATATCATCCCATAAAACTGATTAAAACGCAGAGCCGTTCATCTCGCCGGGGTTTCATGTCTCGACATTATAAATTTCATATTACGGTTAATGATTGTCAGTAAAGACGGAGTACATGCAAGCTGATCAGTATTGTAGTTTGCAATTAATTATTGGCGCGTTGCTGCAGAGGACGCAGGAGAGGGGGTGGCTGCTGATTAGTCATTTATTAGTCCTGAAACACCGAAGGAGCAATTTGGAATGGAAACCAGTAAATTTCATTTGTTGATAGAAGTTGGCGGCGGGGGGGGGCTGGGGGGGGCGTGTCCCAGGTGCAAAGTGGGACGCCGGGGCCTTTTCCACCCGCTAAGTTCCTGTGCTCAGAAGGGCCCCGCCTGAGCCGGGACGATCAGGGTGAAATCTGAGCCTGGGCAGGTGGCTCAGAGGAATTCTGGCACGTTCATGGAGGCGCCGGTTCCGATTTTCTCCAGTTACTAGGCCTGGGCCCATGGCGGCAGAAGGACACTCAAGGTGCCATCCCGTGGCCACCAAAGCAGCCGGGTTCCCCGCGCGTCACTCTGGGCCTGTGGAAAGGGCAGGTCCCGGCTGTGTCGGGTGGGAGTCGCGGTGGAGAGGCTGCCTGGCCTGGTATCCACCTCCAGCCGAACTGGCCCCCACACCCCCATCCTGGGCTGGCCTGGCTGGGCTCTGTCCTCTCCTGCTACGCCCGGCTGCCTGCCAGGTGACTTTGTGGGCTGGCCGGCGGTCTCTGAATGCAGCCTGTGGCTCCCTCGGGCCGGCTGGAACCGGGGGAGCAGGACGCGTTCCCCGCAGCCTCGGTGCCTCGGGGTGAGGCTGCAGCGGCGCATCCCCCGCGGGGCCGTCCGGCTGGCAGCTGGGACACAGCTGATCCCTGAGCATGCCACCATGGGCGCCAAAGGTGTCGGCCGGGGCCAGCAGAGCCTCGTCTGCCGTTCGCAGCCAGAACCGCCTGCCCCGAGCGCCCAGGAAGACCCTCAACAGGCAAGTGCCAAGGTGCTTTGGGCTCCTCCCCGGGCGTGCCCTGGCAGGGGGTGTCCGGAGCTGGGCCAGGGGCTGCTGTAACGACCCTGCCCCAAGGCCACCCTGCCGGCCGAGAGGGCGACGTTCAGGCTGCTTAGTGGGAAGGCCGCCGCGTTATACCCTGGGGCCTGGCGGTTACAGTGGATGAGAAGCTGGATATGAGTCAACAGGGGGCCCTTGTAGCCAAGAAGGCTAATGGCATATTAGGGTGCATTAGGAGGAGCATTGCCGGCAGATCCAGAGAAGTGATTATTCCCCTTTATTCGGCTCTGGTGAGGCTGCATCTGGAGTATTGTGTCCAGTTCTGGGCCCCCCACTACAGAAAGGATGCGGACGCACTGGAGAGGGTCCAGCGGAGGCAACCAAAATGATTAGGGGGCTGGAGCATATGACCTACGAGGGGAGGCAGAGGGAGTTGGGTTTGTTTAGTCTGCAGAAGCGACGAGTGAGGGGGGATTTGAGAGCAGCCTTCAACTTCCTGAAGGGAGGTTCCAAAGAGGCCGGAGAGAGGCTGTTCTCAGCGGTGACAGGTGGCAGAACAAGGAGCAATGGGCTCAAGTTGTGGTGGGAGAGGTCCAGGTTGGATATTAGGAAAAACTCTTTCCCTAGGCAGGTGGGAAGCGCTGGGCTGGGTTCCCTAGGGAAGTAGTGGAGTCTCCATCCCTAGAGGTGTTTAAGTCCCGGCTTGACAGAGCCCTGGCTGGGTTGATTTAGTTGGGGTTGGTCCTGCCTTGGGCAGGGGGCTGGACTTGATGCCTTCTGAGGTCTCTTCCAGCTCTACGGTTCTATGATTCTATGAAACCCGCTGCTGCAGGCAGCCTGCCCGGCATGGCGGCTTGGTCCAGAGAGGCTGTGATGGCGCATTGGGGTCCCCCGCCTCCTGCACCCCCGAAAGGGCACGAACAGACTGCACCAGCCGGTAGAACAGAGGTGGTTTATTGCTTCCCCAGGATACAGCCCAGCACAGATGTCACCAGGTTACAGGGCAGGCCTAGGATGCCTCAGTCCCCCTTGATATGGGGGGGTCCGGCTTCTAAACCCCCCAGCCTGTTGCTGAGGCTGCTTCCTCCATGCTCCCAGACAGAAAACTAACTAACTCTCCTCCAGCCCTGCCCCCCATCCCCCTTCCTTTGTTTCTCCCCATGGGGGTTAGCTGGGCAGAGGTCGTCGCAGCCTTAGCCAGTTACCCCCACTATGTCACAGAGGGCAAGGAAACGAAACCCCCAGAGAAGCGCACGCCGCCTCAGCGCTGCCGCCACGGCCCGGCTGCAGGGGGGCAAAGGGGCAGCACCAAGCCGGCTGTTGGGAATGGGAAACGCACACAGCGGGGTGGTGCCGGGAACCGGGGGCTTTGTGGGGTTCCTGGGCTGGCAGAACAAGGCAGTAGGGCCCAGCTGGGCCTGTGCTCTCCGCACTGCCGAGCCGGCGGAGCCTTGCCAGTCCCCAGGTGTGGGGGGAGAGCGGGAGCCGCCTTCCCCCCCAGGGTACTGGGAACAGCTAGCGATCAGTGGGGCTCCGGCCCCCCAGACTGGCCTGGAGCCCCCAGGATTTCCAGTGGGATCTTGCATTACAGGTTCCGTCATGGGATGAAATCTCCGGGAACACGTCCCACCGAACGCGGCAACGCCAGCGACCAGCCCTGCCCTCTGCAACTCGTCAAAGTGCCGGGGGCGGTTCAGTCGCCGGCCAAACCCTCCGACCCACCGGAGACGGGCCCCTCCCTGCAGGGCCGGTGACTCTGGGGCGGGGGGAACTGCCCCAGGGAGGGGTGGGCAGCTCTGGGCCTGGGGGGAGGGGGAGCCAGACAGGCCCCGAGAGGAGAAGGGACAGCTGGGGCGTGGGGCCCGGGCTCTCGTCTGGGAAGAGCCCCCATTAACAGTGCGGCGCTGCAGGGGGTGCCTGAGGCCTGTTGTCTGCAGGACTTTGGGTAACACCCCCCGCCCCTCCCAGGCCTAATACGCTGGCCCCAAGCTGCAGGAAGGCTCTGCAGCGCCAGGGCAGCTCAGTCACACTGGACGCAGGCCATGCACTGGGACTTCCCAAGAGAGGCCGCTCCGCCGTCCCGCTCCCGAGTGCTGTGATAGGCGTGCGGCACACCCTCGTGCGAGGTGTGATAGGCGTGCGGCACATCCCTGTGCGAGGTGTGACAGGCATGCGGCACACCCCAGTGCGAAGTGTGACAGGGGTGCGGCACACCCCCGATTGAGATGTGAGGAGGCATGTGGCACACACCCCAAATACGGTGTGAGAGTGCATGCAGCACACCCCGTGCGTGGTGTGAGGGGGCGTGTAAGCACCCCCTTACGTTGTGAGAGGGGGCGTGCAAGCACACATTCCGTGCGAGGTGTGAGGGGACGTGCAAGCACACATCCCGTGCGAGGTGTGAGGGGGCGTGCAAGCACACATCCCGTGCGAGGTGTGAGGGGACGTGCAAGCACACATCCCGTGCGAGGTGTGAGGGGACGTGCAAGCACACATCCCGTGCGAGGTGTGAGGGGACGTGCACGCACACATGCCGTGCGAGGTGTGAGGGGGCGTGCAAGCACACATGCCGTGCGAGGTGTGAGGGGACGTGCAAGCACACATGCCGTGCGAGGTGTGAGGGGACGTGCAAGCACACATGCCGTGCGAGGTGTGAGGGGGTGTGCAAGCACACATCCCATGCGAGGTGTGAGGGGGCGTGCAAGCACACATTCTGTGCGAGGTGTGAGGGGACGTGCAAGCACACATGCCGTGCGAGGTGTGAGGGGGCGTGCAAGCACACATCCCGTGCGAGGTGTGAGGGGGCGTGCACGCACACATTCCGTGCGAGGTGTGAGGGGGCGTGCAAGCACACATCCCGTGCGAGGTGTGAGGGGGCGTGCACGCACACATGCCGTGCGAGGTGTGAGGGGGCGTGCAAGCACACATCCCGTGCGAGGTGTGAGGGGGCGTGCACGCACACATGCCGTGCGAGGTGTGAGGGGGCGTGCAGCATGCACCCTGAGTAAATGGCTCCCCCAGGAATTCCAGCTGGAGCAGGGAAGGGATCCAAAGGTTTGCTGTGCCCTGCCGCGGTTACTGGGCTGCATAGAACATCGCCCCGCTCCCATGCCCCCTTCCCTGCGCCAGGTGCTGCAGCTTTCCTTGGGCGGGGGGGAGGTTCTGTCCCAGCTTTCGGTGGGTGCCGCGACCTACGGTTCACAAGGAACGCCGTCCAGGGCGACACCGGGCTGTGAAGCCCCCGCCCGCTGAGAGGAACAGATGTCTCCACTGCCAGCTCCGGCCATCAGCCGCCGGGGCCCTCGGGCTACGCGGTGACCTGGTTGCAAACGTACGAGTGGCAGCAGCTGCTCTGTGCGCCCCTGGTGACACGAGAACCGGGGCTGGCCCCGTGGGGCGGCAGGACCTGCTCTGAAGCAGCCACGCGAGGGAAGGGAAAGGGCTTGGCGGTGCCGGCCAGGCTCTCCCCTGTCCTGTCGGCGAGGGGGGGCCGTGAGCGGCGCGTCCCGGCAGCGTGTGCCCCGCTGGGGGCCCTTCTGAGTCACAGGCACCAGGGCCTGGGCTGAGCCGAGTCTGCCTCTGAACGCGGCTCCTCTGCCCCGCACGCCGGCCTGGCTGTGGGGCGACGAGGCGCCGGTGGCTCCCTGGGCTGCGAGCCGGGCGCCTGGGGCCGCGTCCTGTCTGTCACCCCGCAGGCTTGTGAGCAGGGTCCTGGCGCTGGCCCGTGGCGACTGGACTTGGCCCACGCCTCCCAGGCCACCAGCAGGATCCAAGCCTGGGGAGAAAAGCTGGAGGCCCCTCGGTTGTGGGAACGCCCAGAGAGGGGCTGCAAGCGGGGTGGCCAGGTGAGTCCCGGGTGTGCTGTGTCCCTGCAGGGCGGAGGCGGGGAAAGGTCTGGCCTGGCGTTGGGGGGGACGGCTGTACCCTGGCTTGTCACAGTCAGCCCAAGCGCCGGAGGTTTGCTCTTCCCAGCTTCCCAGGTGTAACGTTACTGGATTTTGAGGGGCGCAGCCAGGTCACTGTTGCACCCATGGGGGGGTTGCCCCAAAAGTTGGTACCAAGGGGGCCGTGTGAGCTGTCAAACAAAAGCTTATTGTCTACGGAGTCTGTATCTGCTCGTCATGTACCTGTGTGACGTCTGTGTGTGGAGTTAGGGACATGGACTCTGTTGATGCTGAAGGATTCTTTGTCCGAGGCAGAGCAATGGGCCAGGACTGTTTGCCCACGGACATGCTAATGAGCAAAGCTCCAGGGAACAATGGATCTCTGGAGGCCAAAGACACCCCTGGCCACTGGCCATGTGACTCCCTCCAGCTTGGAAGAAGCCAGGGAGGGATATAAAGAGGCCATGAGCCCGACTCCATCTTGGTGCTCAGCTCAGCTCTTCATCCCAGAGGCAGCAGTGCAGGGATCGACGAGCTGGAAAGAACTGGGGACCCATCCTGACGGGGGATGTGCACCAGAGACTTTTAAGCCAGCAGCTGTAACATCTCCGCTGCGAGCCTGCATCGAGAACTGGGGGATTCGCTGCATGTAACATATGATACTTTAACAACCTCACTCTCAGGCTTTTCGTTCTTTTAGTAATAAACCTTTCGATTTAGATTCTAGAGGGTTGGCTCAGCGTCGTTTGTGGGTAAGATCCAGAGGGTAAATTGACCAGGGTCTGTGGCTGGTTTCTTGGAACCGGACAGAACTTGTTCGGGGTAGGTGGGATTGGGTGCTAGGACCCCCCACCTGTGTATGAGGCCCGGGGCCATCTGGGGCACAGAGAGAGCTGGGGTGTCAGAGGGGCTTTGCTCGTGAGGCTTCTGGCTGGCCAGGCAGGCAGCAGAAGTGCTCTGTGTGACTGGTTTGTGGCCTCTTTGGGAAGGTCTCCAGTCTGGGGGCTGTAGGGAGCCCCGAGTTTGAGCAATTCACCCTGAGCGGACACCCTCAGCCGTGCCCAGACCAGGCCCAGTGACTTGGAGATGCACTGGAGGGGGCCATGTGAGCTCTGTCAATAGGCCACGTCTGCACCGCTCAGCAGAGACGTGGTACCAGACGTGGAGAGTCCCTGTGAGGGCGATGCGCGAGCGAGTCCCTGGCGTCGGGCGCTAGCCTGGCATCCCGGCCAGTCGTGCTGTGGAGCGCTGGCGCCGGGGGGTAGGGCCCTGGAGGGACGCTGGGGGCGGCCCGGGGGCCCTGGCTGCATGGTGCCAGGAGATCAGCACCCCTCTCGAGACGTGCCTGAACCCACATCTCCGGGCACGTGGCCGTTCTTTTGGGGAGGGAATCGCGGGGGTGCCAGTGCGAAGCGGTGGCCTGGGCGTGTCACACAAGTGAGTTGTTGAGACCTTTGTGCAAGTTGCAGGACGTTGTTGGAGAAGAGACTCCAAAACCACTGGTGGGTTCTTGGGCTGTCCCCACCACCTCGACCAGAGGAGAGGCCGGCTCATGGGGGCACTGTCCGAAAGGCTGTTTTCCTTACGCACGCGGGGGCCCAGCAGGGACTGCTGAGCCGAGCTCCCGTAGCCACTGGCTGCTGCCTCCGGCCTCGCCCCCTGGCCGTGGGCCCCTTGCTCAGCTCAGGGATGTCTACGTGCCAAGGGGTCGCGACAAAGCGAAGCCCAAGCAACGGCTCCCTGGGCACTTGGGGGCGATGCTGGTTTTTGACGCTCTATCGGAGGGGCAGCTGGCACAAGCAGGGACCACCGGCGGAGATGCAGCGCGGGTGGGAAGCGGGGTCTCTCCTGCCGCCCAGGGAGATGGGATCAAGGCCAATACGCAGTCTGGAGCCGCGTCAATAACTATCGATCAGTTTGTTTTAGCGCGCCCAGGCAGTGTTCCCTGGAGGCTGAACACTTGGGGAGCACCCGGGAGTTTCAAATGCCACCCCGCTGATTAGCAGAACGCCCACAGCTGGCAGCAGGTGTGTCCACTGGTGGTGCACATCCACACGTGCCTCGGTGCACACATTTATTCCACACACGGATGGAGAAATTAGAGGGGACATTGCCCACAGGGCTCCAGCTCAGTCCTGCAAACCCCTATTCACGTCTCTGGGAGGCTGCTTTGTCAGACCCCTAGCTGTGGTCATTCCCTCTGCTGGGTTGGAATTCTCCCAGTCCAGTTTTTTTCATCCAGCTTTTCCCCACGCGAGAGCCCAGGAAAGCTGGAACATTCTTCCAGAGACGCACAACAAAGTCCCATTAAACACAAGACGACCGGGGATCCTGGCAATGTAATTGGATTAGCTCTTTATCGGATCTTTCTATTTGTAGCGGGAGGCGTGAGCAGTCCTGGGGCTGCAGCGAGTTAATCAGCAAGGCCAGGGGGTGCCTTCTGTTACTCCACAGGGGGTGTCGTTTTATCGAAGGGCTTTAACTTTTATTGACTAATAATAATGTTTTACAGACAGAGAACCAGGGACACAAGCCAAAGGAAAGTGCCTGAGCGTCAGGAAAAGAGACCCGCTCCCAGCAACATTTGGATTTCAGTTTTGATTTTATGGCTCCACAACGGAGCTGATTCCAGGCCCCCAGCAGCACGGCGGCTGCAAGAACCCAGCCAGCATGCAAATGGCTGTTTGGGGCGGGCGGTGCTCCGCGCAGCCGAGACGGGCTGAACGTTCACACGAGAAACAACGAAGCTCAGGTCCCGCTGAAAGAGACCCTCAGAGCCCGGCTGGGAACGAGGGTCCGGGAGGAGGGAAAAGTTGGTTTTAACTGACACCCGATGTTTCCCCTTTGGCATCGATTGCCCAGTCTGTGTCGTTTATTTATCTGGTGGGGAAAGGGAATCCATTCACCCGCTCCTCCCAAACCATCATGCTCCTAAGCAGCAACAGAGTTTGATTAGACTCTGTTACTCCTGCTTGACACACAGGGATCCCACTACTCTGGACAGACATTTCACTGCAGAAACGGGCGCGAGGCAGACCCACACCTTGGAGAGTCGGAACAGCCTTGAAACCGGTTCTTTCGACTGCTAGACAAACCCATGCATAATGAATGTCTGGAAGAGAACTCTCCCGGCACCCAGACTGCACCAGCCAGCGCAGCGAGGGCTGTCGGCACGGCTTTGAAGTGCCGAGCACTATAATGAAAACACAGCAGTGCTGGCTAACTTTGTCTAACTAACTCTTCCCCCCTCCCCCTACCTCCCAGCAATCTGCCGGCAAACCCTTTTATCCAGCGCATACAACTAATCCCTTAAAGTCGTCGAGTGCTTGAGAAACGTTGAAATTTTAATGTATGTTAAAAGGGTATTAAATTCTAAACCAAAATGTATATGGAAATATGATGGGGAAATATTTTTAGCTTTCAGGAATCTGGAGGCTTAAAATTTGTCTGCATTAGAAAATGTATCATTTTAAAAAGAATTAGCATTGAGCCGTTTCCTGTATCTCCATGTTGAGTTAATGCACAAAGATCTGAAAACAGCCTGCGGCAGCTATGCAGATGACATGGAAATCACATGCTGCAAACCAGCCCCATCCGTATCGAAGCACACGGCCAGTGTGGCAAGCGGGGAAGCAGGGATTCCTTAACGGCAAGGCCAGAAGTATCCTTAACGGCAAGGCCTGCTCCCGTCGGAGGTGTCTGAGTGTGGCATTACTCAGCCTGTTGCTCCTTTTTTAACCCCTCTCCACACTGCAGAGCGACCGTGCGCCGTGGCCCTTAGCAGGGGGCCCAGCCGTGTTAAATGAAATCACATGGCAGAGTTTTAAAAGGCTCGTCTGATGCCAACAGCCCCCTCTTGCTAGGAGAGCCCCGCAGAATGGAAGCAGCTGCAGAATTGCACACACATGGGAGCATGACGCCTGACTGTGTCGGGTTTCTTGTTTCCTGGAGGTATTATTTCAGGTGTTCAGGGTGCGCGGGGGGAAGCAGTTTATTACAGACTGTAAACTCGGGAGGCCCAAGCGGAAGTTTAACCTCTCAACTGCTGGAATCCTGCGCACGGTAGCCAGAAGGAGGTCGAGGGAGGCTCTGCAGGGATGAGTTTTAAGGACAGACGAGAGACCATTGCGATCCTCTTGTTTGATCCGGGCCTATCCCCGGCCAGGGAATTGCTCCCAGTGATTTCTGAACCCGGCCCAGAGCGTGTGGCTTGAAAAACAGGAGCATCGGCCCCCCACAAACAGCCACGCGGCGATAAAGGAGCTAAGTCCCCTCTCTGGAAGGGGCGCGAGGCACCCAGGCACTTTGGGATCTGTTCGTCTGAGGCCCTGTCGCCGTTGACCCCCTCATGAAATGGCTGCTCCCTGAAAAGCCGTTAGTCGCCGCAGACCGTTTGAGGGGGTTTCCGGGCAGTGGCAGACCGTAGCCAGCTGGTTTCTGGTCCCCTCCAAAGCGCAGTCAGGCCAGCTTGGCAGCCACTCGTCACAAGAGGCCAGGGCCTGAGACGCACGAGCAGAAGAGACCAGGGAGGCGGAGGAGTGACGGCCTGCATGGCAGAGGGGGAAGCCCCGACGCCTGCCGGCCGGGAGAGCCCAACGGAGGCCCGAGGCATCGCAGGGTTTGTCAGCTGCGCCGGTATTGCGGGGATGAGCACAGGAGAAAAGCTGCCGAGCGAGAGGCCGTTACTTCAGCCCCAGGCCCCTGCTGACTGGGTGCAGCGTGCGGGTGAAGATTCAGCTGCCGCCCCCAGGAAGGGCCCATACGTGTGGGCGCTGGCGTCTGTCACCGACGTGAGGCTGCGTGAGCCCTCTCCGCCGCCGGCTCCCGAGTGACGCGTTCCAGGGGGCCGGGTCCCATTTGGCGTAATGCCGGCCTGACGGGGCCCGGCGCAAGCGTGCTCCTTGGAAGGCATGGTGTGCACGCCCGGCGCCGAGCTCGCTGGTCTCCCGAAACCAGGCAACGGGGGAGTCTGAAAGCTGGGCCTGGCCCCTTGTGTCCGATCGGGGCAACGGAGAAGAGTTCAGACCGTGATTCCGCCTTGCCTGAGGAGCCCTCCCCTCCGCCCAGCTGCTGCGGGTTTGCAGCCATCTTCCCGGCGGCTCGCCATGCGCACTGGCTCCTCTCTGCCAGCCTGGGGAGCTCGAGTTCTAGCTCCGGCCTTACCACGAGGTGAACTGCAGCGGTCACCTCCGGTGCCGGACGGTGGGGGGGCCCTAGGCCCCAGAGTGTAGAAAATTGTGTGCGCTGCGGGTGCAGACGTGCGCTCCCTGCTCTAGAGGCACAGAGACGGGCAGTGCGGTGCTGGAGGAAGGAGGGCGCAAGAGACACAACAGGCAGCAGAAAAGGGGGGGGCGTCATTTGAGCTCCCCACCTCAGGTACCAAAGTGTTGTGGGTCGGCCCTGCGGCCATCCCTCAAATCCTCTGCTTGAGCGGCTGGGAAACGTCCCCTTTTTCAGCCTGGAAATCTCCCCACGCTTTTCTCTCAGTCCTTCCTCAGGCGAAACGGCCACAAGTGCAGCAGAGAGTCCGGAGGCCGAAGCCCGTGGACTGAGCCAGGCCGCGTTAGTCTGCGTTCGCCAAAGCAACCAGGAGTCCTGGGGCACCTCGGAGGCTCCCAGATGTATTAGGGCGGCAGCTTGGCTCGTGTGAGGCGTCCAGCCAGACCCCGGGGGCTGCGGTGGCATGAGGGGGGGCTGCGGTGGCGGCGTGAGGGGGGCTGCGGTGCCGTGAGGGGGGGCTGCGGTGGCGTGAGGGGGGGCTGCGGTGGCGTGAGGGGGGGCTCCGGTGGCGTGAGGGGGCCGCGGCGGCGAGGGGGGGCTCTGGTGGCGTGAGGGGGGGCTGCGGTGGCGTGAGGGGGGGGCTGCGGTGGCGTGAGGAGGGCTGTTTGTGACCCTTCCCTGCATTTAATTTCTCCAAGGTGCGTTGCAGGCCAGCGTCCGAGGAGTTTGTAACCGGGGGGGGGGGGGCAAGGGGGTGACTAGACCACGAATCTGCACCCTCCCTGGCTTGGAAGGATGTGTTGTCCGGCCTCCCCCCGGCAGTTGCTCTGTCTACCCGCCTGGGCTTCTATGCGCTGAGCTGCAGAAACGCCTCCATTTTGTCCCACCCATCGAGGAGGCGGTGGGCGTCCCAAGCAAAGCAAATGGCCGGTGGGCGTCGAGGCAGGAGGTCGGTTCCTCGCGCTGGTGCGCAAGATGGAGGTGCTGCCGGCGAAGAAGATGAAGCCGAGACTGGGGCTAAGGGGAGGGAACCCTGCGCCTGCACCCCGTTGGGCCACGCCGGAGCCAGCGGGACTGTGTCGGGCAGAGGGAGCGCCCGGCTAGAGCCGCTAATGGCCCCTTCGCATTCCCTCGGCGTGCGGCGCACGCACACGCCCGGGGAGATAAACTGCGGCTAAACCTCAGCTGAGCAAGAGCAAGTTTTACAGCAGCTCCTCTTCGCCCGTGGCCCCCGGGCATTCGGGGTGGGGACGGGAAGCGGGTCACGAGCGAAGGCCAAGCCCCACGCCGAGTTCTAACTCTCCGAGCAGTCGGGACGCAGAGAGCAGCCCCTCGGGTGCAGCCCGACTCCATTTCCCGGCTGCAGCCAGTGCGAGCGGGTCAGGACGGAGCCCTGGGCCCCCAGCCGAGGGGCAGAGGGGGAAGCCTGCCAGGGAGTGCAAAATGCCGGGGGGTTGGGGATGTGCAGAGCCGGTGCCATGCTCTCCCCTTCCAGGGAGCTCTGCGGAGCCGCTCCCCTTCCGTTTGTTCTTCCCCCAGCGAAGGCAGATGTGCCTGGGAGCAGCAGAGCGAGTCAGCTGGTTTACTTCCCGTGGCCTCAAGATGGCAAGCGAAGTATGTGAAGCCAGCCCTGCTCAAACTGCACAGAACAAAGACACATTAGCCCGTCACCTCTGGGCCTGAGCAGAGTCCCTACCCCATAAACCAAGGCTTGCCGGAACCCTTCAAACCTTCCATTAGCGGGGCCTCACCCCGGCTCCAGACACCCAGCAGGGGTGTTCTTAAAACACACGGGAAGGAGGCCCAGGCCCGGCGAGGACAGAAGCCATTTCGTCGTCCGATTCAGGCTGGCTGCCGTGTCTCATCCCCGAACGGCATTTGAATAGCGCTTCCTTCAAGCCACGGCGTCCGACCGCCATCCCCAGGCCCACGGTCACTCCGACACCGCGTCGGGGTTAAATTCAGAGCCTCAGGAATCCCGCCGCTTGCGGCTTTAGACACCCACTGTGGCTGCGTGGCAGGGAGACAGGGCGGCCTGGTGACCAAGTGACCCGATTGTCCGAATGAGAGTAAGTCGCCAATGGGCCACATTAATAACAAACACCACAACTATTAGCCAATGTCTAGGACTGTCTAGTATAAAATTGACTCTAAGCTACCGGGGGCACCTCTAACCAGGACACGATCCATTTCTTTCTGCTCAAACCGCAGTGTGTACTGGTGCAATCCTGAATGGAAACCCATCCCGTGTGCACATCCCCGCCAGGGTGCCGATTCGCAGTGACATTGCGTGTTAAAGGGGCGTTATTAGCTCCATAAATATCTCTGGTCTGAAAGGGCTCGCAGGCTTACACATCCCCAGGCAGGATGGCCGGCCTGTCCGCACGGGGACGGCTTGCTGCGGCTCTTTACCGCTGAAGTTGGGCTCCCCTAGGGTTGCTCTTGAGCGGGAAGATAAAAACACCTGGTCTGCCTCCATTTCGTTCCCTTTTCTCTGCTGCCAGGAGGGAAGCTGCTCCGTCTCGTGGCTGAATGCCACTGGCAGGACATGGGGACTGCTTAGAGCAGTGGTCCCTGCGGGCGCCCACCGGGGCATTTATATGCGCCTGCCTAGTGACCAGGGCCGGCCTGAGCCATCTTGTGCCCTGGACCCTGGGCGCCCGGCGCATGCGGAGCCCCCACCCCGGGTGCACAGCGCTGCGCAGTGCTGACCCCGGGCACACGGAACACGCGTGGCCCCGCCCCTGGGCGCCCGGCAGCCCCAAAAGGTTGGGGACCACTGGCTGAGAACAAAGGAGAAGCGGGAGGGACAGTTCAGGCACCGGAGCCGTGGGGCAGCCACGCTGGGAGTGGCCAGCCAGTGGCGAACGTGGCAGTGACGTACGGCAATAGCTGGGTGCGAGACACGGCCGACCCGACTGCTTTGGGGGCGCAGGTAGGTGTGAAACACAAAGGGACACGGAGCCCCCTGCCCCCCCATTCTTACCTGTAAACCCCCCGGTGGAGAATTTCCCTGCTCCCATGTGTCACGTGGGAACACGTCACAAAAGGGACGTGACCAGGCCGACAGGCTGCGTCAGAACCCGCCGCGGCTGCAGGGACACTTGGACGCGTCTCCCTAGCGGGGGCTCTGGCGCCGCGAGGGGATGGGGCAGGGAGGCTGCGGCTCGGGCCTGCGGGCGGTACACAAGGGGTCTGGGCCCCCCAACGAGCCAGCAGGAGCACGCCCAGCCCCGCCCCGCAGATCAGCCCACGGCCCTGATTCAGCGGCAGCCTCCCAAGCCGAGCCCTTATGCAAACGTGGGAGCAGGCAGCGGGACGAGGCCCCACGTACGTTCGGCCCCACCAGGCTCCAGCTCGTTAAAGGGGAGCTGCAAAGGACTAAGTGAAACCAGACCTCAGGCCTGGTCTCGAATCTTTATGCTCCCCAAGGACAATTTTTTCTTCTATTGCCATTAGAAATCCAGGTCCCTTTTTCTGACCCTCTAAGCCGCTAGGAGGCCCTGGAGAAGGAGCCTCCGGATTTATGACGTCGCCGGAGCAGTGAGGGGAGGCCGGAGTCAGAGACCGGCCTGGGGAAGGTTTTTCCTGGCCTGGAGAGTTCAGAAACGCTCCCGTTACCCGGAGCGGAAGCAGGGCCCTTTGGCTGTTAGAGGGAGACGGCAGCACACGCGGGAAAGTCCCAGCCTTGAAACACCCCAACACGCCCGCGCGCAGCACGGAAACGCCCTGGGAAGGAATGAGCTGTTTGGCCCTTCCCCTCAGGCGCACTGACTCTGCTGTGGGGCCTCCGTCCAGAGAGACTTGGCAGTTCTGAGAGGAACACAAGCTGCAGTCGCCCTCTTGAAAGAGTCGGGGGGAGGAACCTTCGGAGGCTGGAAAGACGTGGAAAAAGCCCATTTCCTCCGCCCCCCCTCCCCCCCCAGAACAGGGACTCGATTCTGGGCCCAGCCCCGGGCCGGGCTGTCACCCTGCTCGACAGAACGAGGCCAACGCTGCCAGAAAGGCTCCTGGGCCTGGTTTCGGGCAGTGCTGATGCCCACCCTGAGAACCGGCGCCGTTCATGGGGAGGGCTGCCAGGTGTCCGGTTTGGAACCGGACCCTCCAGTATTTGAGCTCTCTGGCCGGGAAACAAACTGAGAAACTATGAAGAGACAATGGAAGCGCCGGGTATGTTCGAGAGAAGAGGTGACGTCGATGGTGATGTCATGTCAAGTGTGTCCGGTATTTTTGTTGAAACCATCTGGCGACCTTATTCGCGGGGGTGCGGCTCTGCTGGCAGCCAGGCCCCGAGGCCGCGGCGAGTGAGCGCGGCTGGACACGCCGCCAGAGTCTCACCGAGCCGTCCCTGGGGGGCAGGGGACGTGCGGCTAACGCTGGCTACAGATTAACCTCTGCAAGCCCCGCCCTGCCGTTACTTAACGAGCCCAAAGCCGCCTGCCGGCCCGGTGACCTCCCCGTTGCCAGCTCCTCAGCCATTCTGGGAGCAGGCACCTGCCACCGGAGCAAGGCCACCCCCTCCCAGCCCTCACCGCTCCAAAGGGAGCCACACGCCACATCCTGCCGACTAGCGAGGCGCACGGCCTCCGCCTGGGAGCCGCTCCCTGGAATTGCGGGACCTCTCTCCACCCTTCCACAGGATCCGCCACCCAGTCGTGTTGCTGCTGCTGGGCACCCCCCCGAGCTGTGGGCGTCTCTCCTGCAGCATCCCTCCCTCCCACCCGGCGCTCCTGCCTCCGCAGCCTTCAACTCCCTGCAGGGGGAGCCCAGAGAGGCTGGAGAGGCTGTTCTCAGTGGGGGCAGGTGGCAGAGCGAGGAGCGATGGGCTCAAGTTGTGGTGGGGGAGGTCCAGGTTGGAGATTAAGACAAACTATTTCCCTAGGCGGGTGGGAAGCGCTGGGCTGGGTTCCCTAGGGAGGGGTGGAGTCTCCATCCCTAGAGGTGTGTAAGTGCCGGCTGGACACAGCCCTGGCGGGGTTGGTTTAGTTGGGCTGGTCCTGCCTTGGGCCGGGAGCTGGACTCGATGACTCCTGGGGGCTCTGGGTTCTGTGACTGTGATTCCAAGCGTGCGTGGGAGACGCGCCTGGTTTAGTCTTGCACCAGAGCTGGTCTTCGGGGCCCGCCCTAGTGTCTAAGCCGAGCAGTCGACATTCACCGTGGCTCCTGCAGGGGCCTGTGAGGTTACTTGCGGTTCCGTTTCCTCCTGTGACACTCGCTGCAATTCCTAGAAAGCGGCCGCTCCTGGCACAGGCTGGTTCCCACCTCATGGGACAAAACCAGGCCCGGCAGGGTGCGTGGCGGCCGGTGTTCCTGAGTCCGCTCTGGAATAAAGCCGTGGCTGGACCACCCAGGCAGTACCAGCACCGGGTTTAGCGCTTGTGCTGCATGCGACTGTCTGCCTGGAAACCTCCCAGCATCCTCTACTAAACAGGCGGTGGCGTCTGTGCTGAGACTCCTCTGGGAGCTGTCAGGCCTAGATTTTTATGCTTAAGTTTTGGACCCGCGGGGACAGCGCTTTGTGAACCCCCCCGTCTCACGCCGTCCCCTCTGCTCGGAGCCTGCACCCAGACCAGGAGCATTCCCATTGCAGGTCCAGTCCCTCTCCGTGGCCAGGCCTAGGTGTCTTGTGGGAGGACACGAGGGCCCGAGGCAGAAGAACCCTGTAATGACACGTCCCCGGGCAGGTGCTTCCCAACCGCAGGGCCGGTCCAAGGCCCCGCGCACGAGGGCTGCCGACGATCCACGGTGAACGCCGTCCCTCTGCGAGGCTGAGCGGAGCCGCACAAACATCTCCCGCCTGTTGCCTGGGCCCAGCTTGCTTGGGCTTTACAACGGCCTCACGAGCAGATTTGTAAGCGCCCCCCATGTCACGGGGCCAGGGTGTTCCCTGCAGCGGCCCCGCAGAAGCCAAGGGAGCAAGGCGTGCGAGGTGCCCGTGGTGCTAATTAGAGTGTGGTGCAGAGAAACCCTCGGGTCCAGCTGGCTTGACATTGAGACCGGAATTTGCTGTAAAAGCAAATGGATACGCACCCCCCATCCGTAAGGCTTTTAGTTCAGCAACAAGTGAATCCATCAAAGCCCAGCACCTAATTTAATAGCAATAATGAAAGGTGTGCGTCACTATTAATTTAAGCACTCCAGCATTAGCCCTGCACTCAGAAACCAGCAAGGCAAAGCTATTTACAAATGAATGTACCAGGGCAATAAATTGAAAGTGCGGGCCTGACCCATGGTGGCTGCTGTTTTCACTTATACAGAGATATATTTCTAGGGATGCATTTAGCCCCCTTGCTTGAGTGAGGCCTCCCTAATTAAGTTGAAGTGGCAGTGAACGTGCGGCAGTAAGTGTGGAAAGAAGCTGCCGCAAACATATTTAATTCATTATAAATAATCTTTGATACCAGAAGGTTGGAGGAAGGTTTACAGGATCAGCACAGGCCACCAAGGCAGGCCACGGAGATGGCTCGGAAGCAGCCAACGCGTTTACATCAAGCAATTTAACCTCTGGCTAGCGGGGTGACAGAGGAATGAGGCTGGGATATGAAACCGCCTCCGCCAGCTGCCGTGTTGCTTGGGCCCCGCAGCGCCTGCCTCGCCCACGCGGCCGGTGGCTCGGGCCCAGCGGAAGGAAGGGCCCAGCGGAGAGGCCGGGGCTCTGCCCTCGTGGTGTCCAGGAGATTTATGAGCCTCGCCCTCGTGTGGCACAGCAGTGGATTTCCAAACATCCGGAACAGCCCTTGCTCCTGCCTGCCGGGCCTCATAAGGCAGCTAAGCAAGACTGAGGGGAAACGGCCTTCTCATTCCTCCACCAGGTGCAGAATACATTTTGTTATGGGCACCGAGGCTCGTGCAGATGTGCACCGCCCGTAGAAACGCATGGTGTGGGCAGCTGCGGGAGCTCTGCTAATCAGCTGGGCGGCATTTGCCTCTCTCCTGGTTACAGAGGACGCTGCCGTCGGGAAGAAGGGGCCTGGCTCTGCAGACACTGAGGAGCATCGCAGAGAGGGAGAGAAATCCGTGAGCTGACCTCAGGGTAACGGACTGGAATGGGGGGAAGGGTGAGTCTGGGGACAGAATCCCCTCCCGGAAAAGGGCAGCTGTCCAAACTGGACAGACGGCCAGGAAATCCGCTGGATGGGCAGCGCCGAACCAGCACATCGCACCGGCGCTTGGCAGCACACGGCCGGTCCACAGGGCACACGGTTTGGCACAGGCGTTTCACTCAGAAGTGCACGTTGAGTGTCACAAGTTTTGTGTGTGTGTGTGTGTGTGTGTGTGTGTGTGTGTGTGTGTGTGTGTGTGTGAGAGAGAGAGAGAGAGAGAGAGAGAGAGAGAGAGAGAGTGTGTGTGTGTGTGAGAGAGAGAGAGAGTGTGTGTGTGTGTGAGAGAGAGAGAGAGTGTGTGTGTGTGAGGGTGTATGTGAGAGAGTGAGAGTGTGTGTGTGTGTGTGTGTGTGTGTGGGAGGATGGACACTGAGGCGTAAACGAGCTAGCGCTGACCCCGGTTTGGCAGGCGCGCTGGCGCCAGGGAGCGCCGAGGACTCGCCAGGCTCTTGGTTCAAGCGCTGCCCCTTTCAGGAGGCAAATGCCGAGCGCTAACCAGCCCTCCAGGCGCTGGAGACTGGCTGAAGCGCTGCTCTGGCAAGCACAGGTGGAACGTGAGAAAAGCTCGGTGGCCATCTTGTACCTCCCCAGCTCCTGCCCCCCCCAGGTTGGCACTAGGGCCCCCCCCAGCCCTGGCCGCACTGTGCGAAAGGAGACACGGGCAGTGGTCGGGCTTTACGACCCGCCACGTCAGTTGGTGTCGCAGCGCTCCCTGCCGCGGGCCAGACCATCTCTGCCCATCGCTGGGGGGCTGGCGGGCGAACGCACGGGGGCAGGCGGCAGAGACGCTGGGTGTCATGCCCCTGGCCCCTGCGTGTGCCATGCCGGTGTGGGGGTGTGCGGCGCGGGCCCCCGGAGGCACGTGACAAGGAAGGTGCGTGTCACTCGCATTGCAGGAGTGTCCTGGGCGTGGAGCCGTGTTACTGGACCCTTGCAGAATATATGATCTGTCACGCTGCCTTTCCAGGCTGTCACCTCGCAGAAAGGCTGCCGTGCTCCGGGAAACCATTACCCGACGCTAATGATGGGATCCAAATTGGCCTGCGCCGCGGGGGGAGGCTGTTGGGGCGCCAGCGTCTTGCCCCCTCACGCCCTCCCAAGGGCGATTTGCCTCCTGCGGCCTGAGGAGCACAGAACAGGCTGCAGGCAGGGTCCTGGGACACTCGAGCGACGGGCACGTTGTTGTTGGCACCTTACGGGGGGACCCACGGCGGCGCAGGGGGGGGGGCGCGAGTGACTTGCCCGAGTGCATCGGTAGCGGAGGTGGGGCTGGGCCCAGCAATCTCAGCGCCCCGGCCGGTCCCAGCATGCAGCTGGGGGTGAGGTTTGGGAGCAGGCAACAGGCCTTGCAGGCGCTGTGCACAAGCCCCTGGCGTTTTGGGCGAGAAAAGCTGCCCAATGGCCTCCCATTCCGCCAGCCGCGGCCTCCCGGGAGGCGACGGGCGTCTGAGGCGTCTGGGCTCGCAGAGAGGGCCCTGGCGGCCTCCCGCACACCGTGGTGCCCCAGGTCCTTGGCAGGGCCATCATGGGGAGCGGGAGGGGCTGCGAAGCAGGACAGGGCCGTGTTGTTGGGACAAGGCCTGTGTGTGCAGCACCCGGGCTTTGAAACACCCGTGGTAAGAAAAGCCCCAGGGTTTGGGTTTCGTCACCGCCCAGAGCATTTTTCAGATGGGGAAACTGAGGCACAACGAGGCTGCAAGGGGGTCCAAGAAAGCAGGATTGGAATAAGGGACTTTCTGGCTCCCAGCCCACAAGTCTGCCTGGCCTTGCAAGCGCCGTCAGCTCTCGCCCTTCAGTGACTGGTCTCCTTGTGCCACCAACATGAACGTCCCCGAGGTACTTGAACCAGGGCCATATAAAGAACGGGATGGAAAGCTCCCTGGGTGGGTGTATGGGGATGGACGGCTCGAGGGGTGGGGATAGGGATGGGTAAGGGGGAGCGTATGGAGATGGGTAGAGGGGTGTGCATAGACATGGGTGGCTGGATGGGGAGAGGGTGAGTACAGGGATAGGTAGCAGGGGATGGATGGGGAGGTGATGCATGGGGATCGGGATGGATGGCGATGCACAGGGATGGGAACGTATGGGGATGGATGGGGAGGGTGAGGGATGGGCTGGGGGAGGGGATGGATGGGGGCAGGGGAACACGGGCTCCCAGCAGACCGCTCGAGAGAGGCCGTGGCAGCAGCCTTGCAGCACTCTCGTTGCACGGCAACGTGTAGCGAAATGGAGGCAGCGGCTGAGACCAGTGCTGGCTCGCGTGGGCGACAGACCCCAGCCTGCCTTGGCGGACGTAGGCCCCCTCGGAGGACCCTCTCTTCTGCGTTGCGGCGCGGCACGGGAGGCGGTTCCTTCCTCGCCGGGGCAGCCCTCTCCCAGCTGCGGTGGAGTCGCCTCTGGTTTCAAACCCCACCACTGAACCCCGCCGCTCTTGCTCACGCCACGGCATGGGCCAAACACTGACCCAGCTCCTCTGAGGCCTTTGCAACGCCTCCTCCCAGGCCGGCCGGTCCTTGCCAAGCGGGCAGCGAGGCTGGGAATTGAACTGCCGTTCGGCCGCTCCTTGTGGAAATTCATGTGGCAGCCGCCTGTGGGGCCCAGCGGCACCTTTCCGTGGCGCGTGACTGGGGACCCAGCATGTGCGTCGTATTCGCCGAGCAGCTGCTTGCAGAACCTGTCACCCGCCTGCACCGCAGCCCCGTGGCCCCCACGCCTGGGCGAGGCCGCTCGTGTGCAGTTACATCTAGTGCAACGTGCCAGACGCACGACTGCGGGCTGGGTCTTTCCATGCGTGAGAGATCAGGAGCAGGCTGGTTGGGAAGGGGCCGTGGGTCAGAACAGACGGGGGAGTCACGTCCAGACCGGCTGTCACCCCACTGCATCCCCAAGGCCCGGGGCGAGGAAAGGCCCTTGGACGGGCTACTCTGCAGCAAAACAGCAGGAGTTAGTTCCCGGGGGACGCTGCGGCAGGAGGAGCCGGCGCTCCCCGGGGAATCCTCAAGTACCAGCCACGTGCACAGACACCGAAGGAATCAAATTTTACGGCTCTGGGCCATTAAACAGTCTGATGAATCTCTGAGCTCACGCCAGTGCCAAGCCACCCAGCCCCCGGCTCCACCGCAGCCGTCCGGGGCAGCCTCAGGAAGGACAATGACGGCGTGAACCCCGAGTCCTGGAGAGGGCTCTGCAGTCGCACTCCTGGCAGGCAGAGCGCTCGCTCCCCCGCCTGGCCCCAGAGCAGCTCCGCAAGGAGGGGGCGTCTCAGACCTGCCCGGCCGTTACAGCCCGTGGCCCCATCCCACAGCGCCTGCCACAGGCCAGCCAGGGCTGTCGCACTGCAGCGTAGACTCACCCTTGGACAGATCTGAACGTGCGGCTGCAGAGGCTTTAATCCGGATCCGACTGGGGACTGAGCACCATGTGGAGCTGCCTAGTCTGAGGCAGAGGGCTCGTGAGCAGCCGTGCAAAGAGACGGATCCTTTGGCACGACAGCCATGAATGGCTGAGGGACTGCGCCCACGGGTTCCTCGCTGGCGTGCTGGCCAGCCTGTGGACGCTGCAGGCAGCGGGCCCAGACGTCGCTGCGCAGGGGATCGCATGCTCATGGGATTTAAAAAATTCTTTTGCAAATCTCTCAGCTAAATGCTTTCGCCCCCGCAGCACCCACATTTCAGCACCCTCAGCCAGCGCGCAATTCGCTTGCCGGTGCAGACGATTCACTTAGGAAAAGCAAGTTCATTTAGCAGCCGCATCGACTCGCGCCTGCCTAGCAGCTCTTCAATCCCAGAATGCTTTGGGACACTGCTCCCGAACCGAGCAGCAGGACCTTGGGCTGAAAGATTCCGGCTGCGTGGAGCGGCTCCCTGGGAACGTTCAACTGCAGCCGGAGCGGCTGTCGAACCCAGGGCTGTGCCCAGGTAAGAACTGGCCTCACGCGGATTAGCAGCCGTTTGCCTTGGGTGAGAAGAATTGCGCTAGCGCTGGAAGCCAGCCGGTCGTCAGGCCAGGCCAGGCCAGCAGCCGGCAGGAGCTGGGAGAGCTCGGGATGCTGGTGAAAGCCAGCCCCGTTCAGAGGCCGCCACGGACCCACGTGCTTCCTCGAGCTGTAGGCGGCCCACCGGGCTCGGGCTTTCTGCGCAGGCTTCCTCCCCCAGCGAGTTCTGAGCGACGCCCCTCGCAGGCCGGCGCTGGGCAGCCCTTTGGCGAACGCTGCAGCCCCCCGGCAAGCTGCCTGGAGCGCTAATGCCTCGCAGGCAGGACGGGAGCCAAGTACGATCCCACGAGAGGCCGCTAGCAGGGCCCCGGTGCGACCCTCCTTGTCAAAGCAGGAGCCAGGACGTGTCTCTGAAGGGTTAACTCCGGGCATTATGTCTCTGCCCCAGCCGCACCCCATCTGCAAGGGAGGAGGTAGGGTGTCCCCCCCCCCCGCTCCTCCTCAGGTGACTCTGTCAGTGTCTGCTCCTCCCCCTCGCGCCCCGGTCACATGTGCCCCCTGCTGGGCTCTTTCAAGCCATTTACAGCTGGAAGCACGTGCAGCGCGCCCTGGGACGGGCAATGAAATGCCGGCAGCTCCCCAGGGTTAGCCCCTGCCACTATATTTACCTGCACTTCCCATGACCTGGCCAATCGCAGCTCTCATTGGCCAGGCACAGCGATCCACAGCCAATGGGAGCTGCCAGCCCCGTACCTGCAGAGGCGCAGGTAAATACGGTGACGTAGGGACCCCCCAGAGGCGAACCCTGGCAGACCCCCCCAGTGCACAAAGCCACAAGTTAAAGGCTGGGAAGAATCTCTCATTGCTGGGGAAACAGAAATCTGGTTTCACGGGACCCGAGGTGGCACGACAGCAACGGGGCACCATCATCGGAAGGATCGTTCTGAAGTGTTGGTGCCAAAACCCCACCTGAAAACACCCACATGGGCACGTAAAGTCCATCGACAAATGGGCACCTCCGGACGCATCACCTGGGACGCAGGAGAAAAGGGGGTTCCCTGCTGTCCGCACCCAGGGGTTGCATTCTGGGACACTGAATTTCATGCACGTGTAAAAGGCCACGCACTGCACGGTGGGCAAATTAGAAATGCCTCCGAGGCTGGCCCACCGCCAGGGAGCCGCAAAGGGCGGTTTTCCGAAAGATGGGAAAAGGATCCAAGCACCCAGACATCCTATTGGCTTTCCTGTCCCCTTGCCCCTAGAACGCTTCTCCACCACGACTAAGCAGCGTTTTCTTTGGCAAGAACCAAGTGCGGGTGTTGCCCACACAGGCAAAAGGAAGGGGACTTTAAAACCCACGTACTATTAACTTAGTGAGCATGGCGGTAGTACTCGGGTGAGCCCTGTTCCCGTCCCCATCTACTGTTTCCCTGCCACTCAGAGGCATTACCCACGGACAGCGATGCAACAAGCGGGTACCTTGCAGGGGTTTTACTGAGAAGGGGCCAGTCCAAGACAGGCCAGGCTTCTATTTGTGAATGTGGTGCAGGCAGCAGCAGCTCGAGCCGTCTGAGCGCTCACTCCCCGGCCCGAGCATCTTCTTTGGTGCACGAGTAAATGTCACCATGCAGGCGTGCAAGGAGTCGTGCACACCGCTTACCACGTGCACGCCTGTCGAGCATGTCTCGGCAGTCTCTTCCATAAGACAGCATTAAAAAACCCCAAACCCCTGTTGTGCCCAATAAATGCCAACGTACTTAAGCGAGAAGCCAGCCTTGTCGCAAGACAGCAGCTACAATCTTCGGCCTAACCCCGGTAACAAGGCACAGAATGAACAGCTTGCTTTCCTGACCCACTTGAATGCCCATCTGAATCAATTAAATCTGCAGCTCCCAGGGAAAGACCAGCCTGCGATGGATTTGTGTTCAGCTGGGCGCACGTTGCAGTCACGGGCCCGATTTAACTCTTTGCGCAGCTGTTCGGGCAGAAGCGCTTGCTGTGCGTGAGGGGGTGAGGTCACCGGCAGCTCCAGGCCCTGAGTTGAGCTGCTCTCGGGTTCCTAAAGTTAAATAAACACATGAAGCTGGGAGGAAGTCACTTGGGAATCAGTACAAAGCTCCCACTCAATCCCCACTTCCATCCATGGACCGACCATGCTGAACACCCAACGTCCCTGGCCGTGTCTCCCTCTTCTTTCCTAGCTCGCAGGAGTCACTGGCTCAGCAGGGTTTGGGTGCGTGTAAATGGAGGGGGAGGTGCGGCGTGTCTGTGGTGAGGGACAGAGGGGTCAGGTTAGCTCAGAAAATGGGGTATCCAGGGTAATTCTCCTTGCTGTAGGGGAACCCGGCTGTCCTGGGCGGACAGACTGCACCAGGGACAAGAATTTCCGGGGCAGAACCTCAGGGCCTCTCCCCACGAGGCCCTCCACAGGAGGTGTCTCAGCGGCGGCAGGAAGGAAATGGTGACCGTGTTAAGGGCTGAAGAAACGTGAATGACGAACGGTCCTGCAGCACCTTAAGAGACGAACACGAAACACAGATGGGATCGTGAGCTTCCGAGGGCACAGCCCACTTCTACCGATGTCCTGCTGCTGGGAGCTGTGACTTCACCCCCTCCCTGCCCGGCCACCCCCCCCCCCCAGCAGAGTGCAATTACCTCACTCAGCAGAACATTATGCAGCGTCGATGGCAGCTGAGGAGCCCATCCACCTGAGCCAGGTGCTGCCATTCGTTGCTCTCCTTGGCATGGCGAAGGGCTATGGCCCACCTCTGTCAGGGCTTAACCCCCCAAGCCGCCCCCTCTCTGTCTGTTTGGGCCTGAGGGTCGCTGGGGCTTAAACAACAATCAGGCTGCACTTTGGGCCACAAAACCATGCACTACCGGCTTGCCACAGTCACCGGCTGCACTAGAGAATGCAGCTTCTCAGCATGTCCCAAGTGAGACACAAACCAAGGGTTTCCCTGACATGGCTCCACGGCGTAACGAGAACAGTTGGTGCAGGGTCTCCACTAAAAATAAATCCAGACAATAGTGTCCTGCTAACCGGGGAACCATGTTGCCTTTCTGGGGAAGTGCTCTGGCCCAGCTTAGGCAGGACGGCAGACCGGATGGTCTCTGTTTGGGCGTGGCAAGCAGGAACTTAATTTTAGGGCCATATTTTCTATGGGACCTCACCCTGTTTGTGCCACTGAGAGTCACTTCGGTGAGCAACCCTCTGACTCGAGCATTTCTGTGGGGAAGTTACACACGCACAAACACCCCTGTAAACACACACGTGGCGTTCACACTTGTAGGCTGTCCTCATTGCATGCACAGGTGATAGTGAACCCACAGAAGGCGGCTCAAAATTTGGCCATTTTAAGTACGTTGAAGTTAATTCACAATCTCAAGGTGTTAATAAAAGCCAACAGCTACACATGCCGCTTTACAGTACTTGTATCCAGCTAGACAGCCACAGGTTTGATTCACGGGTCCTTGCAGAACAGCGACGGTCAAAACCAATGTTCGAGGGGCGAGTGGTATGGTTTTGCTTACTATAGCACATGACTCTACACCTCAGTGATAAGAATTAAAACTGACTGACAAAGAGCACGTTCCCTTAATTTTAACATTCAATAGTTCACAAAGTTGACTGAATTAGCCATTTCCATTGCATGATTTGCAATTTCTTTCTCCACTGCTTTTTGCTGCATTTGTGCCTGTAAATAGCTAAACATAAATACCAGACTATAAAAGATTTGTCTCCCTGACTTTGACTTTTGGAGTAGCAGTAATGGATGACGAATGTCACATAGCAGGTAAGGGCCTTTTCTGCCAACTAGCAACGCACGGAAATGCATTTCTACAGCTCTTCCAGGAGGGGTTTCATTCCCATTTCATCTGATGGAACAAGCTCAAAGTTTAGAAATTTGAGACCTTTAATGCAACATACGAATGACAAAATATAGAATTATCCGCCTTAGTGTTTATTCCTAAACTATACATTAAGGCTCAGAGAGAAAAGATTTGGATACAAAAAGAAAGAGGAGTTCTAACAGGTTCAGCTGTAAGTCAATCTCACCGCAAGGCAGTACAACACGGAGAAAATATTTGGTCTCCCCAGCAGAAATCAGTTTGTGATGCAGATTTTTGTAGGAGGTTTTTCTTCATTCTTACATGCAGAATCCTGCCAAGCATTCTTAGCATAGCCATATGCACCCACTTGATACAAAACTGAGGGAAACAGGTTCACAGGGCTCTTATCTTTTAACAACATACAGAAATTCATAAAAAGACATTTCTGGGGAACCAAAATGAAAACAGAAGGGCAGCTACAATTCTCGCTCCCCTCTGATCTATGGCACCCAACTCTGTTGAGATGGGCAAGTGTGGAACAGTTACAAATCCCAGTACAAATCAAGTCTTCATTTTTATTTATAAAACACTTAGTGCTTCGACAAAAGAAAATGTAAAGTTATTTCTCAATCCTCAGGTGAAAAGCCTCAGAGACGAAGCAGAAACCCAGCCCAAGGAGCAGGAAGTTCTCTGCTGATTCAGCCACTCGTAATTACTGGAGCCCCCAGCTCCAAGAAGAAAGACTCCCGGCCTTCCACTCCAGAACAGCTCCCGGGGGTTTCAAAATGCAAAGCTTCCCGGAGGTGAATAACTTCCAACGAAACGTCTTCAAAGTAGAAAAATGCAGCTGCTAAATGTGCTTGAAAAAAGCCAGAGCTGGCTGAATAAACATTTCTTCCAGCGCCCACACTAGGACGGGACTGTGCCGCTCTCCCTGGATGCAAACAACGTCAGAACAGGCTGTAGCTTAACTCTACCCCTCAAAAGAACTGTGCAAGAGAGAACCCCTACACCTTTATTCATAGTAAAAACGGATACATTTCAGTTTGATCATGTCACAAGCAGTACCTGTGTGCGCATGGGTGGATATAACTGACGTTTAGACTTTCTCTCGACTAGGCTGTGAAATCATTTGTAACCACAACTTTCCTTGTGATTGCACCGAATACAGTTCTTCCATGATGCCAGCCTACATGCTCCTCACTTCTAAATCACAGGAATTAGAAGTGTCACAGCCCTCCTTCCGGTTGATATGGCTCTTTGTTTTGTCATTAGGGAGACTTCCCGTCACCAAAGTGGGGTCATTGGGAGAAACTGTGTATTCCTGATTCTCTTCCGTGGCTGCTTCTGGCTGTTGGCAGCAAGAACTCTGTCCTTTGGCTCCCACCTGTCTCAGGCTGTTGGGAGCTTCTCCTCCTTTGCATTGAGCAGACAGGTTTTTGCTCTAGGCTAGACATTACTGCTGTCCTGATTTCTTCTCCTTCTGGAAGCTAAAGCTTGTTCTCCTGCTCAGCTTTCTTTGTTTCTGAGCAAAATAATCTGCTCTGGCTGTGCTGGCTCGCGATTCTAGAATATAGTTAACCTGGAAAACACACACAGTCTAATTTCAGTCCCATTCTGGAGGAACAGCCTGAAAAGACGCAAGGCTTCACCTCCCTGCTCAATGACTCCCTCCTAAAAGCATTCCCAGAACGACGCCAATGAAAAGAACATTCGAACCCCATAGACAGGAGACTGCTCTTCTCATTGTGCCTTTGCTAACCCTCCGTTCTTCTCACCTTACAAGAATGGCCGGGTCCTATTGCTGCTTCCAGCTTTACCGAGTTTGGCTTATGAACACAAATATGCAGAACTCAAAGATGCTTTAAACAAAATACCTCATGTAACCTATTGATTTTAATGTTCCAATCAGCGGCGTCTGTACATCCTAGTTTGGCGCATGTATCATTCTTGTATGTAAAGTTAGAAATATGTTTTTTAAATGTGCTAATGAGAGCCATTGATGGTGCACTCTGCCACCCCCTTGCTCAGCCTTAAAGACTTGGTGATCAACTTAACTCAGGCATGTCCAAAGTCCGGCCCGCGGGCCAATTGCGGGCCCGTGTTCCGGTTTAATACGGCCCCCCGGGTAATTTGGCAATATCTATCTTTTATGGCCCCCAACGAATCCATATGTATTGAGATGAATACATTGTCAAATCTCAGTTAATGTCAGTTGGTCTAAATCAGTTATAAATATATTTGGACACAACATGTATACTTGGTGTTATGTTCCTGTTCATATTTTTTGAACTTAAAAGTTGACAGACAACCTTTATTACCAATAATATGTAATGTTCCTGACATATATTTCAGCTTCCTGGATTTTTTTTTTCATCTGGCCTTCAGATATGAAAGGCAGAGTGATTTAACACCTGTTTAGATTTGTCATCCATGTGACGAAATGAAAAGTATGCCGTTTGCAATAAACTTTGCATAAAATAGTTAATTTGCATTTAATTTTAATGGTTCAAAGAATGTCAGGCAAAATGGTCGGCCCTCACGCATGTTCACTTCATCAAATCTGGCCCTCTTTGAAAAAAGTTTGGACACCCCTGACTTAACTTGTAAGCAGCCTTGCTTGTCCTGTGAGTCCAAAGGTGACTGGACGAGCAAGACATGAGACCATACCACCTGGTACTGGGATGCTCGCTTGGCCCAGGTATTGTTCCATGGAAAGGGAATGAAGAACAAGAGATTCCCGCCCTGGGGAAAAAACTATTTAAGTAAGGAGAAGTTATCAGCCCTTTGTCTTTGGTGGGTGTGACACATTCCAAAGAGGGCTGGGGACCCAGGTCAAGATAAAAGAGGTTGTCTTTGATTGAAGATTATGCCTAGAACAAGAACAGCTCTTTACAGTAAGGATCTGCTTGCAATAAGTTTTTTTAGTGAATCAGAACTAGCTATGTGTTTTCTTTTCATTTTAACTTAGTAACTTACTTTGATCTGTCTGTTTTCACTTGCAGCCACTTAAATCCTCCTGTCTGTACTTGAACATCCTCATGAGCTTTCCTTGTGTCAAACTCTTACTCAGAGAGATTTATATGGGGTTTTGAGGGTTGGTTTTCTGGGTGCTATGCCCTAGAATTTCATTCCTCACAGAGCTAAAGTGGTTCAATGTCTGCCTTGCTCATCGGGGGAGGTTACACCAACTCTGTGCCTTGTCGGGGGGAGACCAGAGGATCTGGCCCAGCAGAACAGATGGTGAGCAGTCCCAGAGAGCAGGAACGTGGGTGTTAGTGGCATGATCAGCACATTGGGGAACAAACCCCAGGGGCCTTTTATGACCGCAGCCCATCACACCCTATAGACAGAAGAATACGCATGTCACGTTTGCTGACCCTCTGTTCCTGTCACTTTTCAGGAATGGCCGTGTCATGCTACTGGCTGTAGTGTCCATCATCCCTGGAAGTGACAACTACACGAGATAAAATGAACATGCGCAGTTTCACAGCACTTGACCCTATTGTGCTGCCACTTGTTAGCCAAATTGCCAGATGAAGGCAGTAAGTCACAAAAGACCCACAGAGCTGGTCTCAGACATTAATAGGCTTCAATAAAAGGTTTTATCAGCTTTAATACAAAACATTCTCTCTTTATGATGTTTGCATACTCAGCTAATCTTATACTTTCCATGTATTCTAGTATCTATTACTTGATGAAAGCATTTTAAAATGATATTTAACAAGCCCACTATTCACTAAATTTATTATCTCCAGTGCTTTCTGATAATCACATAGATAATTTTAATGGAAGGTTAATGCAAGAATCAAAAGATAAAAATGCCCTTTGGTCTGCCATTAGCTGGTTAATACGCTGTGGCTTAAAACTTGCACAATTTTATGCACTGTAGAGTGTTTCACTTTCATTGCATATTACAGCTTAAGGCATAAAAATATAGTGAGTTTTCATGGTCAATAAAGCCTCAGTCTTTGTCACTTGATCACGTGAAGAAACTAATTTGAAAAGTCTGATTTCTCTGCATCTTCTAACACAGAATAAGAAAGAAAGGCAGGCTTAACCTGGAAATCCATGGAACAGGAAAATACTCTATAAAAAAGTTACAACCCGGGTACAGAAAGGTTACCTATTCCTGCGTTCAATACGATATGCATCCTTTATATTCATTTTAACCATATCAAGCCTGTCCTTTTAGCCATCCAAAAAGTATTTGAATACTCCTGGATATATCAAGAGTTCTCTAGTGGAACTGTTCAACTGAAGACACGCAGTGATAAAAATTCAAAAGCAAAAGTTTACAAATGTACTGCAAAAATAGTTGAACCAACAATTTAGGGTATTAACTAAAATGCTCCATCACATACATGTCAGTTATTTAGCCCTTCCAAAGCCTTTACACAGAAAATAGCATTAACTATAGGGAGTGGCATATAAAAGTTATAACAATTTTAAATTGCTATAAAAATAATTGACTGCAGAAAATTAAGTTTAATCTGCCAACAGTATAATCTTCAAACGGCGGTTTGTTTTGGAAAGTAAATCAACCTGCTCATGTAGCAAGTCATTCTAAAAGCAAACAGTTATGATAAAATATACTTAAAACAAAATATTGGGGTGGAAAAATGTGTTTTCTTTGTATGGAGACATGCAATTGGGAAAGCATTTGTTAGGTGAACAAGGAGAGACGTTTGTCTTGACAGAATTACAACCCTCTGGCTTCATCCTGTGTTGAAGTCAGAAACTTGGAATCAATCTGTGACTATGAACATTATTTTAATGTCAAAGACAGACATAATCCTACGAGAGTCTTCATGAAATCTTTGAATAATACTACCTCTGGCTAGTAAGAAAAGCCCTAAGTGCAGCGGAATTTGTTTAAATATTCCCCAGTGCTACTTAGAGGAAGTTCCTGAGAAACTCCAGGAAGCTAGCTGAAGTAACTATTAAATAAGTTTTCTGCTTTCAGTAATACTAGGGCCCTCTCTCCTATCTGGCAGGCATATACAGCAGGCAGTTTAAAGAGTGCTGCTCCCAAGCAACCGTCCCGCTCTGTATTAAACTAAGCCACGCCTGCTGGGAAGTTGGTGCCTATTGCTCGGTGAGTTATTTGCAGGTGTAATTTGCGATTGCCCTCTATTGGATGAATCATTTGCTGCGTGGGCTCAGTTACACCCCCTGTAAACGGAGAGAATTTAGCAACCTGACTGCAGGGCGGGAAAGCTGAGTTCAACATTCACAAGGCCCTTGTCGATTCTCAGACAGACCTCTGCACATCTGCTGCACCCGAGTGACCATCTGCTGACGTGCTTGAAGGGCGAGCTTGCTGACAGCCCTAAAGCCTGCATGCATGGGCTAGGCCACTGGTCACCCAGCCATCCGGAGGCACTTTTCATGGGAATGCAGTGGCCCTAACACAGGGCTGGACAAGAGGGCCGAATTCGGCTTGCCTAGCTCTTTCACTTGGCCCGCAGCAGCTCCGCCCCCACCCCTTAACGTGTTGCCGGGCAGCCGCTGGGGAGGCATGAGCCCTTTCAGCTCCTGCTATTTAAAGGCCCCGCCCCTTTTGTCCAAGGCCCTGCCCTTGTGACCACTTCCAAAACTGATGAAGGGGCCCTCCTTCAGACATTATTGCCCACTCTGCCCTACCACCACCACTCAGTCCTGCTACGTCTGGTTTGTGCTGGGCTGGGGCAGAGCCGAGTCCCCCCGCGCATGAGGGACAAAGCTCTTGTCCTAGTTCCCTCTATTCCCATCCCCACAGCTCCCAGCACTGCGAGAGGGACAGGAGTCTGACCAGGAATCTCTCTGCTGCTGGGCCCCCGGAGGTCTCTTACACACCGTTACCGCCCCCGCCAGGCTTGCCCTGAGCAGACCGTGGCCACACAGGACGAGCTGCCTCTGAGGAAGGGAACATTGCAAGGGCCTGGTAGGTATTTTTTTAAAGTAGCCTTTGGGCACAAGACTGCCCCTGAGCGGATTTAACCCTGGCCAGCCTGTGCAGCACAGCACTAGTGGGGAAACATGAAGCCAGGTCACGCTGCTACCAGCCGACATATTGGCTAATGGATGTGAGGCGGCTGTGGGACGCAAACAGTTAACGTTTAGCAGGCCCAGAGCGCACCCTAGTTCGTAAAACTCCATCGAGGACAGAGGAACCTCAGGATTGAAAACAGGGCACGTGCATCTGGGGTGGGCCAGTTTCTTAAGGGTTAATGTACATCTTAACTGTTTAAACATACGCCACAAATCTAAAGGTAAACTACCTGACAGCACAAATCTGGTGGGTTCCAATTCCACAGAGAACTGACATCTTCCAGACTATTAGCGACACCAGTGTTTATAGGAAAATGCATTCTAGACACACTGAGCCTGCTGTCGGGTTGTCTGAAAAATGGATCCAATATACAACGTCCAGAAAATTCAGTGGTAACCAAATAAAAGCCTCTCAGCTTCGCATTATCCACACTGAGAACCTTCTGACTAGTTTCAGTTTTCAGGTCTAACAAACGATAAAACATCTAGCCCGCTGGATTATATTGCATTTTAATACCCACCTTCAGGACAATTTCATTGATGGTAGCAGCATCGGATTCAAAGTAGAGGTGTTTGTAGTCGTGATTGCTTAGATATGTAAGTTTAAATATTGCATGACCTGAAAAGATGAAAAAGAAACAGTGTTCACAAGACTCCGCCAAAGTTTCAGTGGCGCTCGTGTGCGTGGCAGAAGACAAACACAGATGGTGATCTGAGCCTACCATCCGCACGACAGAAGGAAGCAATGAAAGGCTGACAGGCTTCTCATGTCATTTCAATTTAAGGCAAGTGGTGGTTTACAGGAGCTGCTGAACTCCTCTCAATAAAGTTCATTTCCCCACTGTAGGAAATGCAAAAATCTATCAAATGGCTAGTTAGGTCCCATTCAGCCCTAGACGATATTTCAGTTAAACTACCCCATTAGAACTCCTTTATGAAACTATCCACTGGATAATCATCGCATGCAGAAGATAAGTGTTATATTTAAGATAAAAGGCCAATTAACCCCAGAATTATCACTGTAAAAATAAAAACCCAGCTGCTTAAGACAGCATAAAACAGTATTGCAATTTTCAAGACAAAAAAATTCTGTAGCAGTGATGTGGCTAGGCAGCTCTTACCAGTTACAAACCGCGCTCTTTATTCTAGGATAGCTGAAATCAAAATTTAGTCGGGCTTCTTATTTATGTGCCATTTAACTGACAAGCCTAGCCCCTGTTCAGGGAAGGAAAATCATTTTAGTGATTAAATTGGCAACATTCTGGTTGCCGGTGGCACACTCTGTGGCTAGTCTAGTTGAATGGCAAGGAAGCCGGTGACCTTTACATGAATGTGAACAGGACAGATGTCCTAATTTTAACAAAGAACCATGGCAGGACTCACAGGAGGGCAAAATGTCCTTTCCCATGTGAACATGAACGGTTTCAAAATGAGCACTCAGTACATTCTGCATGTAAGCTTTTTCATCAGTTTTCATTTAATTTATTCAGGTCAAAGTTACTAATCCATAAAGCAACAGCCACATTACTGTAAATTCACCTCTTTCCCGGAGGCAGCCTTATTTGCAATCTTATTTACATTATCTAATTCTTCAGATCTTCAAAAATCAACTGATATATGCTCAGAAACGATGGCTAACACATTTGAGACCTCAGTATTTTATCATGGCATGTTCATTAAGCCCCATTATGATGCACTAATCATGAATATAAATTCTCTATTGAAAAATTGGCTAATAATTAAAAAAAACTTTAAATCATTTGACAAACGAAGCTTTGGTGGGATTAAAAATGCCAGAAGTCTCAGCTACAGGCTAATCAGTATGTTAATGCATTCATGGCTGGTTATGGTGAAGGAGGGAATTCAGCATCTTTCAACTTTCTAGGAGCTCAACGCCACACGCACTATTCCTGGAGACACGAAGTAACTTTGTAAAGGATCGATGTTCATGGCTTGGTCGGTACCCAGTGCTGTTACACGCTGGAGTTTTACTATATGGCAGAAACTACGGGCCAAGGATCCACAATCTCTATTCGCTGCTGGTAACTACTGGCTGCTGTTCTTCCCAGGTGCAGGGAATGCACAAAGGGAAACTGGCCCTACCCAGACTGCCTCTTTGCTAATCCCACCTGGAACGTCTCCTTTTAGGTTTGCCTCGCTCCTGCCAATGGTCCCTTCTCCCAGGCCACAGGCTGTGACCCTGGAGCCGGACCATTCTGGGATGTTCGAAGCACCTCTGAAGAGCTCTCAAATACACACCACAGATGAGTACTCAGGCCCGTGCTGCAGCTGGCGAAGCTGCATGCCAGGGACTGGGTGATGCACTGGGAACCAGAGAATGTGGTCTGACACTGGGGCTTTTCAGGGCAGAGACGGTCTTGGGTTGTGTGTGTATGTGTCCTGCTCAGCGGGGCTCCTATTTTGGTTGGGACCTACAGGCACCCTGGCAGCATAAATATTACTAAGAACAGCAGGGAGCTGTAATGTAGCCAAACCTGCACTGACTCTTCCCTAGCTCATCACACAGTCCCCGGGCACAAACCAAAGCTCCCATGGTCAGGGGAGGGCCTGAACACAGTGCACTAGGGAAGAGTCAGTGCAGGTGGTTCTGCTGGGCAGAAAGCAGCAGCCCGCCTGAGGGAAGTCAGGAGGTTGAGGATGGATCAAGTAAATGCAACTCCAGGCCTCCCTCTAGTTGCATCCCAGGCTGCATGAAGATACATAGGAAGAGTGTGGGTGACGAAGCCCAGGTCTACACCTGCCCTGAGATCGACACTCCGGAGATTGATCTTCCAGGGTTCGATTTAGCGGGTCTAGTAAAGACCCGCTAAATCAACCGCTGATGATGGCCCCGTCAACCCTGGTTTTCCATGGGGTTGCAAGGAGTAAGGGAAGTTGACAGGAGAGTTTTTCCCTTTGACCTCCTACAGTGGGGACGCTGCAAAAATTCGATGCAAGGTACGTTGAAACCGGCTATTCTAGTCACATAGCTGGAGTTGTGTATCTCCAGTCGACTTTCTCGCGTAGTGGAGACGAGCTTTACCCTGTCTCCAGCTCAAGTTACCTGTGCTCCTTTCACCGGCTTATGGTCTTTTCCTCCTGTTTTCCTTTCAAAATACACGTGAATATGCGCAATGGACCCAGCAGCACAAAATGAACACACGGCATCTCTCCTCTCTCGCATATGCGTCCATCTCTTCAATGAGAAGCAGCAGCACTAAATTGCTACTTCAGCTTTGTACTGTAGAGGCGTAAAGTACAATAGAGGTTCTCTGCCTGTTCAAGAACTCCTCCTAAACAGGAAGAGCCAGGACTACCACATTTGGGAGCAGCTTCCTTGTAGCATAACTTAAAGCAAGTTCGGGGTTTGGTTGTGCCAGGACAATGGGATGTGCCTGGAATGGGACTGCTTCTCAAAAAACCAAACAGAAAAGAGACAGAATCACGAGGCAGGAGAAAGGGGGGTTGGCTGGGGCCCCGGCACTGGGCCTCCCATCCCCCAGGGGCCCTTTTAAAAGGCCTGGGGGGCCCTGAACCTCCTTCTCCAATTAATAAGGGAGCATTGCTGGCTATTCCCCTTTCTCAGGGAGCGAGGGGAAAGTGCCCAGTTTGCTGCATTCCTCACTCTGGCTAGGGAGCTCAGGGGGCAGACGAAGCTGAACCTGCCCCAGCCAGGGACATGTACTCCTCACCTGGCTGTGCCAGCTGGAGCTGCAGCAGCCATGGAGAGGCGCTTCTCACCTGGTCCCAAGCTGCTGCAGTATGAGAGGGCTGGCGTTGTCCTCTCCCACCAGGGCAGCCTGCACCTGAACCTTCCTCCCCAGTCCCAATTCAGAGCAGTGATTTCAATAAAGCACGGTCATCTTCATTTTATTTTCCAAAAAACCAAAAAGTAACCGTGCTAAAAACTGAGCTCTGCCGGGCAAGTCTCCTCTCTAAATAAGCGAGAACACAGACTTGCCTGAAATACAGAAAACAGGCCAGAGTCACGGGAAAACCTTCCCAGCACCATCACCTCTTGTGTAACCCTGTGATTTATTCCTTCTTCTCAGCTGCAGTATTTATACAGCTGACAGAAGCAGAACATAGAACTTTATTTCAAGCACTTATTTTGGGATTTTAAAGAGTCAGCCTTTTCAATGACAATTACAGAGCAACACATGTCAACAACACTGTTATTGTGCTGTGGGACAGGAGGCAGAGTTCAATTGATCACCGCAGAGAGGACTGGCCTCAAGTCTTCCTAGAGGAGAGATCTTGCTTCCGCGCCCAACATCACCTTGTTTTGATACTAGCTGCACTGAGCTAAGGTGGACACAAGTAATTGGTTACCCTGAGAACAAAAAGTTTATGGTGCGGCGTGAAGGACTCCTGAAAACACCGCACAAGAACTGAGCATCTCCATAAAAAGGAGGAAGAAAGCCCAGCACAAAATCTGATGGGCCGCATCGAAAGAACACAAACCAGAACCATCTGCTGGTGAGACCAACTGAACCAACCTGCAGCTTATTCCATGCGGCCCTGCTCCCCTAGAGCAGCCGGCTGGAGCATTTGCAGGTGCTGCACATTGTGTTCACGCTCCATCAGGTAGGGCTGCAGCCGAATTTCCTGCTTCACAAAGCATGCGCCAATTGAGACATCACTAATTTCAGAAAGAGAAATACCACAGGCTCAGGCCCCTAAAATAAACCCTTGTAGTGTGGGGCTCTCTCTAGTGAATAAAATGGGACCCTAATTTTCTCTCCAAATATTAGTATAAACGCTTAATGGCTGGTTTGTAGAAAAGTATTTGTATAATCAGCAATAAGAACATAAGAACGGCCATACTGGGTCAGACCAACGGTCCATCTAGCCCAGTATCCTGTCTGCCCTCAGTGGCCAATGCCAGGTGCCCCAGAGTGAGGGAACACAACAGGTAATCCACACGTGATCCCTCTCCTGTCACCCATTTCCAGACAAACAGAGGCTAGGGACACCATTCCTGCCCATCGTGGCTAATAGCCATCAATGGACCTAACCTCCATGAATCTATCTAGCTCTTTTTTGAACCCTGTGAAAGTCCTAGCCTTCACCACATCCTGTGGCAAGGAGTTCCCCAGGTGGACTGTGTGCTGAGTGAAGAAAAATTTCCTTTTGTTTGTTATAAGACCCCTAGTTCTTATATTGTGGGAATAAGTAAATAACTTTTCCTTATTCACTAGAAGCAATGCCACGGGTTTAGCTACTTCTGATAGGTGACTCAGAGCACAATGGCCCCAAAGGCAGTTCTTAAAGTCAATTACTGCATTACGCTTAGGTGCATCCATGTCCACATTATACTGTTTACTACGTGAAATATTAGTTCACTAAAATAAGCAACTGCCACTTTGTTTTGTTACTATTCTGGCCAGACGGAATCTATGAATTTTGGAAATGGAAATCAATCCATCCCTCACAAGTACAGGTTGAACCTCTCTAGTCTGGCAACACCCATGGTCCGGCATGATTTCAGTTAGCCAGATGTCTGCTCAGCAGAGGTGTGGCCAAGTTTCCCGCAGGCCCATAAAGTTTGTTGACAGCCCCCAGTCCTGGCTCTCAGTGCTCTGTGCTGCTATTTAGCTCCAATTTACCCCTCAATGAGCCTAGTGAGCTGCGGCCGTGTTGGTGATGCTCCTGTGGTTCAGCAAATTCTCTGGTTTGGCCCCAGTCAGGTCCTGAGGGTGCTGGACTAGAGAGGTCCAAGCTGTACTTAACTATGTGATACACAGTTTTAAACCCTCTTCATGTCACCCTTGGTTATTTTCAGTGATCAATACAAATTTCAACATTTTTGTATTTCTACACAAAGAATATCTGAAGACAAATGAGCTCTTCTGTACTTTGTAGAATTCAGGTAGCATGGCCCCTACGAACATTTGGATTAGAGTCAATTCTTTTAAAGGTACCTTGCTTGTCCTTAATGTAGATAGTTTAAATTACTAAATTTTACTCCAGCCAAGCATCTCTGGCTTTTCCATTATGCCCTTTTCTGAGGAACATTTTTTCTACCCGGAGTAAAGATGGTTCCCCCCAGGGTTCAGACGTTACCAACAACTGCCAATGTTACTCTTTTTCAAATCTTATCTGACTGCATTTAGGTGAAGAACAACAAGAATATTCATGAGGTGGAGGAAAGAGAAATGATCCTAAGAATATGACAACGTATGATTCAATTTCATAATACCTCGACGAGTGGCTTTGTCATAATAGGGACAGAAGGCAGGAATCAACCATTAAAAGTTGTTATTGGAAAAAAATAGCCAAAATATTTATGGTCTTATTTGACATTATCAAAGTTTTTCACTATTTCAGAAGTTAATAATTTAAATGGACCAAACCCTGCTCTCTCTTTTGCGCTAAACAAATTTAGAAGGAACCACAAAGAGTTAAATATAAACTAGCAAACATGCCTGGAGTTAAAACACAGAGAGAGAGAATCAGGTGTGTGTGAGAGGGAGAATTTAAAACACTTCAAGTGGAGTAAGGACATGACCTCTCTTCCCCCACCATCTTCATGTGTAATCTAAGATCTATGGAGCAAGATGAGTGTTTCTGTTATGTCTATGTCCGCGAGAGCTCGGAGCTCCTGCATGCCAGTACTGCAGCATTGTAACAAAAATCATCTGGACAGCTCTGGAGTTTAACGGGCCATCGCCCCCCGAAAGGTGCATGAGAGCTGTATTTCAGAAGGAAGGACAACAACAGAAATCTCACTCCACTGGAGTCAATGGCAAAACTTCCACCATTCACTTCCGTGGGCCAACTCCTCCTCTGACTGCCCTGCTGTGAAGTACAAGGAGTCCGAGCGTGAGAACGACAGATCGGACCGCGTTACGATGCCCATTGACAGCTGTTCTACGTGGCTTTATTCGGTTCTTTTGGGGACCACACCTCCCGCCCTTTCCATCCCAGGCCAGTCTATCGAACGAAACATTATTACCGCGGCAGCCCCTTGTTCAGGCTCCAGAAAGCAGAGCTACTATTCAGCACGTGCTACATGTGACCATTCTGGAGTTCCATTGTCTTAGCTATTTACACATCTGGGATTTCTTCCGTTTTTATCCTTTCAGAAATTCTATCAAAGGCAGAAATCTTTTTGCAGGAACTATGAAAGCGGAGGTGGAATCCAGGGTTGCCCAAAACCTCTTCCCCAGCAACCTTGTTTTGGAAAGAGATGATAAATAAATCAAAATGCACTAAGCAGTGCTTCCGCATGGCAATCGCCTCTTTCACTGCGTCTGCACCTCATCAATCATGCTATTGTCTGCTTGAAAGGGGAGCCTTGTAAATGTCATATCCACTCAAGCCCAAGGAGAAGCGAATCAAAATGCAGCAAGGAGTTTTAATTGGATAGTGTAATTAAACTAAAAAACCCCAACAGACTAGCTTTGACAGGATAGATGAAGACCCCTTTTAATAGGGCTACGAAACAGATTTGTTAAAAGGATGAGGCAATGCATGCTCCTGATTGGGCTCAAGAGTACTTTTCTGAGAAGGCTGTTCAATAACGGCTGTAGTTAATGAGTTAAAGCTAAGCTCTAGCTTGTGCTCAGGCAGGACTTTATCTTACCACATGCTAATACATCACAGGCCTGAACTTATTAAAAAAGAGTTACCCTGAAATTAACAATCCACCGCACCAAACTTGTAACTGCGTAACTAGATCACACCGCACAGCTGCTCACCACAAACCCAGCCTCCGTTATTTGCTGCAGCAAAGTGTGGACCAGGCACGGACAACACCACAGTGTTTGCCTCGCAGCCAACCACTTTCCTTACACGGCTGATGCCAAACCTACCTAGAGTGCCCTCCCGGCACTGCCAGTGGTACCGTGCAAGCCGCAGCAGCCTCGGACTGACAGCATGCTCCATATGGGGCGCAGTTGTTCTGTATGTTAGGAGAGCCCTGATGGGCAGCCAAGTCCCAACCTCACCTAGAATGATTTGAGCCCCAGTGTCTTGCAGGCACAATTACAATTACAAATACACAATCGCACACACACTTATTCGCACTCATTGCACACAGACACCTCTCTGCCTAGCTGTTTTATGGGTGTAAACGTTTGGGCCCAGAAACAACTCCAAGCGTTATTTCTTACAGTTACAGGCTTCGAGACATTTTTCTCCCCAAACTTCTCAGCTGATCCTACCGCTAGTCTAGTGCATCCGATCAAGACGCTATTGCCTCGGATCACGTATTGTGTATGCTGGGTTATCCCTGGAAAGGACCATAACTCTAGTAACCAGCACATGAGCAATACTGCATTCGCAGCAAGAGCATTCACAAAACAGCTCCCCTAACGCCTCTCGCACCACGGAAGAGATCTGGGACGAATATGCCAGCGAGTACAATAAACCTGGCCAAAAGATGCTGGGTGCAGATTGGAGCACAGGCTGTTGATGGCAAAAATGCTCTGGCTAAAGGAAATCCTTCAACCATTATATTCCATTTTAACAGAAGTTAGCAACGGCTTAGAACTCTGGGTTCTAACACATCTGTGTCTCACTACATGTTTAAACAAACCATTCTATTCTGTAAGCTTCGTAGTAAGGTTTTCTAATACTGTTCTTTCATAATCCAACAATTAAATGATCAATTGAATATGATGCAATGTATATAATCTGGAGGAACGGGACACTGAATTAAAACATCAAATGCATTTAGCGTTAAATGAAAACTATATAAAAGCATTTCAGCCATCACTCTAGCTATCACTTCTAGCCACTATGAATTCTGCAGGAAAAGCTATTTTCGTGCAGATGTGGAATTCAATGGGAAAGACTGACTCGTGTAGCAACATCAATCAAAATGTCGGCTCTGTTGGCAGCTATCCACAGCAAGGCAGGTTCAAAGGTCACAGGATAAAGAAAAAGCCAAGCTCTGGTTCAGCTCTAATATCTCCTCGCTAGAAGTCTTGCAAAGGTACCTACCCCCTTCTGTATCAGGCTGCTTTCATTAATCTTCTTGCCATCTTCTTTAACTAGTCATGCAGAACCGCTCGATAGCAAGACACAGAATGGGGAGGCCTCATGTCTATTACCGGGTTAACATTCTGTTAAGCCCCAGTGCAACAATGGAATAGGAATGTAAAGGAAATCTTAAAGCACAGAATGCAATGCAGGCAATTAAATTACAACTTGAAATTACCAATATGTTTGTGACCTACAGAACCAATTGCCTTTGTTTAACCTACCTTAGAATTAAGGCTACTTGACTGAACAACAGCGATCCTTTTAGCTTAATAAAGAATAAGATGATAAAGAATCATTATTCAGTGGCTTGCATTTAACTAGCAAATAAAACAGATTTCTGCAGATCTTGGCAAGTACTTGGGAATGGAAGAAAGATTAATTTAGTTTCACTGGATTAATCTATCCTTAATTCTACCAAGAGGCCTATCTTGAAACTACTAATCCCCTCAAAACTTCAGTACTTGATCGATGTTCTCTTTGTGCAGATGTTGTGGTAACTTGGTAACCCTAAACTGTAAGAGGGACAGTAACTGTATGCATTGATCACAGCCCACACTTTGCCTATGGTGCACTTTTTAAAAATAGACAGTGGACTGGGGCACTGCAGTTTTACCTGTGTTCATATAATGTAAGCCAATAACATAATCACATTTCCTTTAAATTACACTATTGCAAGGGGATATAATTGCATTAAACCTATTATGTTGCTTCCTTAAGACTTTATATTATGTACACTTAATTGAGATACAGAGCTCTTTTCAGCTATAAAAATGACAGCTACTTTATTAAGGTTTAAATCTTATTTCTTAATGATAGGACGCTTCCTTTCAAGATTCACAACCTGCATAATCTTTTGTGAGAATCAGACTGAACCTGATTTGCACAAGCACTTTATACACCGTGTTTGCAAATTCTAATGGCACTGGGTTTAACCAGGAAAGCCATTACCTCGTCTCCATGTTTGCATTCAAGGAGCTTAACTTCATTCAGAAATAAGGGTACGTCTAGATTACAAGCCTCTTTCGAAAGAAAGCATCTAGACTACAGCCAGTACTTTTGAAAAAGCGAGCCGCTTTTTCGAAAGAGAGCACCCAGGCACTAACCCTGGGCCTTGGACAAGGGCACACAAAAATCCTCAGACGGTTCCAATTATATCCTCAACACTAACTACACATAGCTTCAATATCTTATTTCAAAACAATTAGATGCTTTTGCACATTGATTTTAGTTAGATGCAGCCCTGTGACAAGAGAAGTTACAACTCCTTACCCCAACTCTCAAATCATTTCAGAGAGGTAGCTGCTGTTAGTCTGTAACTTTAAGAACAATGAGTGGTCCCGTGGCACCTGAGAAACTAGCCCAAATACACAGAATGACAAGCGCTCATGATTCTATATCATTGTCAGTCTCTAAGGTGCCACAGGACTCCTTGTTGTTCCCAACTCTCAGCATTCACCAGAAGCTATTCAAAAGCTGGACCTCTCAAGTTGCAAAGTTCCATGTACAGTACTTTGTCTTGCACAAGGATGTGGCTTTACATCTTCATGCTATGAACTAGCCTTCCAGGGAGATGTGTGTGTTTAAAGGGAACTCTACTGACACCCCCCTGTGTTCCCATAAGCTGCACGTTTCTGCAGCCTCCCAGGAGAGGTTCAACTTAGGGATGTAAGCGACAAGTCGTGAAGTAACTCAACTAGTTGCTTCTCCTCCCCCCCCCCGCTGCCTCTATCAGAGGGGAGGGGAAGAGATAGGGCAGACGGTTGCAAAGCAGCCCCTGTCCACAGAGGTCCCAGTGGGGCTCCAAGAGTCTGGTGGCAACACTGCATAGTGGTCCTATCGACTAATCGTATTCTACCAACTAGGATTAGCTCGGTAATCACAATTTAACATCTCTAATTCAAATGCCACCCAGCTGATTAGAAGAGTGTCCACAGCTAGGTGTTTTGTTTCTACTGGTGGTGCACATTCGCACATGCCACGGGAGAGCATAGAGAGAACACTGACTCCCACCACCAATTTTATACCCCACTGCTATTTAAACATCTTTTCAGAGGTGCATTTCTGCAAGCTTAGAGTCTCTATAGTCCGCAAGACACAGTAACTAGTCAAATGCTTAGCTGTGTCAGTCATACTTTTGAGCAATTTTGGCATATATCTTTAGTCACACTGATCACAATGGCCAAACTGCTTTGACAATAGAACTCTGCAGAAACACCGAAAGGGGCTCTAGGTGGAAGCGTTTCAAAACCACCTCTTTCTGTCTGGAGATAGGACAGGTAGGTCCTGCAGAGCAGCGAACAACTTTGTTACAACCCAACTGCTAACGTCCACAGAAAGCCGTCACTGTAACAAACAGTCCAGCCTGTCTGCGCACGGGGTGTACAATCTCAGTTCTGAGTCGCACAGTGCTTCTGAAGGACTAGATGGAGCACGCTTATGTTACAAGAGATAAAAACATGGAAACAAAATATATTGCAGAACTGAAAACCCTTATCTTTTCCCAGCCTCCCTTTCGTTGCAGTAATTCATTCAAGGAGGCCCCAAGAATAATTTTTGATGTAAACTCTGCCACAAACATATATCACAATGCTGATAAACATCACAGACAAAACTTAGGAGTTCCATTCCCTTACCCCGCTCACATAACTTTGTGTCTTTTCAAATTCAGTCGATACTGATCTGCCACTAATAGTATCCCAGACTGTATCATCCTGGGATGTCACGCCGCGTCTCCCGTTTGGCCCTAGAATAATGCCGTCGGGGGCACCTTGACTGAACCTGGTAGGCGCAGATTTCAGGAAGAAGAAAAGGATGATCTTCGCCCTTTCAAAGTATACAGAATGCACTGCACTCTGGAAATTGTGGGGACTGTGACGAGAGAGAAAAACAAAACCCGTGCTCCCGCAAAGGCTGCCTTTGTCATTGCACATTCGCAGCCTTTGGAAGCCATGCCAGGCCACTCTGGAGGGAGCCTCAGTGTGCTGTACCTGGACACAAGTGCCCCCTCCAGCAGCAGCACGTGCTCCCTCGGCAGCGCTGGCAGGCCAAACAGACCCTCCCTCCCCGCATTTCAATTGCAGACCAAATGGAGATCGTTCGGCTGCAAAGCGAGTGTCTGGACACAGGGTGCCTGCTGGGCTAGCGTGCGCCGAAGGCTGAGACTTCTGCGACAGCAGCCTAGACTTAGGACTGGGGTTTCAGACACAGCCTGGTTGTAATGTGCGCACCATTTTGCAACCGCACTGTGGGTGCAAATGTACAGTAGGACGTGAACGGGTAACCGGTTAACTGGCTGGAAAGCAGCTGAAAGTCTCGCCGTGGGGCTGCAGGAGGGACTGGCCGGCAGCCCTTCCCCACCGAAACGTCCAACACCAGGCAAGGCCGTCGACTCCCAGCCTGCAAGCCTCGCACAATCGTGAATAAATTCAGTGGCACCCACGCTTTCACCCTTCCTGAGTAATGTGACAAACTCCTGCTCTCGTGAGCGCACGCTGATTTCTGCCTCACGGCCACACGCGGGACACGTGCTCTTGACACTCTCCTGCTCCCACCACTCAGGCACACGGGTAGTGACATCTACAACACACAGAGCATTCTACTGCGGGGTCACTTCCGACAACTGGCTATTTCCACCTGTTGTCCTGTTTTCATCATCGGCAGCACAAACACTCCCGGGCAGAATTCAGCCCAGGGAACCAACCGAAACATCCAGGCCTTAAACTCCCAATCTGCGCCCCACACCTCCAGTCTGCTGAAAGGCCGGTGCCCCAGGGCAGGCCTTCTGGTTCCTGAAGAAATCACTCCCTGCCCTGGCTCTCCAGCAAGGCTACTGGTTTGTGGAAGCTGAATTCTCTGAATCAGGGTGTGATCTCCGTGTCCTGTCCCCAAGCCTGCCGCTATTCCCGGACGTGCTGATACGCGGCACACATCTGAGATTTAAATCTACCTCTAAGCACATGGGTTCTTTAAATTCATTCAAGCTGCTACCCACAGGGCTGCTACACTAAAAGTTCAAGAGCTAGTGCAATAATGTTGGAAAATGTATCACAGCCAAGGGGTTAAACCTTGGATCACAGGAAATAGCAATTTCCTGATGGAACGCTGTTGCTGAATACCGATGATAGCACAAGAGATACTTAACCGGGGTCAGCTCTTCAGTGGACAGTAAGTAGCGCGGAAAGGCTACTTGTTAAAAAGGTATCTACCCCGAACACCCTCTCCTATAATACAACCCAGTCCGATATAAAGAGATTGCATATAATGAGTAACGCACAAGACCTGGTGGCAATACATTCTCCTGGCGCCCTGCACATACCACGAGCGAGAGGGAGAGAGCAGAGAACATAAATAAAAAGCACTACTCACTTGGGCTTTTTTCTTCTGCAAGGTCACAGGCACAGAGGAGTTCAGAATCGATCGAAATGGGTTTCTGCTTAATCCAGAACTTAGTGCTGGCCTTCTGATTAGTAACAGGGTCTATCTCTACCTTGTCTCCAGATATACCTGCGAGGCAGAGGGGATAAAAAGCCACAACAGCGGACTCTGTAAGTGATTTCATAACAGCCGTTTGACACACTTTATAAATCTTATGCAGGATCAAAGTATATTGTCCTTTTGGGCTTTTCAAAAGAGCAGGCGTGTTTGAGGCCAAAAGCAAATGATCAAACTGTATACATAACCTGTAGGTTGCCCTTCTTGCTTGCTTTAAAAAAAAAAAAAAAAAGCATGATAGGAAAAAAAAAGCATCAAGGAACACATTTTACAAGTACACGAGCACAGCTCTGCAGAGAGTGGATTATAAGATTTATAGAAAGATGCAGCCCCTGTGGTTTTTTAAGAATCACCACTCTTCTATCTACGTTTCCTGTCTCAGAAGACAATGTCCATTGATAGCATTGTATCAAGACCTTGTTTGCCATCCAGACGGAGACTTCCAAAGGAGGGTGTCCAGTCTTGGAGGTTGTGTGCATCTTTACACTACCCCAATTTAGAGCCAACCCTGATTAGGCAGCTTTAAAAGCAAGTCATGGATTCTGCAGCTCCAGAATTCTCCTGTTTATAGGCAAGCAGATGGCTACATCCGCAGAAAAAGGTAACTGTGTTATCACCTCAAATGTCATTTCTGAGCTTGTGCCCGAACAGCCTGTCCTTTGAGCGGGGACACCCAAGGTGCAAGCTGAGAGTTAACAGTGTGCTGGGGTCTACCCTGGAGTACACCCGGTAATTCACAGCTGTCTCTCTCACAGTATTACAAAGCAACAGCCTGCTCTGCTGCGCTGAATGGTACAGGAGCTCGTTGCTTGGTTTACAATTACAAGGCTTCTCTGTTGACACGACTGAACAAGCCTCTCAATATGCCTTTCATAGGGAGACCTGCGCGGAGCCTTAAAAGTAATTACATTTTTAGGTCATGAGTTATAGGTCAAGGGCACCATGAAATAGGGAAAATGGAGCAAGCGTATAAAACGTATTTAAAATAATAACGTGTTGCTGCAGCTTCTCTGGGCAGCCAGCGGCGATAACCTTTTCTCTTCAGAGGCCTTTGCTTCAGATACTTTGGAAAATGCTATGCCAGGTTGGGCTGGAGTGTAAGGAAAACTTATTTCAACAGGAGATAATAAATGAAAAATACGATGTTAGGTTAAAACTAACCAACTGCAGTTTCTAAAACCTCCACCTCTCCTCTCTCAAAACCAAACCCCCCAACCAATGCGGAAAGCTCTGTGCCTCATTGGATTCTAAAACCGACAGGCAGAGGTAGCATGTATGTTGCTATGGTCCTCTGCACCAAATGGAAAAGAACCTTCCATTTTAACTCTTGTCATTACAATATGGTTACCGAATGCCACAAACAATTCTTACTTTTTAATTCATCAAAAGCATTCATTTGTCCTGAGACACTGCTCACGTCGGAGACGCCATGTTTCAATTAGGCAGAGTGTCAAGAATTCAACTGATGCTAGAAGTGTTAGCGCTAGATGATTTGAGCAGGCTGCTTCTGTGTCAGGAAAGCCACTTTATTACATTCCACTCTAGAAAAATGTTGTAACATTTGTATTTTTTATTTCAGTATAATCATTAATTGCCCGAAACCTAGACATTTTCTGCCTCTCAAAGAAAATTATATTTGAAGTTGCTGATGTTTTTATTTTGATGCTTGGAAAAAAAAAAGACAAAATACATATTTCCTTTATGTGGAAATAACCCTTTTTTTCTTCCCTTCCAAAAGCGCACACATAAAATATCGCCACTGGAAACAGCTTTTAAAAATTTCATTCTGTGGCCCTGCAACTCCAGTCAGTCAATATTGTTAATGTACCTTGCTAATTTGATAGGATTTGTCAGGTAACTCCACTGGAAAATTATATAAAACTGTTCCAGATGAACAGATGATAGTGACATGAATTAAAGTGATAGAACAATAGTGGAATATAAACCAGAAATGACACCCAAAGTGGCTGTTGATTTATTGCCATACTGAGTTTGGTTCTGGGCTTCCATGTATATTAGTGCTACAAATCTGGGTCCATTTAGCAGAGAGATGCTCATACATACATCACCAGCTCCTGCTCCAAGCCAAGGTCACTCCTCATTGCATCAATCTTTTCAACAGAGGCTACTTCGCAAGGCATGGATTTTGTAACCATCTCAGATGTAACAGACTTTCCTCCTCTTTCATCTTTCCTTTATCATGTAAAATACACTTTAACTTCTATTATTTTTATCTGCAAATTGTTGCTGTATACTTCATCTATTATTTCCGTATCTCAGCATCATTTGCTTTGGCGTGCACACATCCACAGGAGCACAGTCTTTGTCAATGTTGTCCTTTTTTGTGTTTTTGTGCTCCAATCTGTGTGGGTGTGTACCCAAAATCTATAGTACTAGCTAGTGCTTAAAGCTTATGTAGTTTCTGCTTTACAGTCTGAATTAGTCACATTCACAATCAAGTTAAATGATTTATCTCCAATTTTCTATAATGCAGCTTTTGTCAATACAAATGGTAAAGATACAGCCATCCAGCCCTACCTGTTTTGTTCTTGCTGTTTTCTTTGCTAGAGTCTGGATTTAGCCATTTTAATAACCTACTTTGCCAGCAATAATTTTTCAAATCAATCTGCCTCTTAGGTTTGATAGCAGAGTGCACAAATAAATGCACCTTCTCCTTACCGCTTTCTGGAAACAGAGTCAAAATGTTGACAGGACGCTGCATGTGCATCATAATGTGACACAAGTTAATCATAAAACCCCAGATCCTGTGGCTGCTGTAACTAAAGCTTCAGCTCCAATAAAAAGTCAGCCACAGAGTGGTCATTTCTTCCCTCTGTACTTATAGCATCAGTAAGAATGGCACTCAGGTGTGCGCAATCCGGGACATTCCTCCCAGCTCTCTGGATAAACCTAGTGCCAGGTTCTCTCACCGCCCTTACAAGGTGCAGTGTTGCTCAGGAAATCCAGGGAAAGAACCACGCAGGTACCTACAAACGTAGCTTACACCATTGCCACGAGCAGCCCCACTTTACCTAATCAAACCGGCTCTTTTGAAGAGCTTATTTCCCGACTGGTGGTTCTGTACAGGCAGTCGACTCATTGACGTGGATAGTATCACAGTGACGCATGCCCAGAAAGGTGACCAATGTCAGGCAGGGGCGTTGCCACATAGCCCCCTTCCCTACTTGGCAGTGGAGCATTTCTTGCACGTCATACAACCCACCAGCAGCTACTTGCGACAAGGTGCTTACATCCACCCTGCTGCTGATGGTGCCAGACAGGCCCTGCCCCTCTCCCCTGCCAATCAGGTATGGAAGGGAGGAGGCCTATCAAAGGGAGGAAACTGCAGAGATCACTGTAAGCGGGAAAGTGCCGAGTGACTCCTGCAGCCAGGAGAGACTCCCACCTCGGCTGTGTCCACCCCAGTCCTACAGGGAACGCAGGGATCCTCCAAGCTAGGCCTGACAGAGCAAACCTGGGTCAACAGCCCCATCAGAAAGACTCCCCGAAAAGTGCTACACAGGCAGCCCCAGGGTAAGATAGCACTGTTGGTCTTTTCCCCTTTGATCTAGATCTTGGGGGGGAAAAAAACCCTATTCTGAAGTGCACTGGGATATTTACCTTCCTTTCTGATCCTGCACCTGAAGAGAATTATGAAAACCCCAAAGGGTGGGCTCCCTCCTTAAGAAACAAGTAACGAGGGGCGGTGTCTAAGCCACACCCTGAAGGTAACAGGGCGAGGTCAGGGTCTCCCACCAGCTGTGAGAAAAACTGATGGGAGCACTTCTACACTATCATCTAAACCAAACCCATCAACCAACCAAAGGGACATGTCGGATCTTTAGCAAACGTGGCAGCGGGCTAAGATGCTGTCATTAAGCCTTGGTGCACTTAGAAATATCCTTCCCCTCAGAAACGTTCTATTGGTTTGAGGGAAATTTCCTGCCCTTCAAATGGGAGCACAGGTGGAATCGGTACTCTCACTCAATGCTGAGGGATGCTTTTAAGTGTGGCCACTGTACAGTCCAATGTTTCCTGGCCAGCATGTGTATTCCTGCAGTGTGCAGAGTAATCAATATTATTGATAAACGAGGTCATCTCATGGCTTCAGCTTCCCAGTGCCCTCAGGAAACAGGTTTTTCCAGGAAAATTGTCACTGAACTAGTGCTGGTATGTAATGTGACTGATAAATAAAAATGTCACAGAGAAAACTCTTTCTAGCGGACCATCCATGTGCTATGTGGCCCCGAATGCCCTAAAATCCATAAATACAAAGGACTGTATGTATTGGCTCTTATGGTTCACATTCAATGGAGTCTATTCTGCCACCACACAGCAGGAGGAGGAACACATTTAACTCCCGTTAGTGCTGAATGGTAGTGCCCTGTAATGTTTACTTTTGACACCACTGAGATGAATATCAGAAAAGACTGCACCAGGAGACAGCCCATATACATATAGTTCTTCTGACCTTGGAGGTTTTGATATTTTCCATTTGTCCAGACCTTGAACACCCCACTGGGTTTATGGCTCTGTGCTGTACAGAATTAGCACATAAAAACATACTGCAGTTGGTGTAGCCATCAAAAATAGATACATGCAGGGGATGCTACAAAAAGTGAGTAAGGAAAGTTTATGGTCCATACACTGGTGGATGGGGTCAGCCCCTTCACTACAAAACAAGTTAGACCATTTGTTTCCTGTAACAGCTCTTCTCCCTTAAACATTTATCTTTAGTGATCTGTCATGACCTTTGCAAGCTCTCATTTCTGACAGCTTCCAGACACAGTGAGTCAAACTTCATTGGAAGCAAACTATCACACCCAGATAGTTTGCTCAAGAGCAGAAAACATGCCTAACACTGTCCAACTTCAACGTCAGCATATAAATCCTTCCTTAACAAGACAGTTCAAAATAAACTGAACAAAAGCTTCCCATGTACATATGTGCCATGGAATAGAAAGGTTTTTTGTGTGTTCACAACCTGAATGATAAAAAGACTAACGGTAGTAAAGAATAGAGAATTTTTCAAACTTATAACTATTCTACTAAACCAGTGATCTCCAACCTTTTTACACCCAAGATCACTTTTTAATCTCAGAACAAGCAAAGGTCTACTGTCTCATCCTTTCCCCAAGACCCCACCCCTTCCTTGAAGCTCCGCCCTCTCTATTCTCCTCCTCTCCATCACTTGCTATCCCCAGCCCTTATACACTCTACACTGCCACTTTTTCCCCCAATTCTTATGTAGGAAAAGGTTTTTCCAACAAGTGGCCTGTTTAGACTGGACCAAATGTTAGACAAACCCCTTCTGAGGAATATAGGGGTTACTGAAAGAGCATGTTTGCTCTTCCACTTAAAGCAGAAGAACAAATGCATCCCTGGATGTGGAAGAGTTTTTCCAGGATCTCTCTGGAATCCTGGAAAAATTGCTGCAGCCTAACGGTACCCCCTGGGTTGAGACAGGATGCGTGGGCTCTGGGGTGGGAATGAGGGACTTGGGTGTGGAAAGGGGTGAGAGGTGCAAGCTCTGGGAGAAAATCTGGATGCAGGAGGAGGTGGAGAAGAGGATGCAGGCTCGTGGAGGGGGCTCCAGGCTGGGCAGTGGTGGGGTCAGATGGAGGGTTGCGGTACTAAGCAAGCCACAGACTTGTGGCTGTGAGGGTGCAAGAATTGGGTTGGGGTGAGGGGCTCAGGGCAGGGGGTTCCAGTGTATGATAGGCTTAGATCTAGGGTCTGGCGGGGGGGGGGGTGTAAGAGTGTTATGATACTGCCGCCAGATGGGGGCTTGGCCCCAATTGGGGGTTTGCTGGCCAGGCTTCATTTTTAAATAAAATACTACAGCCACTCCCCGAGTTACCACCTCCACTTACGACCATCCGCACTTATGACCAAAGTGGTCGTAAATGCAGATCCGAATTACGAATGGCGATCCATGCTTACGAACAGCGGGGTCGCCGTGTAACGCTATGGGATCCAAGTTACAAACACTTTGAGTTACGGATCAAGCGTTGGTCCGTAACTTGTTTGTAACTCGGGGAGCGGCTGTATGTCAAACACAAAAAGTTTCTGCATTGTCTTTATTTATGAGAGGGGCAGGGAACCTGTTTTGAGTCACGGGGTCACTGACCCACAGAAAAGTCAGTTGGGGCCACACAAGGGAGATGCGCAAAAAAACCCAAAAAACAAAAAAACCCACACATACCCACACACACCCAAAACCAACCCCCCTCCCCCACGTCCTTCCAACCCCCCCCCCCAAGCCTCACTAATGTGGCCCCAACTGTGCTGGTGGGAGCAGGGGACATGGTACTGGGGAAGGGTGCTAGTGGGTGCTGGGGCAGGGGACAGAGTGCTGGGGTGGGAGCAGGGTTCTGCAGAAGGACACAGGGGAGAGGGGACAGGGTACCAGTGGGAGCAGGGGACAGGGTGCTGGGGTGGGGGGAGGGTTCTGCAGAAGGGCACAGGGGAGAGGGGACAGGGTACCAGTGGGAGCAGGGGACAGGGTGCTGGGGTGGGGGGAGGGTTTTGCAGCAGGGGACAGAATGCCAGTGGGGGAAGGGAGTCCCCTGCACCAGCCTCCTCCCAGGACTCCCCCCGCCCCCTGAAGAGGAAAGCGCCCGTGCAAGGAGGCCAACTCCCCCCTCCCGTGGTGCAGACAAGCCCCTGTGCGCACCTCCTCCGGGGCCAACTCCCCCCTCCCGTGGTGCAGACAAGCCCCTGCGCTCACCTCCTCCGGGGCCAACTCCCCCCTCCCGTGGTGCAGACAAGCCCCTGCGCGCACCTCCTCCGGGGCCAACTCCCCCCTCCCGTGGTGCAGACAAGCCCCTGCGCTCACCTCCTCCGGGGCCAACTCCCCCCTCCCGTGGTGCAGACAAGCCCCTGCGCTCACCTCCTCCGGGGCCAACTCCCCCCTCCCGTGGTGCAGAGAAGCCCCTGCGCTCACCTCCTCCGGGGCCAACTCCCCCCTCCCGTGGTGCAGAGAAGCCCCTGCGCTCACCTCCTCCGGGGCCAACTCCCCCCTCCCGTGGTGCAGAGAAGCCCCTGCGCTCACCTCCTCTGGGGCCAACTCCCCCCTCCCGTGGTGCAGAGAAGCCCCTGCGCTCACCTCCTCCGGGGCCAACTCCCCTTCCTACAGAGGAGGGAAGCCCCAGCACTCGCCTCCTCTGGGTACGCCCCGCCGCAAGTTCCGGCATGCCACAGACCTGAAGAGGGGAGCAATCAGTGCACTTCCGGAACCCCCGGAAGTGGCGCGCAGCTGCAGCACTTCTGTCCACCCTGCAGGAAGCCAGCACTACCTCCATTTTCGCTGGATGTAGGTAGTGGGGCTTCTCGGGGTGGGTGGGGGTGGGTGGGGAATGGGAGGGGCCCCGAACGCCTCGCGATCGACTGGTCGAGTTTCAATCGCGATCGACCGGTTGGTGACCACAGTACTAAATAATACAGTGTTATAGTTTACTTATCCATGCACTGTTAATAAAATTTCTACAATTTAAACCACAGACTATAAAAGCCCTATTATTATTAAAAATTAGTAAATAGATTTTTTATTAAAATCTTATGTTCTTGTAGCTGTTAGGTTTTGCAGAACATTTAGAAAGCTAAAAAGGCACATGTTAAAATCATTATAGAACATGGAATATATTTTATTCCATTTCACCATTCTATTAACACCATTAAAATCTATTGATTTAATACAAACTTTTTTTGCATGGGCTGATTTTAGGAAAGAAAATTTGTCTGCATATTTAGCAAAAAGAGTCACTAAATGATGGTCTTCGTAGACAGGGATTATATGCTAGCTAATTGAAGGTAATACAAATACTTACATATTGCCAATTGATGTGCTAAGAAGTGAGATATAGTTTGTATTTATTTTGAGAGTTAGAAGGGAATAGAAGAGATCCCTTTAGATAAGGATAAAAATAATTAAACAATTTAATTCCATTTTACATGGTTTATGTGGGTTTATTGCATTAAATTGATCTTTTTGACGGTAAAATAATGAGGAGCAATGTTAAACACTCTGTTGTATAGTCAACTAGACAACATGGTGACCGGGCATTGTTATGTAACTCTCTGGACAGACATTTATTGGAAGTGGCTGAAGGTAAGACTGTCTCTGCTCTCCTTTGCCTTACAGTATGGATTGATTTACCTAACTGCACATCAGTTGTGAATCGCAGCCTGTGGACCATGCTGACTTTAAAGGACTTGTAGTGGTGGCTACTAAGCATATCTTGAACCGTAGCTATATCCATCTGCGGGTCTTCTTCTGAGGTCTCTTCTCCTCTCGAACCTGTCAAAAAATAAAAGAGACTCAAAACGTGGCACGTATCCTTACGCCAGAGCACAAACACTCCTGCCTCTCTGGCAATTGCAAGTCTATTGTTTGCCCAGCTGCAGCCAGTCATGTCACCTAATTTTTTTTTTTTTTTTTAAGGAAATACACAGTTTTAGTGCATTTGAGGTTCGAAGGAAATTCTCCATGTCAGGTCAAAAGCAAAATTCTTCATGAGCTACGAGCTTAAAACATATCAAAGTGAGGGTGCAACGTAAACTCTGTGGAAAATCCTGAGGATGGTCATACCCTAGAGCAGACTTTGTTAACTCATAGCTATCCTGCAGGAACTGGCTAGAGCCACTTCCTGGGCATAGTAACTACAGAAAGTCTGCAGAGTCAGCTGGAGTTCCAAGAACAGCTTTGCCAAAAGTGTGCCTATAACGAGGCCAGGTCTATACTAGACCCGGAAGGTCGGCTTAAGGTTCCATAAACCCTAAGTCAACATCCCTCAAGGCAAACTTGGTATCGTCTTCACCGTGAGAGGTTGATGGGAGCAAACGCTCCCATTGGCTTCTTGTGGGGGCACCCTCAGCTTTCGACTGAGCAGGTCTTTACTAAACCTACTAAATTGAACGCCACATGATCGATGTCCGGTGCAAGAAGTGGAGACAGGGCCTACACCAGTAGGAGCTGTGCTAAATGTGAATGGCTGAAGTAGTTCTTAATTAGAGATGAGCAAGAAAGTATTTTCCTACCCTACAAACACATTCACGATTTCAGAAATGTTTCCTCTTCCTCAACTGGGACAAAATGTCAACATTTCAAAACTGTTTACAATTTGACAATCTTTTTAAAAATTTCAGTTTGGGTCAATCAAAATGTTTTGTTTGGATAATTTTGAAACATTTTATTTTGATTTTGACCACTTTTAATTTATTTTAAAGATGGTAATACTAGTATCAAATTATAAAATGAAAAACCATCTTTTAAATTAAAAAAATGCCAAGACGGGACATTTTGACAAGTTTAATTCCCCCCCGCCCCCCAATTCGTGTTAGTTGAGGAACTTATTAAAACGGATCCTTTCCTTTAAGAATTTTTGATTTCACCAAATCTGCATTTTTCAACATAATTGGGTGTCACTGAAAAATTGCCTTTCAGGTCTTGTATTTTACCAGTAACACAACTTACAGATATGACAAAAGCATATGGATGCATCTATCAAGCAGCCTTTTTTACTATCATTTTTTCCCAGTGTAGTCTTTAACTCTGGTATTAAAATCTTTACATTTCCCCCCGTCACATATTAAACTTTATTATTCTTAACAACGTGAGTGGTATCTTGCTACTTTTACTAAGTTCGGAGATAAAAAGCATACATTGCTGATTAGTATTCTTGTTACTACTGTAGGTACTAGCTTTAGAAAAGGTAACGTCTCATTAAGCCAAAATGCCAATTACTGAAAAAATACTTTTAAGATTTTTACATTTTATGATGTTGGATTAATATCAATTTAAAAATTACTATAACGGGACACAATCTTTTACAGAGTAATTTCATTTTAGCTGTAAATGATAATTCAGATGCTTTTAGATAAAGTGGTGCATAAATATGGTTGAAAATTGATTTAACTTCTTGCAGAAGATACTGAAGAATGACACATTTTGTTTAATACACCAGCTAATGTAGTCCTAAAAGCTGAAACAACTGCCAGTTCACAATCCTAAATTTGCTGTGGGAGATTAATGAAAACTTATATTTTGCTGAAATTTTAAAAATGGACAGATGAGACAATGGAATTTTAGCAGAGGTCTTAACAATATAGTATAAGCAGCAAAAGGCTTGTCAATTTCTACATATTAATTTTGCTCAAGACTTATGTAGTTGGATCTGGCTCAACACACTAATGCTTCCTTCATTGACCTTCTACTCTCTGGTAGTGTAAATTTATCTCCCATTTCAGGATTCCAACTGATAGCAAAACTACAGAGAGTTTCTGTGTCTGGACTCCGGTATTAAGGAGAGCGCTTGCTTTTTAGAAAAGGCAACTACCAGGGGGTGAAAGCCCTGGCACTCGAGTCAAATACACACAGTTGATGCAGTGGCAGGCTTCCTTTTAATGTGGACAATTTGGAGTTTCGGAACCGCATCCTGTTTGTCTTTGCAAGAGCTACTCTCCCAGCTGTGGGGAGGAGCAGTGTAAATGTAGAAGGGAAAAAATAAAAACTCAACACTCAGTTTTTCCCACTTGCAAAAAACGTCCCCTTTCAGTTTGTGAAGCAACATGCAGATTTTCTTGTCTACAGAACATAAGCTCATCTGTGTGGTGTCCAGAGAACTTTAGTGCCTTCTGCTGAGCACTTAAAAGTGTACAGTGGGAAAAAGACCCGTTCTGACGATATCAGCCTAACAACCCCTTTTCCAACTATTTCCCCCCTTACATACAGGGATTAGGCATGTATGTGCCTCAGCAGCACACAAAAAACGCACCAGGCATTACAATCTAAAGGTGTTCTCTTTTTAAACCTGCAAACTGGACTCTGCCATTTGAATCTTTTTCAGATGTGTACATGAGCATGTGAATTTGTGCATCCCCATCTGAACATTGCAACCACTCGCACTACAGAATGACAAGATAAATTGTAATGGCTCCGTCAGAGACATTACAATGTATTTTGTCAAAGACCCTTGTGTTAATGTCTCTATTCTATGGATTATCATAATGTATCATGTCAAACACTCCCGCTGCAGTATTTCAACGAAACATGGAGATATGTCAAACTTTTGGTGCACTTAAAAGCATTTTGAAACACTATGGCATAGAGGTTCCTGGAAGGAAAACAAGGACTATAATGGAATGGGTTGCCTGAGGATCAAAAGAAAACTGACTAGGAAAGGAAGTTAAAGGACCGAGTTCAATAGATAAAACTATTGAAATGCCAATGTAGGGCTGTCATGCATTCCTTCAATTACCCACTTGTGCTTTAACACGGCACTGTTTCAATCATAAAACTGTGCACCGTTAGGATACAATCCACAGAATAGCAATATTCTGTGGTCACGTATTTTATAGCCTGCAGCCATTTCACCTTGTAACAGTTTTCTAGCTAAGCACGGCCTGCCTGGGTGAGTAGTGAGCAAGACCTCTCCAAGGAATACTTAGAGGGCACAGGCAATCATGCTGGTGATTCAGTACTGGCAGTCTTCATTTGCAATCAACAACACAGATCCTGACCACTTGTGGCTCATCCCGGAAGGTGCAGTGTCTCCTGGTCACATCTCACATTAGGTCTGGGCTGCCCCCAGGGAAGTAACTAGCATTTTGCTGAAAGCAGTTATTGGACAGGTACAGTATCACTTCAAAGGATTTTACCACCTAACCCAGTGGTCACCAATCAGTAGATCGGGATCTACTGGTAGATCTTGGAACCTCTGACAGGTGATCCTGACTGGTTTGGCCAGGAGTAAGGATAAGTATCGAGTAATTTACTAGTCAAGTAGTCGATGGAATTTCCATCGACAACTCGACTAGTTGATAGGCACTTATGCATTACTCCTTTGAAATGTACAAGAACCCCCACTGGGGCTCTTGTACATTTCAAGGGAGGAATGTGGAACTCCGCCTGCAGCCTGGGGCCAGCAGGAAGTCCCGCTGACTCTGGGCTGCATGTGGGCGTGTCAACTTTGAAATGCCACACGGAGCCCAGGGTCAGCTGGGGACACCCCAGCTGACCCCAGGCTCTGTGCGGCGCTGTCGCTTTGAAACACCATGGCAGCATTTCAAAGGGGCAGCACCGCACAGCTGAGCCGGGGATCAGCTGTGCAGCGCTGCCCCTCAGTGTTTCAAAGTAGCGCCGCATGGAGCTGACCCCAGGCTCCACACAATGGCCTTCCACAAGCATCGGAGTCTGGCTTTACTCATTTGTCAAACGGATATAGTAAGTGTCTGTCTTACAGGGGCATTATGAGGCTGAGCTTACTCATGTATCAGGTACTCAGATGAAAAGTACTGTCGAGAAGGGCATGGTAATAGTGTTATTAACCCCTTGATTAGCTAGTAGCCACCAAGATCCGATTCAGGGATTACATTTTGACTGGAATTTAAAATCGGAATACTTTCACACGGTTGCTCCTGCCACTTTGGTAAGTATGGGGGAACACATCCTCGGGTACGGGGTGCATGGGGCAGGACGACTTGAAGGCTGGTAATGAACAGCCCCACCCTTGGCCTGCTGGGAGTTCCAAGCTGGATTGTGCAATCGCGCTGCCTGGGAATGACCCATGGGCCAGGTGTTTGAGGCTCCTGGTTTAAATGATTGAACTGGGGAATTTTATACGTGAAATATCTGCTAACCTGGCTGGATTTGGCTACGTGAGGAGGACAGTTTAAGGTCTGCAGAACTTCTGTAGTTGAACGAGGAGCCCAAGGGTGCCCAGGAGAACAGCACTAACACTAGTAGCAGCAGAGATAGATGCCCTGCCCAGAAAACCCCCGACCACAGAACTTGGGATATTGCTCCCATCCTCGCAGCGCTCTCAGAATGTCGAGGCAACGGAGGGAATTCAATGATCGAGGAAAGACTCCTCTCCGAGCGCTGGGTGGAGACACTTGCCACACAGGCACTGTGAATACGCCTGTGGAATAGCTGCAGGCCTGTTGGGCATTCGAAGAGGGAATCACAGTATCGTGTTTGAAGGTAAAAGCTCTCATTGGGCAAAGCAATTAGTGGACACTGCATCCAGGCCCAGACCAAGAGTCCGTACAGCCGTTCAAGTCAGAGAGCACAGACAGGTCTAACACTGCGTGCCTTAGAGTGGCCCAGCTAGAGCAGTGCCATTCGAACATGGGCCGTGAAGCCACAGTCATCAGGAGAGTGACTAGAAAAAACCACCCCCAGCAAGGGGCTGCAAAGTGCCGCCTGTGCCGATGCTTTTCGTCGGTAAAACTTGTGTGGGTTAGGAGCGCACTTTCACAGCCCCGCCTAGCAGCAGGTTTACTGGCGGGAGTGCAGTGCAGCTGTAGCCCGAGTGTCTCCTTGGGGGAACAGATGCTATTCCAAACAGGGACTGCGAATGGACCAAAGGGCTAAATTCACAACTACCTTGGCGTTCTTTGCTCTTTCATTATCTAACCGGAGGCAAAGCACCCTCACTGTCCTATGCTGGTGCCCTGCACAGTTAGTTTGCTACAAATGATACGGGGGGTTCCTGCATGAAAGCAGCAGAAATGAAAAGCGAGTCACGCCAAGACAACGTGCTGCTAGAATGCAGCCTCAGGAACGACGGGAGCCGTAAGTAAAACCAACCACATACATGCCCACCATGTGCTTGGCAATTGGCGAGGTGAGGAAACACTAAGAATGGCCCCAGGGAGGTCGGCGGCCTATCTGCTGACCATGGTTCTTAAGAAGAAGGCAGCAGCAGCGGCATGTCATTCTGATCCAACACGCCCCGTTGTGTGTGACCCAAAGAGGGGTCTGCTACCTCTCAGAAGCCAGGACAAATGTCACAACACCACGCACAAATGACACTCCAGGGAGAAGGGAAGAATCCAGCCCCCCTTTGGGCTGTACATCTGAGATCCCAGAAAGGCTATTTGATTTATTACAGGAACAAGCTCCTTCAGGTAGGGCCCACTGGAAAGGAAAGGGACGGGAAGCTGAGCCCAGCCTGGCCAAAGGCTCTTTTGATTTGTGTTCATATTGGACATTCAGCAGAGAACTGCTGAACCCTCTCAGTGACGAGGCCGGTGGGCTAAGCCACCTCCCTAAGCAGAGTGCTGACGACTCTCCTGGGGAAATAGAGGCAGAGGAGCTCCGTGCTGTGTGGAAAAACTCCAGGGGGAATGCAGGGTCAGCGCCTCCCCCACAGACCAGTACAGAAGTAGAGGGTTTGCTGCTGGGCAAAGCCGAGACTGCTTTGGGAAGATTTCGCCCCAGCGCTGCATTGCGTTCAGGTGATGGATGTGAGGTCAGAAGAGCAGCTCCTCAAATGGTGAATCAAATAAAACAGTCAAAGAAACAGATCAAAATGGGGGCACAGGTCCAGACACTTCCATGGCCTCCAGGATCAAAGCAAGGCCTGTGAAAACAGCTGACTGCGAACGTCAAAGGAACTGCAGCAGTATCTGCTATAGCATGGCAACTTAAAATATTAAATGCACGATACATTCATGAACAAGCAAATATATATTTCCCAATAAAACAAAAATACAAGGTTAACTCCATTGCAAAAACGTCCCCTTATTACTTTAATGTACTAGTATATTGCTTAATGAAAGTTCTTAATTGCAATTCAATTAATTACATACACAGAGTCCCCAATTTCATTTTCCAATAAGACATTGGCTTTGGTACAGGTCTAAAGGCACTTAACCAATTTTAATATATTAAGACCAATTTCCCTTGAATACTAATTACTACCTAATGGTAAAACGAGAAAGAGGAACTTTCCAGAAGCAGAATGGAGAGGATCAACTAAATTAGCCACGAACAGTTTGCGGTTTTTAATATAAGCATTTCACATTGCAAAATGCAACGAATGGAAGTTCAAATGTCCAAATATGGGATGTGGTTTATTAGTCTGAGCATCTCTAATGTTAGACATTTGAGAGATTTCTGCAGGTGTATTTCTATTAATGAAAAGTTTTCTGTTTCCACTTAATCCCATAAAATATAAAGTATACAGTTGCCCAAAGGAAACGGCATCTATTTTACTAGCATCTGTTTGGCTCTATGTGAAGAAATAAATTAGTACATTTCATAAATAGTTCTTATAATTGAGATCTTCTCTATCTGAATACATAACTAAGGAAAAGAGAATTTAAAATGCGACCTCACCTACAATATGGTTGATTTTGTTTGATGCAAAGTTTTGCTTTACATACCTGTCAATTTCTGTTTTCCATTGTCCAAGATCTAAACCAGGGCTGTGCAAAATACGGCCCTGGGGCCGCATCCGGCCCGCCAAGCCCCTGGATCACCCTACTGGGACCCTCAAGCACGCAGCCTCCGCGGTTGAAAACACAGTGCCTACGGCTCTCTGCTCTGCAGGCAGAGGGAGGGTTTGTGTGATCTCCCTGCCCAGGCCAATCCTCAGCTTCTACTGGCTGGAAACAACCAGCCAATAGGAACTGAGAGATTGGCAATGGGATGGGGGCAACGCATCTCCCAGCCAGAGCCTGCCTCTGGCACCCCTGCGCCTCCTGCACCCCAAGTCACCATCCAAACCCTCTATACCCCTCTGCCTCACACAACTCCCTCCCAGACCTTGTACCTGTTCTACACCCCTCTCCCAGGCCAGAATCCTCTCCTGCACCCAAACACCCTCCCAGACCCTGCACCCCATTCTAACCCAGGTCACAACCCTCTCCTTCACTCAAACACCCTCTGGCATCTCATCCAAAAGATGGCTCTTGCTGCACTCCACGGGCCAACTCTGCCACCCAAGCGGTGGTTCTAGGTCATGCAGGTTTTGGCAGGGACCGGACTGTGGTTTTAGCATAGAATCCACGTGCGCAGAAATGAATGACAGAGTAACTGCTTGGTCGTTCAGGTAAGTTTGCTGGAGCCCGGGGCTCCTTGCGGGAATGCACTGTACAGGCGGGGGCACTAGAGCCGCCGTCTCCATGCCGCTCTTTCAGGGAAAAGCTACCGTGTTCCGCTAGGCAGCTGATAATGTCTGAAAGAACCGGAATTCAGGGGAGTTTATTTTTTCCTTTTAACGTCTCACTCACCCTAATGGGACAGCTCCCACTTCAGCATGCCAGGATTCCCATCCAGGGCTGACTAGAGGAAAGCAGAAGGCCGCCTACTGCAGCGGTTCCCAATCTTCTCCAGATGGGGACCCATTTTGAGAATTCAGGAAGACTGGGTGACCCAAGGCAATTTAAAAATGGGGGGAGGAGAGGGGACAGGGCCAGCTGGGGAGACACTTGGCAACTCTTTTGAAATGTAATGGCAACCCATATTTGGCTCGCAACCCATAGGTTGGGAAATCTTGGCCTACTGAATCACCAGGGCTTGACAAATCACTGTTTCTACTCGCCCGTGGTGAGTAGATATCAGCCGTGCGCCGGCACTGTGCGTGCACATGCGCAGTGCCGGTCTGGCGCATGTGCAGTGCGGGGCTGGCAAGTAGATCTCACTGTGCTTTGTCAAGCCCTGTGAATCACCAACACCTTGCTGTTTCTTAGAGGTTTTCCATCCAAGTACTGACCGAGTGTGATCCTGCCTTGTGTGTGAGGATGCAGAGGATCAGGGCACAGGTTCTTAGGACTGTGGGCCATGCAATGCATTCTTGCCTGGGACTGTATAAATGGGTTTGAGAGTCCAATGTGTCTCTTCAGCTTTCAACCAGACAGTTCAGGTTCACGAGGATGGTTATATTTTAACTGAAATAGGCAAGGTCACCAAAAGTACGGTGACTGTCGCTTCGGTTCAATGACAGCGCACTTGCTTTACAAGAAACTGGTTCAGGAAAGACCAATTGAATATCACAGTGTTTGGGTTATGTAGATTTCATACAAAAGGAACAGTTCAGAGATTCACTCAAATTAACAAACAACTCATCGATAAACCCCAGGGTAGAATTATGTAATAGTGATTTACATAACATGATTAGAACTATTGTGTTTTACACATTTAAAGACGTTCTTCCACCATTTGCAGGGTTTCTCCCTGGAGCGTCCTAGAGCAATAAGACACAGAAATAAAGGTGGAGCATGAAGAAGATCTCAGGAGCTAGAGTCAGGAACATGAGGCCTAATCCTAGCTCTGACATGATTAGTTAAGTCACTCCCATTCAAAACCTCAGTTTTGCCATTTGTTACATGGGGGACACTACCATATACCTGGCACATGAAGTAGGAGTTATCCTTCTGATGCTCCATCACTTTTCGGTGCCATATACTTTAGGGGAAATTCAGGAGAAATGAAAGAAGAAGAAATGCTACAGCTTTACGATCACAAATGAAATAATTTAATTTTTGTAAGGAAAGCAGAGATGCTATGCTCTTCAGCAAGGATTCTGGTCTCCACTCTTTGCAACAGAAGACCTCCTAGGCCATGTCTTCACTAAGTGGAAGATCAACGCTGCTGTGATTCATTTTCTGGAGTTCGATTTAGCGGGTCTAGTTAAGACCTACTAAAGTGAACTCAGAGGGTTCCTGTCGGCCACTGGTACTCCTGTTCCTTGCGAGGAGTAAGGGAAGCTGATGGGAGCATTTGATCCCATCAGCCTCCCTCTGTGGGGACTGTGGGAAACGGGAAACAAGGTATATTGACTCCAGCTATATATTAAGATTGCTGAAGTTGCATATCTTGATTCGACCTTCCCCTTTAGCGCAGACCTGGCCTTAGCATGGGTTTAACTTAGACCAGGGATGACATCAGTTTTCTGATTAGTGAAGAAAAAAAATTAAATGCTGCAAAAAAATGGGAAGAAAATTAAACAGAGCTTGGCCTCTGAGACTGTTGGACAGACATAGGGATGAACCAAAAAGGGGAAAACTTTACTTTTGTCTCCAACAAATTATGTTAAACTTAAAAACAAAACAAGCCTCAAAAGTAAAATTTTTTGCATATCTGGAAAGAAAATCCTTTCTCCCTGCACCACCACTAACCCTCTGCTCTACTTACATCTACATGATTCATTTCTTTTAGAGCAGTGTTTCTCAACCTTTTTTTTTTATAAAGTATCCCCTTTTTTAAAAAAAAATTATAAGTGCCCCAAATACCTACAGTTTTCAGGCACACAATTTTTTTTCCTACCATTGCAACACATTTGTTTAAACAACTTAATTGGAGCCAGGAGGGCGATTACATTTTTGGGTGTAAAAAGTACAAAAATAATAAAGCACTGTAAAACGTAAAACAAAAATTCAGTTTTCTCCAAATGTCAGTTGTGTTGACATACCCCACAGACTTCTCTCGAGTACCACTATCACTGGTTGAGAAACACCATTTTAGAGGTTGAAAAACTGCTGCTTCTTGGACAGCAATATGGACATGGGAAAACATACTGCAGACCAATAATTTAATTCACTAGCTAGTGCTTGCAAAAAACCCTAAAAACGTTTATCTGGCATTTTTCACTATTAATCATAACTTTACAGAACAGAGTTTTAACAGAAAAGGATTCATCGGGAAGTGATAAACAGGATGCAGACTTTACCAAAAGGTTTGAAATTAATCACTTTGGAATATTTTTCTGGCACAGTGGAAAAGTGCTTTTGGAAACTGAGTCTCTTCAAAGCTCACTAGCCAGCCGGCACAGCCTGTGCCCCGGAACACAACTTGTGTGGGCTTAAGTAACTTACAAGAGCAAAAGTGAAAAGAGCAAACATACTGTTCTCTCGGACCAGGCAGAACTCCACTGTGCTCTGGCTCTCCAAGGTACAGTCTAAGTCTACTGGGACGTTGGGCTCACTCTGCTTCTCTAGACGATACTGAGGACCTGAAATATAAAAGAACTTGTAAAATTCTCTGCGTTCTAATTACAAGGCAACTCATGAGGGTCAGTTAACAAGCCACGATTTAAACTCAAGAGGTAAAGTGGATGGCTGTTTATGTCTCAAGTTCCTGTCCACCAGGAAAAAATAATAGTAAAAAAAGAAGTGGAGGATGGTATGCTTAGGAAGTGCATGGAAACATAGAATATCCCAGCCGCTGCCCGCAGGCTGACATGTCCTACTCACTTTGCCGAGAACAAAATAATCAACAAGCACTTCTGCACCCCACCCAACTTGTTCAGCGCATCCACCTGTCTCCCCCACCCACGCACGTTCTCTCACTGTCAGGAGAGTTATTTACTTGGACCTCAGATGGTCCTTTGACAGAAAGAAGAAGGTGTGACTCAGTCTCCCCTGCCATTCTGTACCTAGTGGGAGCTGGGCTGTTGGAAACTTCCTTGGCTGCACCCTGCCTCAGAGATGGAGCAAGCATTCTGACACGAAGGCAGATGCACTGCAGGAGAGCTAAACAGTCCCCATTTAAAGACACACAGGGCTAGTCAGAGTGCTTCTCCCTTGCAGGCCAGGATACAAAGCTGTGCATTCCTTGTGAAGGCCACGTGGCCGTGCACACGCACACACTCGGACTAAGGGGTTCAAATGGCGGGAAGGTGCTGAATTTATTGACAAACTACTCAAGCGAAGGTGGCCAGGGAAGGACAACAGAGGCACTCTGGGTGCATGCTACTCCTTGAGATTGCTGGGGAGGTGTGAGTTTGGCAGAGAATTTGCCCTATGAATTTAATTTCACTGTGGAACTCAGCTCTACAATCCTGGGATATTTCTTCCTGCTAGTCTTGTGGCAACCTCAGTGTCTCACGCTCACAAGGCGGGCGCTGCCGTTTTAGACATTAGCAGCAGAGACTAGGGACGTTAAAAAGCGGATAACTGTGTAACCGCATAACCGCTGTAAATCTCAGCAGCTTCACAGCTCCCTGCACCTGCAGCATGGGGTCCCCCAGGAACAGGGCTGGAGCCTGCGTGTAACCGTGAACGTTAACAGGTAATCCCAGGCTTATGGGTTAACCCTTTACACAGTTACACGTTCACATCCCTAGTGGTGGCCACTGCTGTTTTCCACATGAACTCAAGATACCGCAACTGACTTATCTGTGCAAGGCATGCGCCCTTCCAGGTACCATTGTTTTTACAGTTTCAGGAAACAGACGCTCCCTCCCAAAGCTAGATAGAATCCGGTATTGCTTAACACCTCAGTGGCTGTAGGCAGTGGCAGGGGTTCCTGGCAGAGATATGAATCCCTCCTCTACCAGAGATGTGAATGCTGCTAGCATGGCCACCAAACAGAACCAAATGCAGCAGAAATGGGGATTCAACCAGATGCAAATATGGATTGCTGCTGCTTCAAGCCAATGACTTGCAAATACATTTCACTTAACTAGACTTTTTTCTAAGATTCAAGCCTCAGTCCCCTACGGCACAGTTAACTACAAGCACGAGGAGGAGTGGTGTTCACTGGGCTGCGGCTACACTGGGGAGGTTTGCAGACAAAAGTGCTGTTCACATGCAAAAGTGAAAACTGTCAAACTGGTTTTTCTGCCTCCCATGGTTGACATTTCCTGGCCACAAGGCTAGCTCTCCCGTCGACAGCTAAAGCAAAGCATTGTGGGTGAGCATCCCTCAGTGCAGTGCGGTGGGAAAGCGGAACTGAGCCCTGCACTGCTTGGGATTCCCTGGGAGCTCTTTGTGTTGAGGAATGTCAAAGCAGCACAGACGTCTCTCCAGTCCCCCCCTGCAGCAGCCTGCCTGCTGCTGGGCTCCTAGCAGGGCAGAACAGGAGCAGCCCAATGACTTGCTTTGTTCCCTAAACAGAGCAGCTCACTCAGCTGTCAGACACTTCCCGGAGCTCTGAAAGGGGAGGGGTGCCTGCCTGCAGGGCAGCAGAGATCACAAAACACTGAGCACCACCATCAGCGCAGGCATTGTGGGATACTGGCAGAAGCCAGTTCTCTTAATATGTCAACAATAAATGGAGGGGAAAAGACAAAAGTCTCTTATGGGGGTGGAAGTTTTCTGTTGCCAAAACTGGGTGCTTTTCCAGACAAAAGTCTCATTGCAGTATAAGAACTTCTGTTGTTTTGTTGCCAAAAGGCAATTTTGGGTGACAAACCGTGCCAGTGCAGACAAGCGCTTTGAAAGCTGGAGTTCTCCAAGCTACAAAAAGTATTTTAACAAATGATCATGTCTTCCTGTGCCTTTCATTCCTATGAATCACAAAGTTGTACACCTTACACTGAACTAGAACTACAAATGGAACATTTCTCTTCGCAAAATGAAGCCATTTCTGGGGTGTTACAGGTAGGCTGTTTGAACTGCACTCAGAAACACTATGCAACAAATTAGGAGAGTAAGAGAAGCATAATTTATGTAAATTAAACTGCAGAGGGAATGAGGGCGGCGGAAGGTCACTTCCTAAGTAGACCGGAACAGGACAGTTAATACCCCCAGTCTTGCAAAAAGTACCAAATGGGTTGTGAATGATACAAATGTCTAGGACCTCGGTTTTCTTTCTCCTTCAGAAGATGAAACTATCCAGGCCTGGTTCCTTAACAGACATGCCAAGAAAGGGAGCCTGACCATGGTGAATGAGCTCCCCTTGACAGATATTAGGTCATCGCAATACAAACAACTGCTACAACACTAGCACTTTAGGTCAGTGTTGCTGCTGGGTAGCAAAGCTGATTGAGAGGTTTCCTACTGGAATTTCACCAAACGATTCAAATGAAAAAAAGCATTTTAAGAAGAATGTTGGTACTTAAATTTAAAAAGCTAATCAGCCCATTTGTGCTTATAGTAGAAGTCTTTCCTCCTGCTCCCAAATGCTACGGATCATTTAAAGAACATCTTTAATGCCTACGGCAAACAGGAGCTATTCCATTAAAACAGCATCTTCAGAAACTCTTTGACCATGCAAAGAGTTCAAAGTAGCTGCTGTCACACTGCAAAGCTGCACAAGAAGGAAAAGCTGCACCTCTACCTGTGACGCCTAGGATCTGTACACGCTGCAGGCAGACTCTGCCGCCCACCTGGGCCAGCTGACTTGGGCTCGCAGGGCTCTGGCAATTGCAGGTCAGACATTTTGACTTGGGCTAGAGCAGAGATGGGCAACCTGCAGCCTGCACGTGGCTCAAGAGGACAAGTTCGCATTTCCCAAGCTGTAAGTAGGCTGTCAGACAGGCTTTTTACTTTGCACCTGGAGCAGTGCTCCCTGTAAGCTGAGCGCTTGGGCAGCCACCCGCGAGAGAGTCAAACATCACCCAGCTGATTGGCATGCCTACAGCCTCCCACAGCCAGCAGCATGTGTTTCCACTGGTGGTGCACATCTGCACATGCCTCAGCGCGTAACAAAATTTATTCCACACCGGGATGGAAAAAATTAGAGGGGACATTGGTCCTCAGGTATGGCTGCTTGCAGCTCCCATTGGCTGTGGTTCACCATTCCCAGCCAATAGGAGCTGAAAGAAGCAGCGCAGGCCACAGGGACTTGCTGGCCACTGCTTGCAGGATCCTAGGGCCCGAGCTCCAGAATGAACCTGAACGTCTACACTGCAATTAAACAGCCCCTTCGCCTGAGCCCTCAAGCAGCGGCCAGCAAGTGAAGCAGAAGAAACAAACTGCTCTCCCACGTCACTCAAAATAGCAGCTGGTCTACCAGGCTAACTACACAACTACATTGTTTTAGTGATCGGAAGGGTCACTACACAGGCTCTTACTATAGCAAAAATGTCAACACTGAAATAATGAATTCTATCCCTTTGCTATCAGTGGCCAAGTATTTCATCATGTACTACCCTGATTCAAAGTCGATAAAGCATTCAGAAATATTTAAAACAAAAAAATAAGTCTTTTAGCCTCAGATGGCATGCCTACGGGAGGGCATTTGTTAGCCAATTCATTTTAAATTTACTACAGCATAGTTTCAATTACGGCTCCTCATTTTGTTTCCCCAGAAGCCATGTGTCAAGCACACCGTATGTTCAGAGTGTATTTTGCTCTTGAAATAGTGCATTATTTTTCTGTAAAATGGAGTCTCCTTATTCCTGGTGACTTTCAGAACAGATGCAGGGCCAGGCTATTTGCAGGCCACCAGAGGAAAGAACAACTACTCCCTCTGTGCCCAGCCCAATCAGCAATTGCCCATGTAGCTGGTTCAAAACATTTAGAAAACAAATTGCACGCCAAGAAAAAGCAGAGATGTTTGATCTAACCACAAATAGCAAAAGGAGCAAAGTGTGTAGAGCATCGTCTTCCTTCTTCTACAAGACTTGAGCCATTGCAAATCTGACTAAAAAAGTAAAACAACACACATGCACACACACCAACCAACAAAAAGGCCTGGTTTGTCAGACAGAAGGAAAAGCAGAACTTACTGAGGGTAAACTTCAAATAAACATAAATCAATCCATCAGTCTGTTAAAGCTGACAAGGTATCACAGATTCAGAGGGCAAAAAACTACTTGCCATCTTGCTGAAAGGGGACAGCAGAGAATAATTTCCACTGGTCCCCAAACAATATTCTACCACTGCAGGAAATACAGAATGCACAAAGCGGGCAGAGAGATTTGTAGCCTCTGATTTGAATGTCCATGAACAGGCTACTTAAATCCAAATCTTAGTTTTCAATAGCAACGGATTCCAAAACAGAAAACCTCGCAGTGCGAGAGATGAAGCTTGCAAACCCTTCTCTCTGTGCAAACACCACGAGACACACACCCTGTGGCACAGCTCAGACCAGCATTAAGGTTACTGGAGTTCTCTTAACAGCCTGTCACCTGTGCAATGAGAACAGAGCACATCATGTGAATCCCAGAGTCTGGGTACCACGATGACCCTTCAAACCTGCTGTGACTAAGTTACCCTACATGCTGCAAGCTAGGACCAGGGCCCCGTACAAACGGAAATCGGGGGAAAGGAACGTATCCCTCGACTCCCAGTATCTGCCATCCGTTCTAAACAAGCTAACGAACAGCTACTAAGGAGGCAGGGACTAATTTCAATTTTAAATTGAAGCTACATGCTAAGAGCAGGGGTGGGCAAAAGGGCCTCCGCGGGCTGGATTCGGCCCATCAAGCAGGTTGAGCGGGCCTGCAGATGCCCTGCCCCCTCTCACCCCAAGGCCAATCAGGGTCTGGGGAGCGCTCGAAGTCTCCTCCCCTGCCAGGGGCGCATGGTGCTTAGAGTTAATTAGCAGAGTTAACTCCATGCACTGTGCGCCCCTTGCAGGGTGGGAGGAGACTTCGTGCACTTCCCCCACGGAACCCTTAAAAAAAAAGGGAGAACTGGCACCCCCCCCCCCACACACACACACACAAAGGGAGGAGGGTGATGCGGGGGAACTGTCAAAAAAAAAAAAGCGCTTGGGAAAATTGGTCAGCCAAAACCAAACCAAACCACCCACGCCGGCCCACCCCTAAGGCTATGAAAATGGCAGCCCCAGGTGACCAAGCCCCTAAGACCAGCTCGGGGGGGAAAGCAGGGGGGGAACTGGGTTCTCGTGGAACCCTATTTGGGGGAAACTGGCCTAGAGCTGTTCCGAACAGCTGGCAGTTCTCTCGGGGGGAGGGGGAGGGCAGGCCCCGGGCCAGGACTTCACACGCTCCCCCTATCCCCAGGCCAATCAGGGTCTGTGGGGAGGGAAGCACGGCAATGTCCTGGCCCCGCCCCTTCCACGTGAGGCCCCACCTCTTCCGGGGCAGCCCGGGGCCACTTCAGAAATTTCTGAAGTGGCTCCCCATCTAAAATTAGTGCCCACCCCCGGCTAAGGGGATACTGTTTATTTGATTTCCTGCAGATGCAGAGGGGCAGAGGAGAGCAGAGTCTCTTCACACCCTCACTGTATCCCTCCAGGGCCCCCAACCCACCACCACGGCATCTTACACGACACAGACTCTGGGTTTATCTATGCCCAGTACGCGCCACACCACCATACACCCCATTTCACGGGCCCTGCCTTCCGTTTCAGGCTATAAGCTCTTCCTTGCTGGGGAGGCTCCTGGCATGCTGACACTTTGCTAGAAATAAACATTCGTTTCGTGAAACAAGTTAACTGCAGTTTAACACCCCGCACTCCCCCATCTACTGCCCCAAGCTGCGGTTTCACCATCCCTTGGTAATTCCTTAAAGGACTCTTCCTTTGCCGAAAGCTGTGGGGAGGATACACACAGAGCACAGGGGAACCGCTGACACTGACGAGATGTGCTGTAGGCCACAGACAAGAATGTATTTTTTCTTTATCGCGGTTACTGCCAAATTAGGTGTGACTGGTGACAACAGCCGGTAACGAAGGCAGACAAGCAATATGACTTCGAGGTTGACTCCATCCCCCTTAGAATTATTGCTGAATCAGATATAAAGACTCATGGAGGGAGAGAGTTAAAAATCAGTGCTTGATAGCAGTTTATCTTCTTCCTATGGATCACTGATTCCCCAGGCTCCGGATACATGGTGAAGAAGAAATTGACTTTCATAGGCTCAAAGCCATTTCTGCTCTGCACACTACCTTCCAACTTGCATGAACAAATGAAAAATTGCTCTGCTACCGGGTTGCCGCTGAGACAATTGCTATTAGAACAGATTCTTCAAAGGAGCGATTACAATGTAAATCGGAGTGAAAATGGGTCTGTCGGCAGTGTATACCCTTCAGAAATAGGTTTAAAATGTCAAAAAAGTGAAGAAAGCTACGGGACTTCTACATTACAACTCCAAGTGTAAGGGTGATTCTATGGAGCAGTTGCACTGAGTATATAGAAAACTCATTCCAGTAGTTCAGAGAATGTGTATAGTGGAAATATCATGGAAATTAGTGGTCTGGCAACAAAAGATTGCTCGGAGCATTTCAAGAGCATTTTCAAGTTATAATCTCAATGCTGGAATTCTCAGGCAAACTTTTACACCCACGAGTGTCACAGAAAACCTTCAGAACAGGGCACATGGACGGGAAGTGACACTGTACCTCCATTTAACTCCCATCTCTAAGGAACAAGGCCAGTCCTCGGGCACACAGCATGGGTCCAAGGCCAGCAGGTCCACACCGCGACTCAGTGTATTTTTACCCGCTTCCAGCGACATGGGCAAAGATGGAAAGTGGGTCATTTGTGTGACGCCCCACCATCAAACCAGGAGTTCAGGTGCTAGGAGGAAAACCGCTGTGGGCAGAAGACCACTCAGTGCCTCCCTAGTCCCATTCCTGTTCTGTTAGTTTGGCAAAATACTCAGAGGGAGTGACCCAGGAAAAGGACCAGCAGGGCGGCTATGGAATGACCAAACCTGGTGCATTGGTGCGTCCCATGAAAAAGGAGTGACGTGGGTATGGACCAGGCGCGTGAGCTGAACTGAGCCAGAATGGGAAGAGATGAAGCATTTGTACCCGAAAGTACATCAGTTTTCATTCAAAGACTAGAAGAGACGAATTCAAGGGTACAATACATACCCATTGGTTAAGCTCTCTTAGCTCTTGGAGGAGGTGCTAAGGTTGAACCCCTATTCCAGCAGACCTTGCAGACAAGATGCCTGGGGCACACTCATCTTCTCAATTTTTGGACCACTCTGCTGGGCAAAACATCCTGCAAATATGAGCAAGTGCCTAAACACAGAGAATTGCAAAAGCTGGCACAGACATCGCAACGCTTCTCTTTGAGCAAGGATTTTAACAGTCGGACCGAGCTGCACTGATGTCAGCTCAAAGGCAGAAGTATTCACCGATAAAACAAAGCTCTAAACAGCTTGGCCCCAGACATCAAACTTGCATGCAACATTTAAATGTACAGCATTATAGAATGCACAGTCCCACAGGTGAAAATGCTGCTTTGTCCGGCTGTGTGGCTGCTTGCTGTTTTCTGCAGAAAGGTTTGTACTGTGCTTGGTTATTGTTATTAAACGCTGAAGCAGAAGCCTCTTCAAATAGCAGGAGGATCATTAGGAATTTTTTAAAAAATTACATGAACCATAATGTCACTTTTTAGCTTCCTCCAGCACAATACACAATGTACCCTGGTGATGAGAACTACGGAGTATAATCGAATTAAAACAATTCCACCACAAAAGGAGACAGGCCAGGCCCCTTACATAAACCAAGCCTGCTGCCTAGGGAAACTGCAAAGCTTTCAGAAAGGGTTTCGAAAGCCTGACCCATCAGTTCTAATTTTTAAAACTTATCCCTTCAGTCAAGACTAGAAAAAGGCCCATTCCAACTTTTATCTTTCCTACAAAGTGCTGTTATCTTGGGCTGATGTCAGAAGCTCTATCTCTCTTTCTGCTGACAAGCAGAGACGAGAGAGATAAGATTGGGAACGAATCTCACTTCTCCGAGTAAATAAATAATCAATACTCATCTAAATGTAAATGAGAAAGTATCCCCCTCTGATAACAGAGCTCTTATCAAAGAGCCAATTTTCTGCAGACATTTGGCCTCAACCAAATCACCATCATTCAGCCCCAGCCTAATGGCTAAAAATCGTAACTAAATTGAACCGATCACCAGAGATCAACTAAGTTCAGCCGTTGCTCCTTCAGGTTCAAATGTTTGGGAATGCAATTTTGCCCCCATTAACTTTCAATAGCAATGAAAAACACACTGGTCAGGGGTTGAATGTGCACAATAAACAAACTCAAATGCTTCTTTTTTTTAAGTGTTTAAACAAAAACCAAACCAACCCCCAGCTCTGTGTGCAAACCAATCCGTGTGACAATAAGGATGAACGCGGAGATGAGGGGAGCCGGAGCAGCATGTTTCCATCTGTGTGGAATGTGGAGCTGTAATTCTGCCGCCAAAGGCAGGTAGAAATAATGAGACAGACGAGATGAAAATGTCACTGAAGAACTAAATGAACTTTTCTTTCTACAAAATCCCTCTTATTCGTTCCTATCACCAAAGCCGTGGCTTATGCCCTGGCCAGTGTCTGCCATGTCTAATGCGACTCACTTGTCCCAGATCTTCCCCATCTGACCCTGCAGTCCCAGGTTAGCCAGCTTGCTTCAGCTACAGTTATTCTCCTCATGGTGCAAGAGCTGCGACATTCCAAAGCCTCATCCACGTCCTGCATACCTTGAATTGCCCCCTCGCCCCAGCTCGTCCACGTGCTTCTCTCTCTGCCTCTTCTCCTGCCCCTGTGCTGCCTCCACTACGCCACAAAAATACTCCCAGTCCATCTTAGTGGGTGCTTTAGTGTAGACCAGGGGTTCTCAAATGTCCTTGTCCCGCAACCCCATTCTGACAACAACAATTACTTCACGGCCCCAAGAGGGCGGCACTGAAGCCTGAGCCCACCTGATCCCCACTGCTCCAGGCTGGTGGGCAGGGACAACACCAAAGGTAAAGGGCTTCAACCACAGACCGGACCTGCCACTGGAGCCCTGCTCCCCAGGGCTGAAGAGCTTGGCTTTGGCCAGGGTCCCCAACATGTCTAAGCCAGCCCTGGTGACCCCATTACAATGGGGTGCTGACCCACCACTCGAGAACTGCTGGTGTAGACAATGGTTTTAGCAGGGTGCTTATTAAGGTCAGTAGCAACGTGGATTTTAGAAGCCCCTGATTCTGAGCTGCTAGGCCACACAGATGAACTATGAGCTAAATCTTCTGTGCTAAGCCCCCTAGATTCCAGTCTAGTGCACCAGGCATGGGTTACATTCTGCACTCCAAGGGAAAACCACCTCTCTTCACTCATCTTCTGCGGTGCTTGGTACAAGAGGCATGAAAGAGGAAGGATTCCACCATCCTGTGGGGAAAGAGGAACCGTGAATGGCGGGCTGCTCGCCTTGCCACAGTAACTCTCCTGGAAGGCGAAGGCACAGCCCCGACAGCAGCACATGTGCTCTGTGACAGCAGGTGTGATAAAACAAAGAGAAGAGGGTCTTTGGCCAAATCCATCAACTCTGATTAGAGCGAAAATCCACGTCTGAGTTTGGAGGATTTTGTTGGTGAGAAAGACCCCAGCTCACACTGGACGAGGATCTTCCTCTTTGCAAGAACAGCACCATTCCCAAGGCATTTCATCTTTACTCCTGCTCCCCAACACTGGGTCAGCAACTTGCTTCTGCATGGAGTGAGTCCTTTCCCCGCCTTCCAACCTACTCCTTGCGTAAAGCCTTTCCTGCAACCCCATCACACCCTTCCAAACTCTGCATGAGGGGTGTAACTACCCGATGGATGCCGTGAGGGCCTGAGGCAAGGGGAGGGTTCTCTCAGGTGGTTCTTTAAAGCACTGTGCGTATCCACCATGCTACAACTACTCATGAAAAGAGAGGAATTTAGAGCTTGCAACCATCCCCTGATGGCCAAGGTTGGATGCAAGACAGACAGTGGATGGTCAAACGCAAACAAGAGGCGTTTTCCTGAATGGCACTGTGCTGCTCTAGCTGAGTGGAAGAGACGAGGGGTAGGTTTGCGTGGCGCAGATGGGGGCAGTGGCCCAGAGCCGTCACAGAAAGCCAGTTGATAAACATTCAGTGCCAATGCCTCAGGTATTTCCGTATTTTAATTTTCTTCTTTTCCAAGGAAAGATGATTTATTGTTTTATTGCTTCAACCCTAGGTTTTGAAAGTGTGATTTCTTTTGAGTTTAAACGGCACCTGTATTTATTATTCTTGTTACCACTTTTTTATTATTGCTATAGAAAACATTTGCTGGAAATATGTGATAGCTATTACAAGGCCATAAAAAAGAAGAGAGTTTATGTATTTCTATCTTTTCAAATAATCTGTCAAAATTTATCAATCCAGCTAAGTCTGAGGCCACTGGATTCTAGCTTTTGCTCTGCTGGCATAGATATAGCATGCGGCGACTGAAATGGTATAGGGCAGGCCCACACAATCCCAGCTCTGCCGGGGCAGCCGCACCAGACCCGCTCTGCCAGCCTCGCGTAGACACTGCACATGCGAACAGAAGGCGGCTTTCTGGACACTATAGTACTACTGCCTCCTCAAACAACAGGAGCGTTTTTCTGACCACACAGCACTATCTTCACTGGTTGTGTCAGCCTGGCTATGCCAGGTAGGGAGGGAAGCCATCTTTCCATATCCCAGAACGATACACTTACGTAGACAGAACTTTCCAGAACAGACCTGGCCTACGTCTGGATACTCACTCAATACTGAAAATTTTCCAGTCCACCTTCCAGCTCTTCTGAGGAAGTGGGATTTACCAACAAAAGCTCATGATCCTAGATACATTTTTGTTAGTCTCCAAAGGTGCCACAGGGCTACTTGTCAATGCTGAAAAGCAGCTCTGCCAACAAAGCCATTACATCACCTCTGTAGCGTCTACACTGAAGTGTGGTTCACTAGAAATACAGTGAGGGGTTGGTTTTGCCACTAAACTGAAGACTTTTACTGCAGTGTCCCAGGCTGGATATTGCATCCCAAATGTAAACAAGAGGAAAGGGAAGAGGCAGAAGCAATAATACATTGTAAAACCCTAGGCTTTAAGAATAGATTTGAAATTGCAGGCCTTCTACTGGGATATTGTGAAATGCCTGCTTCTCTGATGGGCTTGGCAACCTCTACAGGAACAAAAGAAAAATATGTAAACAATGTGAGAGGAAACCATTTAAAAGGCAGAATGTTTATATAGAATTCCAAAGCCTGCTGCTCTGAGAACATCTGAAAATCTGTTGATTTGTTAACCATCTCAAACAAAGCCCCTCAGCACCTCCTAAGTGGAATAAAGATTTTTATCATTGCCGATTCAAATACTATTTGTTAAATAAAGACACTGAAAGGATGAAAACAAACCTGTAACATTATGCACTAACATCAGATTTTTCAATCCAATCTGTTTTTCTTAACTTGCACTGCTGTGACATTACCAAATTTTACATATAGTTATCTGTCGCTCCCCACAGAAATACAGATGGTTTTTGTGGAAATAAACAGTCATTTATTTGAAACAATTGTAAAATAGTTTATGGAAACCAGTGGTGTAATGCATTCAAATAAATGCCAGAACCGGTTGATGGAGAGCCAAGGTGTTAAATCACACTGCTTAAGAATTCAGCTGTGGGAAACAGATAGTAAATCCAGAGTGACAGAATTTCCAGTGATGGCAAAGGTTTCTGACGTCTAGTCCAGTACACAAAAACTACAGCAGTTCAAACCCATTTTACTTAACACTACCTTGACAGCCAGTGAAATTAAGAATTTAGTCAAAAGCCCAGTAAAATAAATAAAGATGGTTCATTTGTGCTGTTCTTCTGTGGGGCATAAAGCATGCAGCAGGGCTGCCATAGCGGACAGCAAGCAATACTAGCAGAAGTAGTACAGTACTTCTTTATTGCTGCAGGCTTTAATTTTTTTTAAAAACTAACAGTACGCATCTTAGCTATCACTGGGAAACGTTCAAACTCATGACGCTTTGATCCATAACACAATGAGATCATGGAGAGAAACACTGCATTGGAATGAAATTTTTAAAAAATCATAAAAAATGTCAAGATGATTCTCTTTAATTGCAACTGGGAGGAGAGCAAACACCACAGCCAGCACATGCTAAACCCATCCGTACTCTGCCCATCTAATAAGCAGCTCTCATCTAGACACCTTTTATCTCATCACTCAGACTGTTGTATCAGTTGTGATCTTGGTGCATCAGCAAAAGATCTTCAGACTGTTGATCTGCACCATAAACCCCCAAGAAAGGTGTTTGTCTCCTGATCAGAGACATGGAAATGCAATATAGGCTAATCTAGCCACATCAATGGTTATTTCAGGCTAAAGGAGGAACAATACATCAAGCTGGTGATTCCAGGCAGAGGCCTGAGGTACACTGAGAGGGACTTTCCCTCCGTATCATAAAAGTAACTTCCCACCCAAATGCTGAGAACGGAAGTTAGGCCAAGCCGCATCGGTTACAGGGTCTTGTTACCTCTATGGAAAAATCAGTAAGTGGGAAATTTCCCATTAATCTCAGAGAGAAACCCAGATAATCTGAAAATAACAAGCAGAGCTGTGGCACTTTAGAGACTAACAAAACTATACGGCATCATGAGCTCTCATGAGACACAGCTTACTTCCTCAGACGCTTGAAGCAAAAGAAAGGCCGGGATACAGAGCTGAGAGTGTAGCATTAGTGCTAACAGATGTGGCTCACCTCCAACAGCGATGAGAAGGTGAGAGTACCTGAAGGGGAATCAAAGAGCCAAATAATCTGATCAGCAAAACTGGTTACTGTACAAAATCCCACCTCTCTCCACACACTGGATTAATAAAATCTGTTTCTATACTAGCAAAGTGTCCCCACATCTTTGTTCTGTGTTAGCTGTTCACAACACCTACCACCATCATATCACCCGCCATCCCAGCATCTGGCCGGGATCTGCATGAGGGCGAGGAAGAGCAGGCTGGAGTTACCACACTACAAAACAGAGATGATGCAAGTAGACAGAGGGAATTACTTGGAAGAGCTGGCCACTGTGGTGCTGTCTCCTGCAATTAATGCTTCATTTACCCGCTCCAAACTCCAAAATAGCTGAAGGGATTTAACGAACCTTAAAAGAGCATCTTCTGGCAGGAACCAAGGACAAGCCAGTCCCAAAGGTGACTTCTGGAGAGTCAGGAATGTGTGTGAACGGGACAGTACAAGCAGCCACCCAGAGCCAGAGGAGAAGTACCCCACATGGGAGCTGTGTAGGGCTGACAAACAGCTCCCTGCAGCTCTTAGCCTCAGGGGTGTGTGGGAATGAGGGAGAACAAGACAGAGGGCAGAGCACTTCTGATCGCTCCTAAGGATTCTAGGCTGCTCTGGGAGGCATGAAAATCACCTTTTTGTCCCTCTCCTCCCAGCAACTTCTGTGCTATATGGCCTCAGGGAAACAGAAGCAGCAACAATGGACCAAGGGAGCTATGCGTATTCATGTTCTTTTAATGTCTGCTCTAATGTAAATACCACTTTAAACAATAGTGTGATGCTGCTGCAAAAAACGTGAACATCATTCCGGGATGTATCAGCTGGAGTGTCGTGAGCAAGACACAGGAAGGGATTGCTCTGCTGTACTCTGCGCTGATTAGGCCTTAACTAGAGTAGCATGTACAGATCTGGGTGCCACATTTCAGGAAAGATGTGGACAGATTGGAGAAAGTCCAGAGAAGAGCCACAAAAATGATGAAAGGTCTAGAAAACATGACCTATGAGGGAAGAAGTGGGGTTGTTTAGTCTGGAAGAGAGAAGCTTTCATAACAGCTTTCAAGTCCCTACAAGGTTGTAACAAGGAGGAGGGAGAAAAATTGTTCTTAACCGCTGAGGATAGGAAAAGAAGCAATGGGCTTCAATTGCAGCAAGGGTGGTTTAGGATGGACAGTAGGAAAAACTTAGGATGGTTAAGCACACTGGAAGTCAGACTAGATCTCAGGGCTCCTTTTTGCCTTCAAATCGGAGACTCAGTTTCCCCCTTTCCGGCAAATCCCCTCCCCCCCCCCCGACATTCCTCCACCCTAGTTTAGCTCTCCCTCTCCAGGCCTGTCTGTTGAGTGCACCTGGTTCAGTGGGTAGCTCTGGAAAAGATATTTGGGACTAATGGCCATTTTTTGCCATCATTTTTCATATCTGACAGTGCATGCTCTCCTAAAGAATTGCCCTTGTGAAAATGGTCCCCACTTCCATTGTTCTCAATAGGGCTGCCCACAGGTTCTCTCAGGGGTGACCTCCTCTCCAATCACCAGGCAGACAGATTCTGTCCCAGTGTGAGAGAGAGAGTCCCTCTCAAAATAGCCACCATCTGAGGGCAACTATGGCTTCTGTGCCTTCCAGCGGAATAGGGGAAGGCAGCACTTCAGGAAACTCTCTACAGCAAAACATCTTACTGCAGCCTTCAACCTCTGCTGAAGGAGAAACATTCCGTTATGAAGAATAATGTGCAAAATTATCATTAATCCTCCAATGAATTATTCAAACAGAACTCTCTGGAATCCTGCGCAGTGGTTGCAATTACATGGGAAGTGTGAAGAGTCTGTGTTATGTTATCCTATTACTGATCATTGGCTGGGGGTGGGGAGAGCATGCGTTAAAATTGCGGAAAGGACCTATTTGAATTGGTTCAGGAATTAAAAGTAAGACTTACCTTTTAAATTCTGAAGGAAATCCTTATGTCCTATACCAGTGTCTCAACCTTTTCTTTTTAAACAACGTACCCCTTTCTCAAAACAAAAGTACCCCCAGTTTTCAGACACTTTTTTCTACCATTGCAACACATTTGTTTAAACAACTTAATCGTAGCTGGGCGAGCAGTGAAATGTTTGGGTGTAAAAAGTAGAAAAATAATAAAACGCTGTAAAACTTACAACAAAAATTCAATTTTCTCCAAATTTCAATTGTATTGACGTACCCCCCAGACTTCTCTCAAGTACTCCTAACCTAAGGGTACCCCTACCACTGGTTGAGAAACACTGTCCTGTACAACTAAGTGGTGTGATTTTGGGGAGGATCTGTTGCATTTTTCGTACATATCAAAGATGTGGAATCCCTATTTTAAGTGCAAAACTCACCAATATCCCAGAAGTCTAGCAGTCGTTATGGAGAGAGCGGCTCCTCTCCTTTCTCTTTGCTGCCAGATACCATCTTTCTGTTGGCTAATACCTCTTCCCCATCTCTACCACTGTCGGAACCGTTTGCTCTTCTCCTTTCAGAGGGCAGTGACACTAACTGTTTAGCTCCAGCAGCACACTGCAGAGAAAGGCCACTTCTCCTTAACGTCCAAGGAGGGAGAGGCCAGGGACACTGAGGACAGCAGCAAGACCAGGTATTTACAAACAAGAGAAGTGAAATGCCACAGAAATACGGAATAAATGAACAACTTGAAATGAAAATCTTCAGTTTTGCATTTCCCTGGGGCCTGGGCACGTGACAGACAAAACAAGTAGCTCTTTACGCACAGAATAGCTTCATACTACAGATTTATTCATCTCCAGTGGGTGTGCGATATCGAACCTGTGCACAGTCCCTCACAGGCTTTCAGAGTGTGCTTTAGAAGTGATTCCACACATTATAACAAGTTGTTAAAGCTACAAGGCTAGAAATCATTGAAAAAACAAGTGAAAGAATGGTCACATTTTTGGATATAACAAATAGCTGAACCTTATGCTTTCTTGTTCTTTAAATTAAGGGTGTCTCACTTATTTCTACTTTATTTTGCACAATTTTTCTGAAAGTTTGGACAGGTGACTGAATAATTGTCTTTGAAAGGAAAAAAATAAACAACCTTATACTATGAATTAGTTAAATCTACTCTTGGGAATAACCCCGCATGAGCTGGGGGATGGAACAACGGCCCTAAACAGCCTTTCCAACTACTATTTACTTTGTTCTCTGATGGAGACTAAAATATGATCAGGATGGTTTTAGATTTATGTTCCATCGACTTCCTGTGGTACTGATCCAGATTAGTAAGATCATTGTGTAGACAACTTTTGGTAACTTTACACATTTATGCATTTTAAAAGAATGCAAAAAAGCAATAGCTGACAGCTGTTAGGGACTTTAATGGTATTATAAAACAGCTGCTTTCACTTATATGGAAGGTATTTGTCTTTCTCCAAACAGAACACAATACTCAGTCAGCAGTTCTTGCTCTAACCTATGGAAAACACAGGTCACATCTATGAAATGTTGGCAGAAGTTACTGTTTATAACATTTAGACTTGTATAGCAGTTTGGTCTTAAAAGGACTGAGTATTTCTGGTTTGGGATGTTGACAGTTTAAAGCTGCTATTTAATACTGATCAGTAGCACGTTTGTCTTGCAAAGAATTTCACGTAAAATCAGACGAGATGAAGGGACGGGTTCTCCGTTCACAAGGCACATCAGAACGGGAGACATGGTGGGCATCAGTGGTTGGGAGGGTTATTCTCATGCTGCTCCATTTCAAAACCAGTTTTGGTTTGTTTTTAGCAGGGACCATAACTGTGGTAAAAGTACGGGCGGTGTTTCCCTAGCACTTCCCATCTGGACACCAGTGTTACATTAATAGATCCAGGGGTAGCCACTTGTTCCTTATTCCCATTACAGTAGCCCCCATGGCCTTCACAGGGCCCCGTTGGGCTCGCTTCTAGTCAGATGGGGAAACAAAAGAGCTGCTGCCCGAGAGAACTTGCTCTCTAGGTTGGCGGCCATGCAAAAGGCGGACGAGGCAGCAGGAGACTAGAAGGACGAAGTCTGAACAGAACAAGCCAGTTGATTCCGAGTTGGAAGTAGGAGGCTCAAGGGCATGGCGATGGAAAATAAAGTTCACTCATTTCATCAATCAAATTCTGCTCACAAGAAAAGTGCCTTGAGTTTGGCTGTTTCATGATTGATGGGAAATTCCCTGATGAACTGAATATATTCTTAAGTCTCTCGGAAAATGAACCACTGCTGACCAGGGTCATCATGTCCCTTCACTAGTGCTAATGAGCTTCATAGAATCGTAGAATACTAGGACCGGAAGGGACCTCGAGAGGTCATTGAGTCCAGTCCCCTGCCCTCATGGCAGGACCCAGTACTGTCTAGACCATCCCTGATAGACATTTATCTAACCTACTCTTAAATATCCCCAGAGATGGGGATTCCACAACCTTCCTGGGAAATTTATCCCAGTGTTTGACCACCCTGACAGTTAGGAACTTTTTCCTAATGTCCAACCTGAACCTCCCTTGCTGCAGTTTAAGCCCATTGCTTCTTGTTCTATCCTCACAGGCCAAGATGAACAAGTTTTCTCCCTCCTCCTTATGACACCCTTTTTAGATACCTGCTAGTGATGACGCAGGAGAGTTTAGATGGAATCTCAGATTTCTTAGCAGGCCACCACTGTGACTTGGCAGCCTTGCTGGAAATCTCAGCAGAATCACCAACAGTTCCACCCAATGCACACTGGACAGCCCTATCACTCTAAATGGGGCCTGCCAGTCAGAATTAAGGTGTCGTTTTTCTAAACCCAATTCACTTCCATTTCTTCCAATTCGTCGGCTCATATTTAGAAAATAAGGGCTTTACTGTATCAGATGCACTGTTCCTGTAAATAGAGTGCCACCTCAAGTAGCAGAAGATGACATTTTTCTCCATCACAGGACATCAAACAGTGGCTAATGCTTCTGAATTGTATATTAGCAAATTTCACCTATGCATATATTCTGCAAACAACATTAGAAGGTAACTTCTCTCTCTAGATACAGCTTTCTAATGCAACAGGAGACTCAGGCCTTGTCTACGCTCTCATGGGCTGTCAACTGAAGTTGTATAACGTCAGCTACATGACCAGCGTAGCTGAAGCTGACGTACTTAGGTCTGCTTACCATGGTAAGTTGACAGCTGACGCTCTCCCGTCAACTCCACTACTCTTCGACACCACCGGAGTTGAGGGGTGAGTGCTCAGCAATAGATTTATCATGTCTATACTAGACATGATAAATTGACCCCTGCTGAGCTGATCACTGCCCAATGATGCAGCCTGTAGTGAAGACATGCCCCGAGTCCTTTTTTAAGCACGAGATATGGCAAGCTGTGCAATCTTCTGTGAAGGGGAATGGTCCCAGAACCCAGAATTAGCCCGAGCCCAAACATCTGCACTGCAGTTATATAGCCCTTTAGCCCAAGCCAGCTGCCCAGTGACAGGGTTTTAGCTGCAGAGTAGGCATACTGTAAAGGAGTGGTGAGTAAGTTCATTAGAAATAAGCAACGAGATGATCTGTAATAACTGGTAAGCTAATTTTTTTAAGGTTATCAGCATTTACAATGGCACATTAATAATTAAGTGAGGCTAATTAGTATTTTTTTCACTCCTTCTCTGGAATGAAACCACTCAGTGTTGGACTATATTTGCTCCCATTTGAAGTCAATGATAAAACTTCCATTTACTTTCAATGAGTAAAACACGCCTTCAGACCTAAGTACGTCACCTTCAGCTACCTGGCCATGTAACTGATGTTACAACTTCACACTTTATTGCATGTGTCCAAACTTGCAAAGAGCGCTATGGTACTATCAACAAAGTTCCTCCCCACTGCCTAGGTAAATTAGATATGCACAGGAGTTGCTCACTGAATGTAATGGAGTCTTCAGCTCTCTTTCTTCCCTGAAACAAGAGCTTGGTTTGGAATGGGATTTAATTCCCTTCATTTCCTTGCTCTATGTTTCTGGGTATTATGGGAATGCTTTCTTAAATAGGAGAGTTTTGCTAATTCTCCTAAAGGTGGCCAATTCTGGATTATACCAACCTCCTCTATGATCTCATTCAACAACCAAACCCAAGAATATTTTCTCTCTTGTTCTCATGTGAAAATGTTTTGGCAAAACATGCTGCTGAGTATGCAATACCTTAAATAAATGTAAAAGTATTCTACTCAGTTGTTTTTCATTACCATAAGAAAACATCAATTACATTTTCTATTTTATGAGTGTACATCAGGGAATCCATTACAATAAGAGTCAGGTTATGCGACTGCATTTGATTCTTCCTCACTAAGCTAAAGTAACAGTTTGCTTTAAGTACAATGAAACCAGCTTAGAGAAAGGGATGTAAACCCACCTATCTTGCACAGGCAGTTTCTACCCTGATTTATCCAGGCTGACTTCAACTAATTAAACATCTGCCTGAACAATTTCCTCTCTAGATTTATCTTCTCTGTTATGTGACACTGATTGTTTGTTACAGACTTCCCCCAACTTGCACAAATTTCTTCCAGTTTTTGGTTTGGGCATGTGGCAAAAAATGATGCGGTATTCCCCTGAGCCACAACTACCATGCCTTGTGGAACTCTAGTGTGTGATCCTGTCACCCCTCTTCAGTAGATGTTTGTTCTTTATGAAAAAGTATTGAGACATTATTCAAACCTCCCTTACAAAGGAATGTTCTCTGGGTACACCTGGTCTAAAATATTTAATAAAACTCAACAGAGCACATGCTTTTAAGGAAGAAATCAAGTAAAGTAATAACTTAACTTAGAAAGGAAAATTGCAAAGAAACAGAATGTCCAATCACTACACTCTAGCCAATATAAGGGATTTTAAATTAATTTATAAATTTAAATATTAAAAAATGGATCAATGAAGGGCAACTGGGAATGCTCCAATCTGCATTTGGATACCTCTGGAGGTTCTAAGAAAACAGGAATGACTCTGCCCATTAGACCAGGGCTCCATCTTGCCCAATATTATGTCTGACCAGGCCAGTATCGGCTGGCAGGCACAAGCAACTCTGCAACAGGCAGCAATAGGATGACCTGCCCTGAGACAAAGCTTATTCCGCTCTATTCTGCACTGATCCGGCCTCAGCTGGAACCTGGTGTCTAGTTCTGGGCACCGCATTTCAGGAAAGATGCGGACAGATTGGAGAAAGTCCAGAGAAGAGCAATAAACATGATTAAAGATCTAGTTTAGTTTGGAGAAGAGAAGACTGAGAGGGGAGGGACATGCCAACCATTTTCAAGCACCTAAAAGATTGTAACAAAGAAGGAGAAAAATTGTTGTTAACCTTGGAGGATAGGACAAGCAGCAATGGGCTTATGCTGCACCAAGGGAGGTTTAAGTTGGCCAGTAGGGAAAACTTCTTTCATGGTGGTTAAACACTGGAATAACTTGCCTAGGGAGGTTGTGGAATCTCCATCATTGGAGATATTTAGGAGCAAATTAGAAAGACATCCATCAGGGACGGTCTAGATCAGTGTTTCTCAACCAGTGGTACGAGTACCCTTGGGGTACTAGAGAGAAGTCTGGGGGGTACGTCAACAACTGAAATTTGGAGAAAACTGATTTTTTGTTTTAAGTTTTACAGTGCTGCTTTATTTTTGTATTTTTTACGCTAAAAAATGTCATCGACCACCTGGCTACGATTAAGTTGTTTAAACAAACGTGTTGTAATGGTAGAAAAAATTTGTGTGTGTGTGTGTCTGAAAACTGTAGGTAGTGGGGGTACTTATAGATTTTTTTTAAAGGTGTATTTTATTTAAAAAAAGAGGTTGAGAAATACTGGTCTAGATAATATTAAAATAGGTCCACATAACTGCCTGATTGATAGGTAGTGATCAATGCAGTGAGGGGTCAATTTATAGTGTCTAATATAGACATGATAAATCTACCGCCGAGTGCTCTCCTGCAGACTCCGGTACTCTGCTAGAACAAGCATAGCCAGAGTTAACTGGAGATCATCAGTCATCAACTCATCACACCAAAGACATTACAGTAAGTAGATCTAAGTGTGTCGACTTCAGCTATATTATTTCTGTAGTTGAAGTTGTGGAACTAGATCGAGGGTCCGTGGTGGTATAGACCAGGACTTAGTTTTGCCACAAGAGCAAGGGATTGGACTAGACAACCTTTTGAGGTCCCTTCTAGTCCTACAATTCCACGATTCCTCATAACATCCAAAAGCGTGTGTCTCCACTGGTTTTTTCAAGGTGTGGTAAGTCACCTGAGACACCCAGAACCAAAGTTGCTGTCAAAAGAGCTTTTCTTGGCTTAGAAGCTTGAGTTAAAAGCTACAAAGTTAAAAATTCAACTCGAGTTCTCCTTTCCTCATTGCTGTTTTAACCCAAATTAAGAACATTCTTGTTTTGGCAGTGTAGAAATACTCGTTGAGATTATTTTATGTTCTGAAGCAAGAGAGTTTATTTAAATTTCTTCAGAATTATTTTAATTCTTTACTACTGTACTATAATTCTGGATAATCTTGTTATCCCAATAAATCTCCAGCACTTTACTGAATCTTGCTAAAGTCTTGGCCTCAAAGATGTCCTGGGACCATGGGTACCACAGGCTATCATGTATTCCCTGGGGAAGTATTTCCTTTTATCAGTTTTGAATTTGCTGCCTTTCAATGCCTTTGATTGTGCTATGACATGGCGGGGAAGGAGGTCTGAGAAACTTTCTCCAAACAATTCACTGTTTTGCATATGTTTATCCTACTTCACTCATCTGTTCTGTCAATTATATAAGCTCCATCTTTTCAAGCTTTCTGGACAGATGAGCTATTTCATGCCCTAATCCGGCTCACACTGTGTCTCTGAAGAGCCTCTATTCCCGTGCTATCTTTTTTCATATGTGCTGATGACAAATTTTAAGAGAGTATTCCAAGTTGAGCAGTCAGGGCTGTGCATTTAGTATTATTCTTTTCATATTTACTGTCCATCCTATTCCTTGCAACTGTGCTTCTTTTTTTACACTACCGCTGCATATGGAGCAGAAGTCTTCATTGAGATCTCTAGAAGGATGCCCTGGTGGCTTTCCTGAGCCTATATCAATAGTTTAGAAGCCAGTAAGGTACATCAGTAGTTCAAATTATTCTGTGAGCATTAGTTTGTATTTATCATTGCTGAATTTCACCTGCCATCAAGACGTGCATTCAGTTAGCTTGGTTAGGTTCCTCTGTCTTCTTTGGTCTTTACTGAATACTTTTGTGTCATCTGCTTATTTTACCACTTCACTGCTCACCCTCCCCCCCCCCCAGACGGTGAATAGATATTTAAACACCAGCGCAACCATGGAACATTGTGACACCCCAAAGTTAACCCTCTGCTATGATGAAAATTGATTATTTATTCCTAATTAAGTGTTCTGTCTCCCACACAGTTTCTGATTCATGAGAGCACTTTGCCTCCTACCACATGACTACTTAGTTTCTTTATTCTAAATAAATTTACCTGACAGTCCAAATAAATTATGTTCTCCCTTTGGATGCACCATTAAAACAGCAACTCTTCAGGAATAACAAATCTACCCAAATCATAGCAGTGGAGATTTGAAATACTTTGTAGTGCTTAGCGAGTTCCTTTTCATCTTACAAGGTTTTCAGCTAAGTAAGCAGAGAGAAATTCAATGCCGTTTTTCAATTCATCTTAGGGCTGGTCTACAAACCAACTTGAACTGAAATAAGTAAATCTGTTATTATTAAAGCCTTTTGTTATTTTGGTGCAAATCTGTGTGTGGAAACTTATTTTGCATTAAAAATACCCCATTTCAATTTTGTTTAAATTGGTGAATTGAAATGGAATTAAAAAGTCTCAGGGGGGAGCCATGTTAGGTGGCAACTTTAAAAACGAGTGGTCCTGTTGCACCCGAGAGACTAACCAAAGTAAACAGAGTGACATGAGCTTGCGTGGGCAAAACGCACTTCCTCAGAGGAACTGACTCAGGTTCATCTCCTCTGAAGTGGGCTGTGACCACAAAAGCTCATGATTCTCTCTACTTGGGTTAGTCTCTATGGTGCCACAGGAGCACTCGTTTTTCAAATGGCATTAGTTATTCCAGTGCAACCTGGTGTGTAGACCAGCCCTTAGCAAGGTGGTTGAAAAATAAACTAGACTAGTGGTTCCCAAATTGTAAGGCTTGCCTGAGGTGCGTGGCGGGGAGTGGGCCAGCCAGCACAGGAGGGAATGGGGGAGGGAGCACCATCCAGACTTGTTCTGCCCCCAGCCCAGCTCCACTCTTCTCCCACTCCAGCCCTCCTAGGCCACCTCTAGCTCCTCCCCCACCTTCAGTTCAGTCCCTACCTGCACATACAGCCCAAATTCATCTGCCAAGCCTACTGTGCGGTAATGGGGGGGGGGGGGGGAGAGTGGGAAAGGGGTGTAGGATTCCATGACTGGTAAGGGGGTAGGGGCACAACAGGAAAAGTCTGGGCAGTACTAAACTAAAATTACGTTAAGGAATAAAAGCTTCCAACTATTGTTCTAGTCTTGGGCCTATGTTTAAATAAATCTAGCAAAAGAGCTGTGTACATGAGACACTCGGACTGGAGAGGATGGCTGTGCTGGTTTCTAAACTAAAAGAGGTGGATGTTCTCAGCTCAAGTCTTTGGTGTTTGCCCTAGGGATGTTAAACTTAATCAACTAATCAATGGATTTTCCTGATGGCTCTTAATACATCTAAAGCACAGCTGGGGGGGGGGGGGGGGGGAGGACCCAGCACAAGCCAGGAATCAGCTATCCCGGCTCATACTATCCCCCCCTCCCCTGCTGCGCTTCTGATTTTTAAATGTATTAAGAGCCAGCAGGCTCTTAATACATTTAAAAAGCAAAGGTGCAGCATCTGGGACAGGATGCGAGCTGGGAATCAGCTGCTTCTTGGCTAACGCCTGTCCAAGCTACAGCCCTGCCTCCCCTTTCCCCCATGGAGACGGTGCTGGGAGGAACCAGTTTTTAAGAGGCTACCTGACAGGCTTAAATGAAAATTATTAAGGAAATCCAAGTGGGTGCTTCGTAATTCTTCAATACATAGCTTTCCCTAACAGGAAGCCTCAACACGGTGAAAGGAAAGAGGCATACCGACTGAGATGTGACTAATAAGACCACATAGTTGTAGCCTAATGCTTTATTACTTGGGTTGTGTGAGTATTACATTTGTCAATAGCTTCATTTAGTAAGACAAAAGCATGCATTCTGACTAGACAGCAACATCTTTAGGTCACAGGCTAGTCCTTTGCTGTGTATTCTGCCCAACACACTGGGTGCTATAAATAAGTCATCAAAAATGAAAAGCGAAAATAAACCCATAAACTGAATGAAGGTATGCATTTTTACTAGTTTAATTGAGGTTAGGAGTGATCCCTTTCTCTAAAAAGACAACACCGCTTTTATTTTTTTTTACTAAAAGCATATATTTATAGAAAACTTTTGAAAGGCCACTACTTAGTCACCATACTCTGTCTTCTTATGCAAGTATTTTCATAACAGCTACATTTTGATGAATGTCAGATTTTAGAAAGATCTATTCCAATATAATTAAAATGTTTTTCCATTTCTTTCAGAGTATTTTCCATGAAATAAAGGTCATTACCCACATATATATCCATTTATTGACCCATGATTTCATACACTCAAATATCTCACAATTAAATTGGAGGCCAAAGTCTTATTCCGCTTCAGTCTCATTAGCAAATGTAATTTGAAATAAATGTGTTCATAACATGTTTATAGATGTGATTCGTTTAACATATACTCCTGTGTTAATATCAGTGCATATATTAAAATACAACTTTCATAAAGCAGAAATCTGAGCTATCATTTGTCACTACAAACTCTGCCTGTCGTTATCAACCCCCTGCTTCAGGAGGTTGGTAAAGTTGGTAGTGACAAGGCCAGTAATGGTATTTTTACACAAGAGTCAAAAATGGAGCCACGCAGAAGGTCACTGATTCACAGAGGTCACCTCAGCGGAGAGATTTTAATGAACTAATGCCTTAAACCAACAGCCACCTGCAAATTACAGTTAGTAAAATCCAGGAATATTTGTTCTGAATGGGTAATGAAAGTATTCTTCAAATTACCAACAGAAACCAAAACGTTACAGAAAAGTAATTCAGGAACTAAACTTAACTCTTCTATCTTTGGAATGTCCACTTCTTGGTCATATTACAGCCATTCAATAATCTCTCTTCCATCTGAAATATGCCACTAAACTTTCCACCTTTTCATGAATGCAGGATGATTGAAATTGTCATGCAAGTCAGTAATAACATGGAAATTTAGAGAGAAACTTTTGATAAGGAACTTAAAAATGCGTGGAGCCTTAGCAGTATTTCAACAAATAAACTCTTTTTAAAACAAGGGATTGCACTGAAAGGAGGGGCTTGCTGAACCGCTGGGGGAAATGTTTTTCTTAAATTAAATTCTATCATCAGCTTTTACTGAAAACTGACACGTAACAATCAGTCCCTTCTAAGCTGAGCGCTTTGGCAGCCATCCAGGATCGAGTCAAATGCCGCCCAGCTGATTAGCAGAGCACCCACAGGTGACAGCGTGTTTCTATTGGTGGTGTACAACTGCACTTGCCATGGTACACAACAAAATTTATTCCACACATGAATGGAAACATTAAAGGGAACACTAATCACAATCTTCTATGTAAGACTGAACTCATATACACACAGCATCTTACTGTGTTGACAGTTTATGAGCTTAAATTCCATTTATTCTGTGTCTTCAAGAGAAAATATCAGAGCTACATTCACTCAAACTGAAAAATCTGGTGTCAGAGAAAGAGTAAATTCTAAATCTTTTTCTGCTCCATCGTAGCTGATCCCAATACATCTTTGTTGATCCCCAAAGCAATCTGAGTTCTACTGCCCTGTAATCTTAGCTGCCTTCGCCTTCCCAGTGCTAACAGCACAGTGGCCATGAGTGACGTGTTTTTGATCAAGAGGGAAGTGCAAGAGGCTCAGACAGAGCAGATGGCTGATAGTTTGCAATACTGAGCTGTTTCAAAGACTATATTGGCAAGATAAAGAGAAATCTGTTAGCTGACAAGCTGCAGTGTTGAGCAGGGCTGGAAGTACAACACTAATACTTAATAAAAATAAGTATATTGTATTATTTCATATATTGGTGTATTAATAATCTAATACCCCAGTAGAGGAGTCCCTTAAACTAAGCAACTCTATCACGGTGTTTTGAACTAAGGCTAGATACGTAACGACATGTTTTTAAAATAGAGCAAAATAAATGCATTTATGGAGCTCAGCACAGTCCAAGAGAGAATGAGGATCTGCTTCATGAAGTTTACAATCTTGGGCTCTAGTACTGGAAATACTTACGCACACGCCTACCTTTAAATTGTGCTGATGTCAATGGAACTATTTAGGTGATTAAAAATGAGTCTGCGTAGAAGTATTTTCAGAATCAGCACCTACTATAGACCTGGCTGACACACAAATACACTGGATGAGGACGTGTGGCAGTTCACGTGAATAAAAGTTGTATTTATAAGAAATGCACATTCAAACTAGTTGCTATGTACTTCTCAAGCCTCATAAATTTAATATACCTATTTCAGAATAGCATAATACTTTGCAATACGTGCATCTAAGTGGTTTCAAGGTTTACAATTTATATGCTGAGGTATCATGACAAGAGAATCAAAGTCTTAGAGGAAGGAAAAAAACTCCCTTTTTGGAACTATGGAACCTAAGTAGCAGAATTAAGGCAAAACCTGATTTCAAATAGAAAAAAGAGCAGTACTTAATACATGGGGTTGGACAGCAATGTAGCCACCCTTCTATTAGGGGAGAAATATGACCCCCAGCAAATACACAGAAGTTACCCAAAAAATGAACAAAAGAGATGTTTGAAAAAAAAGCAGGGCACCATTCATCGCAGCTAACGACTTGTTCATTATGAGTGATGATGGATAAAGACTTCTCACGCTGAGATGAAATCAAGATTTATATGCATTGTTTCCTCTCCCAACTTGTGGGAAGATCATCATCATTTAATTCTATCTCTGCGGCCAGTGATGGGCATCCAGAGAGCTGGTTATCAAACGGCGCAGTCAGCTGGCAAAAGCCGAAACGTGCAGTTGGCACATCTGGACCAAGCCGCCACAGCTGAGGGTGAACAATGACTCCTGGCAAGCAGCCAAATTGCTTGCAGACGCTAGCAGGTCTCATCTACAACCGCCCCTACCAGCATCTCTCTCTCGCTCTCTTTTTACGAGAATCAGATTTTCATTGCTTCATTCAATTGCTCTCCTCTGCCATTTTTTACAGCTCTTATCGTTCCCTTGGAATATGGCCTTGAGACAGCTCATCCGTGTCCTTCACTGTGTTATCTCTCCTAACTTTTATTAAAACTTCAGCTTTCATCTGAAGATAGCTAATTAAATCTGTGACAGATTATACACTCGTTTAAAAGAAAACTGCACCAAACTACTTTCTCTAAACAGAAAAAGGTTTATTTTATTTTCACATACTTAAAACTAAGGGTTCTATAAGGAGGTTTCATTCATTTACAAAGCCAAGATACTGATCTCTACTGAGTATATAGATAGGTTTATATTAAAGTTCTCTGTGGCATGACAAGACTCAGGGCAATTTCTCACAATAATTATTTCTTGCTGCTGGACAGATTTCTCAGCCTTGTACTTTAAAAATATCTCAACTAATATATATGTGAATGTATATTTATAGTCACGGAAAGCATTGTTTTGCAGTACAGTGAGAGAATTACCTATTTTCTTCTGTCCTACTTTCAGTATATCCAAGCTAGTTATAAGAGCAACAGTATTTTGATAGTATTGCAAAAAGTTAATTCTTCCATTATTTCTACCCTAGTTACAATCTGCTGTATTTTTAGGACTTGTTTTAAGTCACATTAAATATCTGTGCCTGACATAAGAAAAGTAAGAAGCAAAGGTATGATCATGTTTCTAGTTCGTTTCATGGTACCACTGGTGTTTAATGCAAGTGTCTTTGCCATAACATACAAACATTACTGATACCACCTATATGGCTTTTGCAAGAAACACTGTCTAATTCTCTCACTGCAAGCATTTTCCAGTAGCATCTGAAAAGCTTTTGTTCCTTTCTGTATCCACTTGTGAACAGAGCAGTTTTGAAGCTGTGCTAAAAATCACAATATTAACTGAACAAAAATTTATATTTTGCAGGACAGTTACAAGAAATAGATTTACGGGGGTTGGGGGGGGGGAGGGAAGAGGTGGAGAAATACTCATGACAAAACATCTCTTTACAGAAAGCAAAATAAGTATCCCACCTGAACCCCTCTGCGATCCCTTTCTCCGCTTTAAGGCCTTTTGTAAGATATCCTTCATGGTGACCTTCATACTGTCCACCTGAATAAGTGAGAATCCATGAGCAGCATTTCTGAAAGACACACACACACACACGCACCCCTTGTTATTACAAAACAGTCACTGTAACAGTTTTTTGCAATCCTTACTGCACGTAAGGGTAGTGAGCAAAATATCTACTGGGTGTACCAATGAACTAACCAGAAAGGTTAACATCCTTGTAACACAACCAGAGAGGTTAAGCAAGCTCCAGAGAGAAAAGTGAGAAAGCTCTGGGTACCCAAATTCATCATCTTTATTTCAGATCACTTTGTGTTTGACCTTAAGAAAGGGAATCGAGTGAACCGAGATGCAGAACTCCTTGATTTCTCATTGCTAGTCAAAGCGTGCTGGGTGCCTCAGACTACACAGGGGCTGGCCCCTCGCTCAGACCGCTTGCCATCTCTCTTTCATACAGGATGCAACCAATGAGCAACGAAAGAGCTGAGAGGGAAAACCAAGGGCTCAGCTTTGTAGTCAGGAACAGGAATGTCTCTGCTGCTTGGTTCTTGTGAGCATTGGGACACAAATTTGGAAGAGGGATTTTAGTGAAAACAGGTTAATTCGCTGGGCTCTTGGCGCCACTCTGAGCATGGAGTATGGCAAGAGAAGAAGGGACGCTGATGGTGGAGAAGATGGTAATGTCATGAGAGGTGCCTGGCCGGTAAGTCAGTAAATTTTGCCCCTTGGACCTTGCTGTCAATCTCTGCTTGTGTCAGCAGATGTCACTGAAGGAAACTTTGCAAATATCTGGGCACACATAGGCAAAGAGCTGCACTGTGAGGAAGAAACTTATTCCATGAGGCAATTTAGACAAGAGAGGGAGGAGTTCTCTCTGGGGCTACTCAACATTATAATAAGGAAACACCATTCTAGATGAACAGCATAGAAGGAATATTTTAAAACTAACGGGCAGCCAAAAACCACCCCATCCAGAGTCAGGTCATTATCAACAGGGCCAAACCGAGCGCTATGGGATGACACTACCTCTGGGGAGAAATCAGTTCCCGTTACTGTAGAAGCCCTATCCTATGCTGCAAAACAGCCTAGTAGGATCACTGAGAACTTTTGCTCATCTCACACTATTTCACAACCACAGCTGCACTCGGAGACCGACCCAGCCCAGAATGAGCATGCCCACGTCTGTAATGAGACCAGTCCCTCAGGTTTGGAATCCACGTATACTGCTCTTACAACAAACATAACAAATGTGGCCAAGCATGGTCTCTCTTCCCATGTCACCCTACAAAGTAAGGCGTGGAAGTGGGGAAATACCTCATTACACAGAAATTAACATATCTGATTAGATCAGCACAGTAGCCCAGTAGCCCCTCTCTGACAGTGGCCAGTACCAGAGGCTGCAGATGAGGCGCAAGAAACCCTACAGTGGATAAGTATGGAATAACCTACCAATGTAGGGGAAGTTCTTTTTAAATCCAGGCAGTTACTGGGATGGCTTATGCACTGGAGCATGTGGGTTCATATCCACTGTACATCAGACTACATTAAAAACCTGCTTCTGAGAATCTTCTCATTAGCCACGTAAAATGTCTAAGTCTCTGTGGAATTCTAAGAGGCTCTTGACCTAAGTGAAGCCCTGTGGCAGCCAGTTTCAAAATTGTGTTATGTAAAACTATGTCCTTTTAATCAGCTTTAAATTCGTTACCTGCCCATTTCATTTCATAACAAAAGAACAAAGGGAGGGGGACAGTGTAAACAGGAGTGTTACATTTACCTTCTCTATACCATTCCTTATTGTATATAACTATCCTCTCTGAACAGTCTTAATCTTTTCAATCTACCCTTTTTTCAGTGCCTCTTAAAGTTTGTTCCTCTTCTATTGGTGCTGTATGGAGTGAGCAGAATTGAATACAGCAGGCAAAATGAGGGAGAATTCTGTACCATCATACCAGAATTCTGTACCATCATAGAATTTTCAGCCTTAAAACAGCCTAACATTTTGCTTGCTTTTTGGTTGCTGCCACATACCGAGCAGAGGTTTTCACTAAATTTAAAACCCTGCAATGCACGTGACTAATTCAAGCTATTCCTTTCAATGCACACTACAGTTATCCACACAACATTGTGCAGCCCGTTTGCCTAGCTTTGTTAGACCCCTCCCACAAGTTCCTCACAGTTCTCTCTCGTTTGGATTTATCTACTGAGGAAAGCTTTGTGGTTTTTCTGGTTAAAAGCTGGAGTATGTGCCAAAACACTACAATTCTAGGAACGGAAACTCCTTTTACATTTCTAAATTATCTGGCGTGTGCTAGCGATATGCTGCAAAAGGAGGCTGTAGAGCATTTTAAAGCAATAAGGCTGATGAACACTCCAATGGAGAGGTGAAAATTCTGTCCTGCATGAGGGGTCTGTTGTTCAGATACGTCATACAACATTCCATAGTACAGAAAGAACCTCTAAGCAAATCAAAACATTAAAAAAAATGGGGAAAAACGAGTTCAAAATAAAAGTTAAAAAAAAGGTCAGGGACATGACCAGTCTTGTGGACTTAAATTTTTTTTTAAATGTGTTCTCATAAGCAAACTAAAGTCTTCAATCTAAGTGAAGAAGAAATCAAGCTGCCTGCTGGGAGTGAAATAAGCAACGGCAACTAAACACTGATGCCCTGATTTGAGTTTGCTAGTTCTAAGATCTCTCTGGTTCTCCCTAAAATGGAAAACAGACTTTTAATTCTTGTCACTTCAGCTGTTAAAAAGTAAAATCTGTTGTTGATCCTGCTAGTGTTTCAGTCCAGTTTAACTTGGTCAAGTCTTTCCTTTCGAGCAGCTGGCCTGAGAACTGTCAAAGTAATTTTACTGAACATTCTCTTACTAAATCATGGCAGAACCACAGCCATTCTTTGCCTCAAAAGCTGGATCCCATCCCAGAACAATCTTTAAAAGTTTATTTTACTGATCAAAGCAAAAGAAGAGAGCCCTCTCTGTTTTACTATATTTAGTGAGCTATTCAGTGAGTGAGACCTTGGCAAGAGCCATGAAATGTAAAGCGCACCCCACATTTGTAAACTTTTGGATATTTGCTATGGAATAATGCCAAAGATGATTGAAATGCCACTCGCAGCTCAGACTTACTAGTATTTTCTTGCTTTGTTTTAGTGAAATAAAAGACCATTGCTCTTCTCTGACAATATACAGTAAAACCTCAATGGCCCATGATCGTAGGCAGTGAAACCACAGATCTCTGCCGCCAACTTGGGGCGAGGCCAGTGTGTCACGCCACGATTCCCATGCACCAGTGGAAGAGAAGCATGATCCCTTTCCACTGTCACTCTCAGGCTGTGGAAAAGCACTGCCCCTTCCACCTGGCTGGTGATACGGGGACTCATCCCCACAGCCACGCTTGCTGGCCAGCACACTTTGCCACTCTCTTCCACCTGAGCAGAAGAGGTGCTACTGTGATCGGAAATGCATTTCACGGGCTACTGCCAGGTTCTCAGTCGTTTCCGATATTGGTACCGTACATCAAGTGTCCTCGTTAATAGCTGTACCTTATCCAGCATTTGTTTAAGCAGGTGTTCCAATGACATACATTTTAACCTAACTCACTATTGCATGATACCATTATTTTAAACCAAGGAAATTATCTTTAAGCTGCTAGAAAACATGGGGCAGGCAAAGAGAGACTATTCTATCAATTAAAAGTACCTTTAGCAACCACAGAGCCAAAGAAATTCCGTAGACTGTATTTTTCTGTCGTTTTACGAAATCATACCCAGGTGACAAGGTTAAATCAAGCAAAGGAAATCCCTGGCACTTATCATCCACAGGCATTACTGATAAATTGTGCAGTGGAGGAATAAAGGATTACCTTCTGTATTTTTTCATTACACTTTTCTTTTGTTACAGAATACATAAATCCATTGTGGCACAATGCAATATGTATCATCGTGCTACACCTGTGGACGTTTCATAACGGCTGCCATGTCTGTGCAGTCAGGAATGATAAGTGAACCCCCCGTGAATGTTAATGATAGTGATCATTCCGAGGTAACTTGGCTTTCCATCTTCCTTTACAGCCTGAGCGCGGAAGCCAGGGTGGCAAGGTTCAGGCGAGGAAAATGGAAACAAGAAGAAAGGCAAAAGCTTCAAAGCTTGCACTGTTGATTTTTGGGGGAAGAGGCGGGGGATTTATATATTATCTTACCCTTGGGCTCAGTTCAGGTACATAAAGTAACAGCGAGGAAAGGAGGAAAGCCTTCTGTCCTCAACATTAAGGGTAAACTTTTCCATCTACTTTATCTCTCTCATGTAGAAACAACTTTTGTTCTATTCTGAGGTGGAATCTATAGCACTTAAGGTTGAAATGACTGGAGATGACTCAATGTTTTCCAGGGGAAGAGCATGAAATCAAAGTTGATGCTAAAAATCCCAGTTGATGCACTGTTCTTAACTGAGGATGGGCAGTTGCTTAGATAAAGTGCACTATAATGTGAATCATAACGACTCTGTTCACCTACATTTAGCTCTGCCTCTAAAATGCCTCACTTTTGTGGGTCTAAAGTAAGTCTCCTGTGACTTGTATGTGCTTTTGGGGCTGATTGCCATATTATGACACTTTACATTAGCCTTTATACATTTGCACTTTACATGTGTGATAAAATACACTTTGTAGCTAATGCGCATGGCCATGAAAACTGAGGATAGGTCTATTGGGGAACGATGCTTAGCCTCAGAATTGCATTTGTAAGGGCACCACACTGAAGCCTTCCTACGCTTTGACTGTTTCCAATCTGACTCTCCCAGGTATGGAGCTAGTGCAACTCTGAAAACATAAATCCATAACGATCAAAGCAATTTAAACAACACAGGAAAATAAAGCGTGCTCCAGGCTAGAGGCCTTGTGTGCCAAATTCCATTTAGGAGCCAAATGGCAGTAGAGTCTCCCACTCCTGAACAATGCCATTAGTCACAGTGTGTCAAGCTGCGACAATAACATTTTCAGGAAGACCAAAGCCTAATGGGTAGTATCAGAATTACTTTAAATAACTTTGGCTCACTGGCAGTGAGTCTTTCAGGTATTACTTCATCGGCAAACACAAGTTCACATTCAGATGAATGCAGAGCTTTGTTTGACTCCACCTGACACAGTCTAATCGACATCAAGGCTGATTGTTTGAGAATGCAGTGTTTGACATCAGACAAAGGATTCCTTTCCATAACACTTTCCAAAAACATAACTTGCTAGACTAATGGGCAGTTAGAAGCCACTTCTCCTTGTGTAACTTTGCCAGAGTCCTTGGAACTTGCCAAATTCGGTCATGCCTGCTTAGCTTGCTCGACTGATTGTGCCAGAAAAGAAAATAAGACACAGATGTATTTGAGCTCTTCGAGATGCCAGTAAGAGAGACAGCTAATGGCTTCATTTCGACCCTCCCCTACCAGCTGGGCACAGGTGGGGGCGTAATGAGGCCCCTCTCCCTAATCAAACTCAATTATTTACTACTCTGTACAACCACAAAGACGTTTACATTCAGCTAAGGACATAAAACAAACCGTGGGCTACTTCCAACCACTGCCACTGGGTACTTATAACAAACTCAAGTGGCTAAGCATTTGCCTTGGCAAAGAGTTTAAGTGTATGAAGTTCTGCAAACTGTTTCTGCTCAGATATGTTCTGCTGAAATGGGGTCCCTGGCAAGGTCCCATAACTGTCGGCTCAGTGAAATGCATACCATTGGAGAATGTTCTCAACATACCACATGGGCAAGATCTTGAAATCAAACGCCACGTTTCATCATGAAGCTTCTTAGATGCATCACATTTTTTTTAACCAGTAAGCGATACAGTTTTAATAAACATGGTAAGTCAGTAGTCTGACATGGCAGCAACTGAGAATACTTTAATGTGAAGAGAGAGAGACAAAAGAAAAAATACAATTATATGAACTAACAGAACAGAAAAGGAAAGATGCAGAATCTAAATTAAATCCCTTTAAAAAATAAGAAACACTACATATATCTAGACAGAAGACATGCAACAAATGAAAAGATCAGAATTTTAGATCTGAGAAAGCACAAAATAATTCTAATTTTAATCTTCAATCTTTGACAATAGTTGAAAAGCTTCAGAAGGGTAGCCGATTTGTAAGTAATTTCACAAATCATTACACCTCCCCCCAACCCTCCCCCCCCCCCCCCCGCCCAGTATTACCTATAATAAAAAGCTTTGCACTTTTTGCTTACAGAAATATAGCTCAATGATGGTTATAACATTTTGATAATCTTTTCCATCTTAAATGAGATTTCTCTTGGGTAATTTGTCAACCCAAATCCTTGTTCAACTGAACACCACGCAGACATTTGCTTATTGGGAAAGTTGCTAGCAATGACAGATAGAAATTACTAGTTTTGTTTATTTCCTGTTAGTCCAGAAGTCCCAGTCTCTATAAAAATTAGCTACCCGTGTAAGCCAAGTTCCTAAGGCAGGAATGGGCAAACTGCTGCCTGCTGGCTGCAAGTGGTCCATCCGCTGTTTTAATCTGGCCCGCAAGCTTCTGGGGAGTGCAGGGTTTGGAGCTTGCCCTTCTCTGCGTGGCTCCTGGAGGCAGCAACATGTCCCCCCTCCAACTCCTATGTGTAAGGGCCACCAGAAGACTGTGCGCTGCCTCCGCCCTAAGCACCGCCCCCAGAGCTCCCACTGGCTGGGAACTGTGGCCAATGGGAGCTGCAAGGGTGGTGCTTGCAGGGAGGTGGGCAGGGGCAGTATTGGTGTGTAGGAGCCAGCCAGAAAGGGAACATGTTGCTGCTTCTGGGAGCTCCCTGAGGAGTTAAGTGCAGCCTGGAGCCTGCACTTTCCCCCGCACTTCCAACTCCCTGTCCCACTCTTGAGTCCCCTCCTGTCCTCCAAACCCCTCGCCCCAGCCCAGAACCTGCTCCTGTACCCCAAAACTCATCTCCAGTCCCACCCCAGAGCCTACACCCTACTCAGTGACTTCTCCTGTCCCACCCTGCCCCCACACTCCAACCCCTGCCCCAGCCTGAAGCTCACTCCCACACCCTGAACTCCTCATTTATAGCCCCACTTCATAGCCCACAGCCCCGGGCAGAACCCTCACCCCCTCCAACTCCACTGACTGCGCATTTATGGCCTTCCATACCATTTCCATACCCTATGTGGCTCTCGGGCCAAAACGCTTGCCCACCCGTCTTAAGCCACCAAGAGAAACTCACAGTTAATGGGAAGGTTCTGGTAACATGGAAGAATTGACCAAGTAAGGATGGTTTGATTTCTTAAAAAGACGTCTCTTTCATAGCTACTCGCCAGTCATACGAACTTGGGAACTCCCCCAGTCTTTAGGCCTCTCCATTTCACAATCAGGAGTATTTGTAATGGGTGTCACTGACATTAGAACGGTGGTTTAGTTATTGGCTGGTTCCAAACCAAGGCAGTGGGTACAGATTTCTAGAGGGCACAGGCCGTTTTTGAAAAATTAATCCAAAGGAACCTGGTCATAGCTACAGTTCCAGTTTTCTTGCTCAGCGAAGACCCAGTGTCAGGATGTATCAGAGTATTCCCTAAAGGGAACCGCTTTGAGTGGGCTTGTCATTACGCCATCTACAATTTGGAGCTGCTGGTCCACCTTGCTTAACTGGTCTACCTAATAGCCAGAGAAAACTATTCACTTGACTATGGCTAGTCTCCCTGAGCAAGCAGTAAAGTATTTACTGCCATGGGACCTGACTGGATCTCCAGCTCGAAGCGCTGACCTCAACCTATCTACTTTGATTTTCCCCTCTTCCTCCTGCAGCAGCATGGGGGCAAGAGTCAGTTGCCTGCCAGCACTTTCTCCTGGCCCAGGTGCTGTGGGATCCAAAAGCCACACAGCAAGTGGCCTGGATGAGCAAGTGTCCGTGCTCACTGGCCTCCAACATGCGGCCATTCCTGTAGAGCCTGCTAGGGGCAGGGCTTTGCGGAAAGAGGAGATGGGAGGTCTCTAGGGCAGCCATGGAGAATGCGTCCTAGCAGAGCCACTGTGGAAACCCTGCCACTTGGGGCAGGTCCCAATGCTCAATGTTTGGGGGCAGGCCTAATGCCCAATAGGTCTACGGCCCATCCCCATTAAAGAGATTAGGGAGCTGGGGGGCGGGAATAAATAAAATAAAAAAAATCAAACCAAAAAAATACAAAATTTGATTTTTTGTAAATGTACAATGTTGCTAGTTATTTACCTTCTCCCCGTTTTACACACTTCTGTGGCTAGCCGAAGTTTGTATTTGTTCCTTTAATGTCCAAATTGTTAGTAAAATCTGAAATTCTACCGAGAAATTAATTCATCTACTAAAGTTTCACATTTAAAATGCACCTCTGTGCTGCAAGCGACGAGTCTAGTGCCTTCCATAACACCCCCACTGCAAGAGCCACCTCAAACAGAGCTGATAAGTTAACAGCCCCCTTAATAAACTGAACTTCAATCCGGCACTGGAAACCATTTGGCTTGGCTCTGCTCCATCCTTAGATTTTGCAGTTCTCAATCAGTGGGCTACATGGTCTTAAATCACAGAGGTACTTTTAAAACCCCATCCTCAGGCACTGAAATGTGGGTTTAGGGGCCTATCTATAGGTGTCTAATTTGGAAAATTTGGTTTGGTGGGTTTAAGAGACTTCTCATTACTTTGTTCATGTGCTGAAAACTTAAGTAACATTTCACTGATAACACCAAAACAATTTTATTTTGGGATGAGGATGTCTTCGCTGCTAAGATAAAATATTTTAACAATAAAATTTTACCCCTTGATCCTGCAAATACTTCAGTACATGAGTAGTCCTGAAGAAGTGAAGTTACATTCCTGCTAAAGTATTGGCAGGGGATCCAGATTTTAATTGTCAGTGTTTTGTAAAGTTAAATTAATATACACTGTCAGAAGTAGCATTTAAAAACAATAATTTAATTATAAATTTTAATCTAAAGTTCCAAGAGTACATACTTTCATATTAGTTTTACAAAAATTCAGCATGATTGAAATTATTAAAAAAAAATCAAGTGATTTAAATTACTTGAAATGTATTGAGCCATTGATCTAACTCACCTGGGTTTAAAATGGCTCTGACATGAGGAGGAATTCCATGAAGGGCTCCCCCAGGAGAGTGTCTGCCTCCATTGGACCTTTGGGTGGGTTTTACCGGAAGATGATCTCACCCATTCGTATAGGTTATGTGCTTATTAAACAAGCAGTTTCAAATCTGACGTTGTTTAAACAGGACTTCAGTTCTTTATTCAAATTTAAAGTCATCAGCAAATGGAATGAACTTCACATTTCAAAACCGGTGCTATATTTCTGTAGGTACAAAGCTTGTTCTGGCTCCATTTCAAGAGACAGACATTACAGTGTGCAAATGCACATATTTAAGATCTCTGACCTTTTAAATCTAAAAGCAGGCAACGAGGGACTTCCATCTTTTACTTCTTATTTGCTTATTTCTGTCATTTTAAACAGACAAAACTGTTCCTCTCTCCAGACAGTAACCATTGCCAAAAAAGAAATCAAGTGAGATTTACGAATTCCAAATTATGCAGACTGCATATGTTCCATTTCTATGGACAGTGACAATCTGGACCATGAAGATTGTTGCAATTATAATAGAATGAAAAGAAATCACACAGTTGCTTCTCGAAGACTCAAGCGAACAGTCCAATTATTCATTCCCTGGTCAGTTCTGGCTTTTCTTTCACTGTGCTCTTGTACAGTGGCTTTCAGTCAGGGTTCCCGGGCCCCCGTAGGGCCACATGCTGATTTCAGGGGCCTGCCAACCAGGGCCAGCAGTTGATTTGCTGGGGCCCAGGGAAGAAGACTGAAGCCCACAACCCTAAGCCCCACCACCAGGGGCTCCCGCCTGAGCATTATAGCTTTGTGAGGGCCCTTGTGGCATGGGCCACAAGCAGTTGCCCCACTTGCTACCCACTAATGCTGGCTCTGGCTTTTAGATGGAGAAAAAATGTTGTTGTGGCACAGATGGGCTGGGTGTTTTTACAGCCTGCTCGGGGGCCTCCAAAAGAAACAGAGCAGTGCACATGTTACAGCTGAGATTTGTGACAGTTCACGTAAGAGCGTACTTGTTCAGAGCGACATCGTTAACTTCAAAAGTCACATGTGAATCTGAAGTCTGCATCTACTTTTGTAACCAGTGATACCCCCAGCATTAGAGGAAAACGATGTGGTACGGTTTTTCCTGTTAAGTCATTAGGCATTTGACACCCCTTTGCAAATAGTGAGTATCACTGTTCTATAAAATAGCCAGCTGCACTTCCTGTGAACTAGTGATACCTCTTCCATACAACTGCATCAACAGAGCTCACAAATATGCCCTACCTCACCACTTGCACGAGAGCGTTCAGCCAGCAGCAGCAATAGTGCGTGTGTGCACCCACAAAGTGGAAGGGAGGAATGGTCTGAACGTGTTTAGCCCTTCTGAAAAGCAGCACAGAAAAGGGAAAAGTGCATAATTTCTGTTTAAAGCATGTTCTGGGAAAGAAAATTAGGATATGCTCTTTAAAAGGATGTTGTCTGAAAATCAAGCCATGTATTTAAGAGGAGCCTATCTTTTCAGATGTACTCCTGCACTCTATGCAAGTGCGTGAAAGCTGAAGCAAAAGAAACGAAGCAAATCATTCACCTCTTATTCCAAAGCCTATTTTGGTTTTGGATTATTTGTTGTTTTGCACTGCCCCAAGACACACAAATGAGCCATGTCAAAGAATCCTCTTCCTTCTGTGGACTCGGCAGAATGCTTAGCCTCTAGTGGATGGCTGTAGCACACGGAATATTTTACGCGAGAGCTGGAGACTCTGCCTCACAGGTGAGAAAGACCCTGCCCCTGGCTCTCGAATGGAGAGCTACCCCATCATTTTATTCTTCAAACTTGCTTTCTTTCCTACAGGATCTTGTTCATTCTCTTCATGGATACAGCCCTGAACTACTCAGTGGGGCTATGAAGCTTTTCCCTTTCAAATCCCTCCCAGAACTCAGCCATGATGCCTACAAGAAATCAGCCAACCACTGCTGCAGTGATTGCGCACACATGTTAACAGGATTTGACTATGAGGCTCGGGGAGACGTCTCCCAACAGCAAAGTACCAGAGATGGCAAACTGAGCTGCCTCCCCGTGAACATGACAGCTGCATGCAGCCTAACTAAACAGTCTAGGCAAAATTAGGGAAGTGGGTTCCACTGGCGGAGTCAATATTGGCTTACTGCATGGGATTTCTGAGAATGCTCTTTGGGGTAGGGATCCTACCTGTCAGCAAGGAACAATGCGCACAGCTGACATCACACCAAAAAGTAAGCAAACACGTAATACATCTTATCTGCATTCGGGAGAACACAACTAGAAACACCTCTTTGGCTGTGACTATGGGCCCAAAGGCAACATTTTACTGAATGAAGCATTTCCAATATTAAGGAAAAAAATCTATTATCAGTTTCTTTTTGAAGCACACAAACTTCTGCAAACAAAATGTTTGTTTTGTTTACATGTGACTTGTGATACTAACTTGATGCTGCAATGACTGACCTGCATTTGGCACTAAACATACAGCGGCTACCATGCACAGTGCTAAACAGTATTAAATTATTTCTTTCTGCAGTAAGTAAAAACTCTATGCATGACAGAGCGGGAAATAACTGTATCATTTAAGGTACTAGGCTGAGGTTGAAGTACCTACAACCAACCTATAAGTTTGGTTCTCTTATAACTACTGGTGCAGGAGAGTGTATTATTTAATTTGCAATTCAAAACACATTATATTTCAGTTATAAACAATTATTTTTCACAAAGGAGTGGTGTGTACAAACCGAATTGAATGGTGTGAACTCAAAAGTGTGAAAAATCACCCAAATATGTATTAGTAGTAGAAGCACAAAAGTGCCCAACACACCCTATGTGAATCATATTGAGTGGCTTATTTTAATATGCACTGTAAGAACCAGAAAGAGACTGTCTTTTGGATTTTAGCCATTTTGAGAAAAAGGTAAAATTGAAGGCCTGAGCCGCATTTCCTTTTTGCACGATCTATACAGGATTGTGTATTCTACTAACGAAGATTCCGAAATACACCTGAAACCTGAGTTTTGCAAAGTTCAAATACTTAAGAGCAGAGAGGACAAGAAAAACAAGCGTTTGCTAAACTCCATGCTCAGAGGTTAAGACAGTTTAGAAAGCTGGTGTCAATACTCACATTCGAACAAAGAGGGACTGTTTTGCTGCCAGGCCTGGAGAAGAGTACTTTTCAACCAGTGCCAGAGTGCTAAAGCCAAATTTGTGAATAGGCTCGTTGGAATCCAAGGGTGGAAAGTCCGTGTCAACCTCACCATCGTCCTCAGCAATATGGAGACAGTAGGCATTGACATTGTCACTGAAACAAATAAAGAGCAAGTGTATTTCAGAGGGGAAGCTACGACCCAGCCTTATTCTATGGTCTAGTGTCAGTTGCTAAAGGCTGTTTAGAACAAACCAGAAGACCTCTGTGGTGTCAAAATCAAGGCACTCTAAATATCACTGATTTACAATATTTATACACAGGTTCAAGCCTCAAGCCATTTAGTTAGCATAATCATGTGATAAAGCAGTAAAAAGAAAACATCCAAATAAGGCAGAACAGCTTCACATTAACTGATTTGTATGCAAAATGAGAGATCGGCAATTAAAATATTCCCAGTTCTGTACAAGTTATGTGACTTGAAAAAGTGTCAGTAATATTTCTTCCATCTGTGAAAACATATTTTATTAGGACTTTTTAGAATGAAATCTGAATGAGTAATGTCTACGTTTTTCTGTTTTAGATCTAGTAACAGAGAAAAAATTAATACAAAAAAATGTTCAAATGGTGCAGTATGGACACATGTAAACAGTGCAACAAAAATATGTTAAGGGAATATCTACATGAAAAGTCAAGAAGTTGTGTTCCATTGAAGCAATTATTATTGTGGAGAAAAGTACACAAAAGACTTAAGTCCTACACAGTCCAAATAATGAAAATAATAAAAATTATTATACATTAATGCTTGAAAAAGAGAACAGTAGTTCTCAGACACATGCTGGGGGGTGGAAGGAGAGGAGAGAGCTAAATCGGTTTTATTTCCACAGGCTAAAATCACAGAGATCTAGCTTTACAGAGATAAAAGACATAACAATATTGGCTCTTTATCACATTTTTCATATTAAAATTTAAACACCAACGCTCGTATTATTCAACTCTAAATTTGTAGCTGTTGTTACAGAAAGTCTGCCAGGGTTCAGTCTTGTTCTAGAGTCATGAAGTATGGCCTCAGTGTTCACATGGCAGTATGTTTCTAAACTCTGCAGTTTAAATTTGGAGTTTTAATTGCATGATTGATGCTTAAATTAATTAATTGCAAAGTGTATGCTAATTGTTTAATTGGTCGCTTGATCTATATAGATCATTTTTTGAATTAAATGAGTTGATTTACAAAGTTTATTGATTGGATGTGACAATGAATTATTTCGCTGACTACCTGATTTGCAATTTTCGCAATTAATTCACAAACCTTAGGTTGCAACTGTGCTTATTGAGAGTGCTTACTCCAGGTGATCTATATTTATATTGTCATGTCTATGATATTTATGATATAAAATAGGCAATAATGACACATTAATATTAATGTAAACTGTAAATTTGCTAAATGGAGGGCTAACAAGGAAGTCATCCAGCAATGTTTATCACTGTAAATTGTGTACATTCTGCAATGTTGTAAAAGAAATGTTTGTAAGCCTCTGAACTGTTATGAAGAACAGATTCTGCATTGTAGAACTAATTTTAAATTTCTTCAAGAACAAGCAGTAAACTTTATGAAAGCTGATCAAAGGTAAGAGTGGCAACAGCAGTTAGAAATCTAGACAGGAAAGATGCATTTCAGTCTGGATTTCTTTCAACACAATGAAGTGTGAGCTCTGCACAGTCACTTTCCTGCTTTGCATAAAGCTAATAAAAAAAAATCTGTCCCTCATTGCATGGCCCATTTCAGTGTGAAGGCCCGTCTGGCTCTCGTCTTTGTACTGCACTCTTCCGGGCCATTCCTGTGTCTGCCCTTGGACTGCTAGCCCTGCTGTGGCAGGAACCTAGTCGTTTGGCACAACTCGCCTGATGGATGGCCTGAGGTATAAATACCATTTAATTGCCTGGTTTGTACTTGCCACATGTGCATAATTCTCATTAAAGCTAGGGGGAGATGAAGGCATGTGTCAGAGCACTGCGCTCAGTGTGGTAGGTGTGCCCAACACAACAATCAATGCTGAAACATGGCCCTCAATCCAGAGGTATCCTCCTTGGCTGCACAAACATGGTGCCCTTCACGTGCCATAAACTGACTATGCTTCAGGTTCCTCAAAGAGCAAACAAAGATTTCTGAGGAATAATATAGGTTCAGCACAACTCTGAAATCATCTTATTTTTATAAGCTAAATCAGAATTCCGTTAGCTGTACGCATTTGCGTTTGTTTAAAAACAGGCAATCTCTATTATTGCCAGAGAGAAAGGACAAGCAAAACATTAATGACAAATTACAGAGCTGGAGGTTACTTGGAGCAAATACTTTATCACACACATATTAAGCTGCGGAAAAATTTAGTCTACTATACCACGTTTGTCCACAAGCCATTGCTCTGTTCCCGATGAGCTGGTATTCACACAAGATATTAGCATAAAATAGAGCAGGTTCTAACAATTACTAGGGAAGCTGCATATCGTATTTATTAAGTACACTGCCGTGTGCAACTTATGGGGAAAAAAATCTAATACATACAAATTTTACGCATTTAACTAGTAAATCCATGTACACTGAGATAAGATTAAACCCCAAATCTCAGTTAAATGCTGAAGGTCCTGAAAATCAGAGTTTATTGTAGACCGAATGAAGAGCTTAGCCGCAGGAGCACCCAATTGTAGGGTTTTTAAAAAAATCTAAAATAAATCGGCAGTACTGAAGTTTGTTGCGCTCTGTTTTTATTTCCACATGCCTTTTTGAAGGCCGACTCAGCAGAGCACATCCTTCAGTGGTTAGCAGCAGAACAGTCCAGTGGGTTCTGATTCTGAAGTTTACATATAAGAGGCCAGGGACAGGGTTGCTAAAACTGTCAAGGCTCTTGCATATCAAGAGACACTGAGCAGAGACAAAATTACAAAATGGAAGGCCAAACCGGATAGCGCACATCCTCAGAGCTGTCAACAGCAGCTCACTTATTGTGGATTATTAGGTCTACATTTTAGGATAAAGAAATTGGCAGTGAGATAGCCTTCTCCTGAAGGTGGGGCTGTACTTTCACAATGAATTGGTCGGCACGCTCTCATTGTTCTGCTCGTTTGATTAGCAAGCACATCCATTTTCTGTATTTTTATACCAGATTACAAACTGGCATTAGCCACACAACTTTTAGTGCTTTCTTCCGATTGATCCTCATTCTCTCCCTTGTAACTGTCAAATGACTAGTTTCAGAGCAAAAATGAAAGGGAGAATATCCAATGCTGACAAATACTATACCATTGTTTCCTCACTGGGCTGTAATCGCTGGCTGCCTCTTGTTTTACATTGTAAGCTCACAAGGGCAGGAACCTTCTGTGGGGTTTTTTTCCCCTGTTCCGTGCACTTGGCAAAATGGGGTTGTGGTCCCTGACGAGAGCTCATAAGTGCTAGGATAACATGAGTGATGATGATGATGAGCTACCAAACTTTAGTCATACACATTGCCTTATTTAGAGATTATTCTGTAAAGCAGTTAAATTGACCCTTCCCTATGGGCACACCTTGAGCTGCTCTGACAAAATGAATCAAAGAAACAGAGAACGAAGAAAAAATGCTAAGAAATGATATTGCAATTTTGAGACTCTACCCTTCCTGAGAATCCCAGAGTCTGGGTTCTCAGCTGTTACACAGCAAGTGGGTTCCAATGCACCCTGCCTTTCCACTAGCTCTTCTCCCTGGAGCAGGATCTGGTGGCATTTGACAGCATCCCTGGCCAAGGTCATTCCTAGACAGCAATCACCCCCAAGAGAGACACTGAAATTCACCTCTTCTCATTGGTCCAAGAGAGGAGAAGCTAACTGACTTCCAGGACACACACTTTTTTTCGAGGACACTGGAATTTTGTTTTATGGGATACTACACTTATTGACATTGGTCAATATGATGTATTATGTGTTCTTAAAAAGTACACATGTCCGAGACTTTGATATCGGTTGCATCTCACACATTTAAAATACACTAACAACAAGAATCACCTTCTTAATCAAACAGTGATCAAATGGTGATTACTACTGATGAGCGGAACAGCAGTGTCTGCAATTATTTCTACATTTCTTCACCTGTGTCAGAACAATACATCACTGACCGGAATACCACATCTGTTCATTCAAAAGAATTGGGAGGAACAACCTCCATGAAACTCAGTCTGGGAGAAGATCCACCTCTCTATGCTGCTCTCTCTCTACAATAAAGACGGCAGCTAATAATCATAGAAAACTAGGACTGGAAGGGACCTAGAGAGGCCATGAGGGCAGGAGATGGGACTCGATGACAAGACCAAATGCTGTCTAGACCATCCTTGATAGACATTTATCTAACCTACTCTTAAATATCTCCACAGATGGAGATTCCACAACCTCCCTGGGCAATTTATTCCAGTGTTTGACCACCCTGACAGTTAGGAACTTTTTCCTAATGTCCAACCTAAACTTCCCTTACTGCAGTTTAAGTCCATTGCTTCTTGTTCTATCCCCAGAGGCCAAGATGAACAAGTTTTCTCCCTCCTCCTTATGACACCCTTTTAGATATCTGAAAACTGCTATCAGGTAGATTGGCAGAGGCCCTGGAGGTTTTTCGCCTTCCTCTGTAGCATGGGGTACAGATCACAGCTGGAGGGTTCTCTGCATCTTGGGGTCTTCGAAGTATTTGAAGGCTTCAATATCTGAGATATAGGTGAGAGGATTATTCTAGGAGGGGTGGGTGAGATTTTGTGGCCTACACTGTGCAGGGGGTCAGACTAGATGATCATAATGGTCCCTTCTGACCTTAAAGTCTATGAGTCTATGTCCCCCCTCAATCTTCTCTTTTCCAAACTAAACAAACCTAATTCCTTCAGCCTTCCTTGATAGGTCATGTTCTCTAGACCTTTAATCATTCTCATTGCTCTTCTCTGGACCCTCTCCAATTTCTCCACATCTTTCTTGAAATGTGGTGCCCAGATCTGAACACAATACTCCAATTGAGGCCTAACCAGCACAGAGTAGAGCAGAAGAATGACTTCTCGTGTCTTGCTCACAACACACCTGTTAATGCATCCCAGAATCATGTTTGCTTTCTTTGCAATGGCATCACACTGCTGACTCATATTCAACTTGTGGTCCACTACAACCCCTAGATCCCTTTCTGCCGTACTCCTTCCCAGACAGTCACTTCCCATTCTGGATGTATGAAACTGATTGTTCCTTCCTAAGTGGAGCACTTTGCATTTGTCTTTATTCAACTTCACACTGTTTACCTCAGACCACTTTTCCAATTTGTCTAGGTCATTTTGAATTATGACCCTATCCTGCAGATTAGTCGCAACCCCTCCCAGCTTGGTATCATCTGCAAACTTAGGGATCTGAAATAAATGCATTTGCATGTAAATCTGAATAACCTCTCTCTGACTTGTCCTGCCAATTCTGCTAGTATTGGAGGAATGCCCACAGAGTTCTCAGCCTACCTCTGCACAAATACACAGAGGACTCATGAATAAAAACCCATTCCTGAAAAATGGTAGCAGGGGCAAATTTCCAAGAACTATGCCAGTACCAAGGAACAGACATGGAAATTTGAGTCATTAGCAAAACCATTTACTCTACTCTGTCATTCTACTTTTCTACCAGAGGAGGCTCTTTTATATTACATGATTGTTTCATCCTTTGTCGTGTAGCAAATATTAGGCAAGTATTTTTCCAGACTTTACAGTGTCATTCTAAAATAAAAGATGTCCAGATTAAAAGGACAGGAAGCACCTATTTCACCGAATTTGTGTGACCTACCACTAAAATATTACTGTTGCAAACAAAAAATTCTCTAAGACACCACACAATGTTTTTCATCCTCTCAGTTTTTATGCCAGCCTCGCCTTCCCTTCCTGCCCCCTACGCCAAGCAAAGAGATGTGCAAGGATTATTGCAAACACTGAAAAATCCAGCGAGAGACCAACATTCTTTACAACTTCAAAGGACAACAGTATGTGTTGGTCTGTTCTTGCACTGGCGACTCAGGCCAAGTTTCAGCAGCAGCTGACAGGGACTCATGCACAATATAATGGTTTCTCAATCAAAGAATAAAACATTATTCAGTGTTTCAAATAAAAGTGAATTTTTATGACAACTTTTGCATTTTTGTCACAATGTTCCTCCTCATTTGAGTGGGGACTTTAAACACCTGCACAGAAGGATGGGGGCAGTGAGGGTGCCTTAGATCTTAAATGCATTTAGCCCCATAGTTGTCCATTCTTTATAAACACTGAAAAATATTTCACACACACATTGGTATCAGGTGTCTATTCAATACTAATGAGAACACTAAAAGGACATCACATCTGTAGAGTGACACACTCAAAAGTCAGGAAATATCAAAGTTCAGATGACATGCTCAACCCTAATGCTGAGCTCTTTTGCATATGTATGCAGAGTAATTTAGTACCCGACGATATGGTAGCATATTATTCCTCAGACAGGATGCTACCATGGCATTCCAAGACACTCAGAAGCCTGTTTTAGCTAGGTTACCTTGTCACTAATCAACTAGCTGGGTCAAGCAGGGAGCAGGAAAAGATATTCAGATACTGAGTAGCTCATGCCACCATCATCAACAATCTAGATTTTATTTGCTGCTTGATTCTTGGTCATTAAGAAGTGGTTCAAAACACAGGTCAGATGTAAAAATAAAACACCTTTCAATGACACCGACAGTGGGGGTGATTGATCTTAATATCACAGAGAGTTTTGAAATTATGATTCATTTACAAATCCCTGGACTGATATGTTTATCATTGTACAGTACCCAGCAGTTTATCTGAAAGAGCAATAGATATAGATGTGCATGTATCTCTTATATTGACAAATGAATAGGTGGTTCCTGTAAGACTTATTTATAAAAATCATGACATGGAAATCGATTTCCTTATGCAAAACCGGCTACAGAGGAGAAAACCAGAGATCACACAGTATTAAAAAAGAAAAAAAAAAGGAACAGTACTTTAGTTTGGGTTCCCGTCCTTCGCTCGTGTATTGCCAGCATATTAGTCCAATCAGATCATGCACCTTGGCATTGGCTATTGTCACAACTGTCATTGGCAGCAGTTTGTCTTGGCTTGTGTGCAGCGGGAGGTAGACATCAATTTTTTTGGTTGCAGTTGTACCAACATGACCCTGTTGAAAAAACATTTTACTAAAATTGATAAGTGACACCATAAAACAGAGACAGAGAAAAGCTCGTATAAGTTAGATGCTTGTGTACACAAACTGGTTGAAACTACGGTAAAGAATGGGATTATCAAACACACAATGAACACAATACGCTGAGGAAGAGTCAGCGTGGCTTTTGTAAGGGAAGTGATGCCTCATCCATTTACCTGAATTCTTCAAGAGGGGCAAACAAACATGAAGCCCAGGTGATGGAGATAATGTATTTGAACTTTAGAGGCAAGGTCCCTCGCCAAAGGCTCTTAAGCTAAGTAGGCAGCCAAGGAATAAGAGGGAAGGTCTTCGTAGGGGTTAATAACTGGTTACAAAATAAGAAACAAAGGGTAGTAATAAATGGTCAATTTTCACAGTGGAGAGGGGTAAATGGTGTCCTCCAAGGAACTGAACTGGAACCAGTATTGTTCAATACATTACTAAATGTTCTGGAAGATGGGATGAACAATAAGGTAGCAATGTCTGCAGATAATAAAACTACAAAACTGAGTGGAAAGATTTACAAAGGGGCATCACAAAACTGGGTGACTGAGCAACAAAATGGCAGATAAATGCAAAGTAATGCACAATGGAAAAGCGTCTCCACTATGCATACCAAACGATGGGGTCTAAAATTACCCCACAAGAAATATCTGGAGTCACTGTGAACTGTTTTCTGAAAACATCTGCTCAATGTGCAGCAGCAGGCAAAAGAGCTAAGAACGTGTTAGGAACCATTAGAAAGGTAATAGATAATAGTAATAAAAAAGAAAATAACCTAATACCACTATGTAAATTCCTAATTTGCCCACACGATGAATACAATGTGCAGTTCTGGTCACCCAATCTCAAAAAATATGTATTAGAATTGGAATAAGTATAGAGAAGGGCAACAAAAGGGATAGGGACAGGGAACAGCTTCTATAAGAGGTGAGATTAGAAAGACTAGGACGTTCATCTTAGGGGGAATAGGAAAGAGGTTGGATGGGGGAGAAAGACTAAGAAAGTGTTATTTACCCTGTACATGACACAAGAACCAGGGTTATTCAATGAAATTAGTAGACATCAGATTTAAAACAAACATTTTGTGTTTCTTCCCATAACGCACAGTCAATCTGCCATGGGGCATTATGGAAGCCAAAAGTATCAAAGGGTTCAAAAAAGAACTAGGTATGTTCCCGGAGGATAGGCCCGTCAATGGCTATTAGACAAGACGGTCAAGGACTCAACCCCAAGGTGTCCCTAAACTTGTAACTGCCAAAAGCTGTGACTGGATGACGGGGGCTGGATCATTTGATCAACTATCCTTTCTGTTCACTCTCTGGGGCACCCGGCATTGGCCATGGTCAGCACACAGGACACTGGGCCGGATGGACCCTTGGTCTGACCCAAGTATGGGTGAGTACGTCCCTTACAGTAGCTAGAACTAAAATGTTCTACTGCAACTTCATGGAATGAGTATGAAGGGTTAAATAATTTCAGTTCTTTTATGCTGTTCAATGAAACGATACATTTTGTTATCACACACAAATGTGAAAGGTTAGTTCACAAGAGCAGTGACCTCATGACTTTCTATGAAAAATGAAACCATTTATGGAAACATTCAACATTTTCACCATGAGACCCACAATAAAGAGGGAGTATCTGTGTTCCCAAACCAACTTCCCACAATCTTTAGCATCATCCTTGACTCTAAACATTTGCTTCTGTCCTCTGCTCCTGCAAGATTCACTTATCACAAACTGCTGGGTGCCATACTGTGTATGGCACCCCTTCTACATCAACTATAGCATCTCCCTTCACAATGGCATGCCATGTGAACATAAGAACGGCCGTGCTGGGTCAGACCAAAGGTCCATCCAGCCCAGTATCCTGTCTTATTGAAGAGCAGCATTTTAAGGCGCATTTCTCTATCACGCCTTGTGCGCACCGTTAGCTTGGCACAGTGGCCACATTTCTGAGGAATGTGGCCCTCCCCTAGGCAGCGAATGCAGCGGGAGTGGCCATCAGACACGGGCATAGCCTCTCCGCATGAGGCACATTTCTTAAACCCGGGAGAACCGGGCATGACTAGTTGTTGGAGTGTACCCCCGTAATTATAACGGGGGAATGAAATAACAGTTTTGTTTTTTTTTTTAAACAATTAACTACTCTAACTAATGAACGATATATAACTGACTAATACTACGTTAGGAAGGGGCTAACTGGGGAAAAACAACAGAACATATGTCTAATTTTTAACTATACGATTTCTCCTCAGGAGAGGAGCGTGTTCCAAATCCGTCTGCGGCCGTGGACAGTTAGGAGGAACTGGTGGGTCGGACCGCGCGACGCAGAAAAGGCGCGAACGCCGCGGGACACTCTGCGCACGCGCGGTCCTCCGGAGGGGGCTACTGCTACTAAGAATTTTCCGGTTTGCGGCGCCGGGACGAGCCCGACACCTGTAGTGGAGCACCCACGGGGACATCACTCGAAGAAGAATAGCCAGTGATGGACCTAACCTCCATGAATCTATCTAGCTCCTTTTTGAACCCTGTTTAAGTGTTAGCCTTCACCGCATCCTCTGGCAAGGAGTTCCACAGGTGGACTGTGAGCTTAGTGAAGAAAAACTTCCTTTTGTTTGTTTTAAATCCTACACCAGTCATGATTTTATAGACCTCGATCATATCGCCCCCCCCCCCCAAGTCTCCTCTTTTCCAAGCTGAAAAGTTCAAGTATTTTTAATCTCTCTTCATATGGGACCCATTCCAAACCCCTATCATTTTTGTTGCACTTTTCTGAACTTTTCTGAATGCTAAGATATCTATTTATGAGATGAGGTGAGCACATCTCTATGCAGTAGTAAAGATGTGGACATCCCATGATTTTAGATAGAGGCAATAAGATATTTTCCGTCTTATTCTCTATCCCATTTTTAATGACTCCTAACATTCGATTTGCATTTTTCACTGCTGCTGCACATGGAGTGGATGTTTTCAGAGAATTATCCAGAGAACGTGTCATGTGCCCAAACTCTGGCGCAGGCAGCAGGCTGTTGCCTATTCTCTCAAGGGTACAAAGAAGCCCAAAAACATCACCTGGATCCTCTTACACTTGGCATTCACTCATTTCAGGACACCGTTCAAAATTCTTCTTGGTTTTTAAATGCTCCACGGCCTTCCTCCAGCTGACATGGCCTCATTTCCTCTCTTCTTCACCCCCAGCTTCTCTGACTAGATGTGACCACTCTTGGGACTCTAGAAGGGAGTCCAAGGGTTGCCATTCTGGTGCATGAAGACCCAAGGAGTAAACCCGCAGGGACCAATATAAAAAAGAAAAGGATGTGGAGATTGTTCTGTTTCAATGTGAAAGCCAAAGGGGGGACAGGCATCATGTCTAGAAGTCAGGCCGGCCATGTCAGCACATACTTACAGAATATAAATCAACATGCATGAATCTTATAGATGCAAACGTTTCAGAAGCATTGCTTCCGAGCAAGAAGTTTACACAGAGTAATAACAGACACGACAACATTTTTCTAACTCCAGGAAACATATGTGATGGCTGTAACTAAGTCAGATGGACAATATAACCACCTCTTCATGTTTAGCAGGAAGCAGGATTGTAAAACAGACATGGAGGTTAAATGTTGGTTAAGAATAAACAAAAGATGGTTCTTATATGTCAAGGGAAGACCAAAACCAACATATAACCAAGCCCATTTCTTACCATTTAAAACTATTTGGAGAAAACCAAAAAGGATTAACTGGTATCACTGCATTTTATTGTATTAAAAATCTATCTGGCACCAGGGAGATTAAGACTTAATTAAAACAAAGATTATAGCAACGAAGATCTATAAAAAGTTTGTGTTAGAAGAAAAATGTTTAATCTATAGCTTATAGGACTATTTTTAAGCTAATAATCTTTTAAGCAGCAACAAGACTTCACATTTCCCCCCACAAATTAACTGATATGAGGCCAATATCCTTGCTTTATACCAAAAGGAGAAACCACCATTAAATTAATCATTAGGAATTCTGGCTTCAAGTAATGGACTAAGAGGATTCAGTGTTGGACACCTATGCTTGGAGTATAAAACTTACTCTTGTTATAAAATCATTGGAAGCTGCAATAACATTTTAAGTTACAGAAGTAAGAGAATAACTTAAAAATATAAAAAAGTAACTTTTACATTGATGGAAGAACAGCGTGGAAGTATGGTAAAAACTCCAGCACAATGAAGTTGAATAATTTAAGTATAGCTATCTCCTTCCCCACCTACTCAAGGTATTGAAGACACTGGACACATCTGTTGAAAAGAAAGAACATGGCTAGATTCAAGAGTCTAATATGAACAGGACTATAGGTTTGTCCTGATAACTACTGGCTCTCTGCTAGGAGCACTGGGATGGGCAGCCAATGTGGAGGAAACAGACACATTCAAGCAATGGTTTTTAATTAAGTATAATTTTTTAAAAGTTCACTCCGAGACAGAGACAACCAGTGAAGGTATTAAAAGCATTGAGTGGTAATGCACACCAACACTCCTGTGTCCCCTCCCAGACCTACAGACTTCTGCACCACACGTTTTGCTGTCCAAGACACAAACTGTCATGTCTTCTGCCCAGCCCCCTAATAAGCACTTTCCACCTCTCCAGACTTTCAGAAGTCCAGTTTGTCTTGTGTACCCTCAATTTTCATCTCACTAAACTCCTTACTTACAAAGTCAGACATCAAAATAAAAGTGTGACAGTGAACGGTTACTGAGAATTGCTGACTCTCACATTTTTACCATATAATTAAAAACATAAATGGATTGGAACATAAATATTGTGCTTGCATTTCGGTATCGAGCTGTATAAACAGGTCAGAGTCTGTATGAAATTTTCGATGGCAGTGATTGTGCTTGTGCTTTTTATGTAGCCGGTTGCAAAACTAGGGAAATAACTGAGCTGCGGTGCCCCCAGAAGACCTCTGTGTACCCCCACGGTATGCCTACCCCAACTGTGCAGTCACTGAAGTTCTTTGAAATGTGTCCCCACTAGGGCTCCACTGCAGGGGTGGCAGCATCTTTGCAACTGGAGTTAGATCTTCAACAGCAAGCCCATTGGACCCAACATACGCACCTTCCCTCCCCCGTGCTGTGCGCGCCGAGCCCCCTCAGTTCCTTCCCAGCTACAGAGCCCACAGGTGACACGCTGAAGCACAGCAGGTAGTAGTTCTTTAATTAAAAAGCAAAAAAAGGGACACACATTATTCCTGCTTCGTTCTCAGCTCTTAATCCTATCAGCAGACATTTCAACAGGCCATGGGGAGCCTGATCACTTACCTTATATGCAGCTTGCCAGGATGCAAGATATCTGCCCTGCTAGGTCTGCTGCAATTGAAAAGCGTAAGACGCCTGGGGAGCGAAATCCTCACCCCCTTTGCCTCTTTGGCCCCAGGATGTCAGCCATGTGCTGCTGATTGTGTTCTATTGTGCTGATAAAGCTGTCAATGAACATCCCGTTCAATACAACTTCAAATTATGCCATCTCCCAGGCCTGCATTAGCCCTTTCCCTTTCTTACTGCCATTGCAGGCTCTTCTTCCCCGTTGCACCTCACAGGTAACTCTTCCTGCTTTGCTCAGTCTCTTTCCATCTTTTCCTCCTCTCCAGCTCTCTCTAGGCTGGGTACTCAAGCCTTCCTAACCAGCCCCTGCGGACTTATCCTCAGTCTCTCTCTCAATATGCCCCATAATATATTTTGTCCAGCACCATCCACTACTGAGGTCCACAAATGCCTGATCACAAACAATGACCAGGCAGAGGACATGGGGCTCCAAAGAGAGGCGTCTTGTATATAGTAGGGTTCCCAATTCTGTTAATGATGATGGAGCTGAACCACTATTAGCAATGGTGGAAAACGTCTGAAAAGTTTCCCCGGGTATTCAGGGCCTTACAAAGAGGGAGGTTCATGATTAGAGATTACCTTACAACTACAAGGCTAGAAATGGGATGTTTTCAAATGAAAGCTTAAAGAGGCTATGATCACTCCCGGTGTTAGGGCACACACCAATCACTAACTCAAGGGCATACAGATACTGGCCCCTCCCTCTGGGGCATCAGGTATTAGCCAATGTCAGAACAGGACACTGTATTGGATGAACATGCATAGCACCAGTGCTCCTTCATTCTGCAGAAGGATATGGCACATGCCTGGGAATGCTTCTACATGGGTGAATAGATTCATGTGCATAGACAGGCCTTGCAACGTACTACTCATGCAAGAGCCCTATCAGGCTCAATTCACTTCTCATGCAACACAAAGAACAGGACCACGTGATGGGGCTGAACAGAGAGGGATAACTTTTGGACTGCGATTCTTAGTCCCCATCTGGCCACACCGGAGTTAGCTGGAGCAATCACAAATTATCAGTATCTTGCGGATGTTTAAAGAGGCTCACTAGCGTTCAGGAGGAATTGTTCAGACCCAGATTACAGTCAATACTGTGAGCATGGATTTTGCTCCCAACTAGAGAAGTGGATTATAGCTATAAAGGCTTAGGTGACCCAAGAAATAAAGCATGATCACCCACATTCAAAAAGGTAGCATCAAACATATTAATAGATTTTGTATAAAATTCAATGGAAAAATCCATTCAGGGCCAGGGGCCTTACCATTTGGAGTTTCCTTAATAGCCTTCAATAAATCTGGTAGGCACAGAGGGGCTGTTAAATTAACATTTTCCTGATCTGTCACCTGTGGCATAGTTAATTTGTCAAAAAATTCTTTTAGCTTGTCACTGGACACTACATATCCTGACAAATGAAGTCTGGAATAAAATCGACAAAGTATCTCGTTAATTTTCTAGGAATCACACATCCTGGTTCCATTAAGCTTTTATTGTTAGAGATCTTAGGTCTCACCCATCCTTTAAGAAGGTGAGCCACTATCTACACTGGGTGTATTCGAGCACATTTGTTTATTTCACAAAAGCCAGTTCTTTGCATCAGCTACTAAAAGGTGAATACTGCTTTCAGCTACTCAGTTTTCATGCACCTGGGCTCTTATGAGAATCTCCAACAGGTTCATGGTGGACACTGCTGACCAGGATGTTTGATCGGAGTCAGCAGGGTCCTGTGGCTAAAGTGTCGAACTGAAAGTCAAGTACTGTGGGTTCTATTCCCTATCCTGCCACTGACTTGCCATGTGATCCTGAGCAAGTCACTAAGCATCCATGTCTCAACTGAAAAACAGTGAGACTTATTTAACTCCTTTAACAATTGACAACAGTGAGAGGTCCTCTATGACTAGGCACACTGCAGCTTTACTTCTCTGCTGCGACTTATGAATTGCACTCCCCTATTCAGCACTGTACTGATGAACCATACAGCTTATTTTTTTCTTTATAGTTTTATATGATTTTGATTAAACAGGCCACTGGCTACTAATTTACTTACCTTTGGGATTAAAAATGAAAGTGGCAGCTACTCTGTTTAGGAAAGCGGCTCCCATTAATATCCAAGGAACTTCTGCCTCAGACAGTGATTTGGTTCACAGAGCTGCTCTGTTCACAAGAATCCACATTAAACATGGCCTAAAATAAGCCCAATCACACTATGGTGGGGCCAAATAAGTGACCTGAGGAGATACAGTAAGCGCATTTCCTACTAAACTGTGTTTATTGTAAGAGTGCAAGCAGCATACTGCTACACATACATGTCTCTGCAATAGCTGGACCCAGTGGAAAAAGAGTTAAGGACAAAACAAGCTATGAGTTGTCATAGCTTATGTTGAATAAGATCATTAATGAGCTTGGGTGTTTTAAAAACACAGATTGAACCTCTCTAGTCCGACATTCTCTGGTCCAGCAACAACCATGTACGGCATCATTTTAGTTAGCCAGATGTTCACTGACCATAGGTGTGGCCAAGATTCCCACAGTCCCATCAAGTTTATTTACAGCCACCAGCCCTAGCTCTCAGTGTTCTGTGCTATCATCTAGTACTAATTTAACCCCAAATGTCTTTTAAAAGCCCAGCAAGCAGTGGAAGTGTTGGTAATGCTGCTAGACAATATTAAACTTTCCATGATTCAGTAAATTCTCTGGTTTGGCACCAGTCAGGTCCTGAGTGTGCTGGACTTGAGAGTTTCAACTTGTACAATCTATGGGTACTACAATGACAACACCATCAAAGAAACAGTTTATACAGAATCAATTCAGCCTCATGCAGTTTTAGGGACTTCTATGTTATTAAATAATTTATATAATAAATATACTTTAAATAGAAAAATAAGTTTTTAAAAAGAAAGAATTACATGCTATCAATTCTTGCAATACAAAACCATTTTAAGATTTAATATCAACTTCTTTAATCCAAGTCCACTAACAAATGTACACCTTTCTCCATCATCTCTTGAAAGTGTGACAATACAACCGTTAATAATTGCCTAAATTATATAGGAAGTTTGGTATAATCTTAAATCTACCCCAAGGACAACTTAATCCTAAAATCAGCTCACAAGATTTTAGATAATGAAAACTTGTAGAAATATGAGAAGAGAATAGCATATGTTGCACCCATCTTGTTTTGGGGCCATTTTACACTACATTTCATGGTGGAAAATTGAAATAGAGTCTGTAAACATCTCCCAGAGAAAAATATCATTAATTTTTAAATAATTTACTGCATCTTCCTTTACAACAGAATTCTGTGACTAAATATTATATCACTTTAACATTAGATGTTCTAATGATATAATGCATAGATTTTTACTGAACCATTATTTAGTGAGTCATAAAAACCTCTTAAAATTAATCTTTCATGCACGTCTAGCTTACCCAAAGTTAGCATTTAATTAGATGGCCTTGGCACGAATGAGCTTACTACTTTGTTTGCTCAATCAGTATATATTCAAAAATTGATTTACCATCAACCAAACAACATAAAACATTAGACAAAAGAGGAACAACTAGAGATCTTTTTCCATAAGCAAAATTTCTTCTAACCCTTTAACTGCAAAAAGGAAAAAAAAAAGGTGACAGGATTATTTCATATTGTATGATAAGCATGCAGGAAAAGTTACAAATATATGCACTGAATAAAGAACAGATCAAGCAGAATTTAAATAACCAGCTAATATAGTTTTAGACAAACAGCAGGACCAACAGATTAGAGCAGGACTTCTCAAACTTTGTGATACTGCGATGCCCCTCTAAGTTGCTCGCGACCCCCCGGGGGGTTGGGACCCAGAGTTTGAGAAATGCGGGTTTGGAGGATCCAAACACAAATGCTTTCATAAACAAAAACCTTTTCTCTCTAAAAGTGCAATAATTTTGTAGGTAGAAGTGCATGAAAGATGCCATTTACTATACTTTGGATTTCTGAAAAATAAAATGTTCTGATGTTTTTAAAGACAAATTTCACTTAATCACAAAAATAAAAGTAAAGAAATAGGATTTAAATGTAGGGGAAATAATTTGTTAAAAAAGACATAACATCTCTTCTTGGAGGGAGTGAAAAATAGGGAACCACTCACTCAATAACATGCTTAAATACTCTAGACTGTTTTTTAATGGTTTTCTAGGTATCTCTGGGAAAACAGAGGATGGCATGGCGTGGCATCAGGATGCAACTGGCACATGGCTGAAATGGGAATCACAGTGGCCAGCAAGAGAGGAACAAGGCTTCATCCTAAGTACATGAGCATTCACAAACCAGGAATAGGAAGTGTGGCTGGGATTCTGGTGCAGCCAGTAATTTGCAGTATATTAAATCAAGGTCTAATTCAGCATGTGGGTTAGTAATTTGATTAGCCAGTTCTTTTTACTTTATTGAACTGAAAATGTTGGCTCATTTTAAATAAGTCCATATTGCTCAGAATGTCTCTAGATTCTAGTGTTCACATGAACACGCGGAATAACTGTGTTTCCCTCCTAGGATCCTGTGGTCTGCCCGTCACTGTACCGCATGTGGAAACATGGAAGTGGTACTTGCATCATCAAGTGGTAACGTGGCAATGCATTTTATCACTGTAAGCCAAGTGACTAGTTTATTAATTATGATGCTGATGATGATTGTCATAGCCAGCTACTTGAAGTAGCTGTAATAATTCTAAGGAACTTAAGCAGAGTGACTGGACCATGGTCAGTTCAAGAACTGAGCATTAAAATGAAACCTCAATAGTTGCTCTTCTCTCTGACAAACAGACCATCATTTAGCTCACTACCACGTATGCAGTAGGTCTGCAAACCTCCATTAACATTCTCATTTAATTTCTCTCATTCACGCGGTCACTGCGGAGAAGAATTTAACCCAGTAATCTCCTGCTATAGAAAGAATAACACGGTATGAATGCTAAATTGGAAAGTAAACAACATACTAGTGTGTTTTATTCTAAATTGTTCACTTCACTTGTCCACTTTGTTCAGCACCACACTATTTTTCAATTAAAGGTCCAGATGTTTCAAAGTCTCCAGTAAGCAACGACAGTTATAAGAAATGCCTTATCTGCATGGCAACATGAGCTCCAGGCTACATTAACTCATGTTTTAGTCTAGCTCCCCTCCTACAGTACCAGTTAATTATACAACATTAAGCTGAAAAAATAAACCTCCAGAGCCGGACAGTTTCCTGACAAGTTTCCACCTGCAAAACTTTTCACACAGACTATCAGGGAAACAAAGGTACGTTAGATGTGTAATTACATAATCGAACATTTCAGATTGCTCTCCCCTTCTTGTTATTCGCTCCTCTAGCTTAATACCTAGCTCCAACCTCTAGCTTAACCTGGCTAAGCTAAAAGCAAGGTATGATCCATTCATACAACAGAGGTACAGGCATACTCCAATCCCACTGAAGTGTATTTACATAGGCAATTTTAAAGTAAATATTTCTTAATTTAAAAGGGGTTATAAGTGGGATTTCTTATTAGGCATGTAAAACCCCATTTAAATGGTTAACTGGATAACTACGATGTTAAGCATGTTAGCCAAATAAAGGGGGGGATAGGCTGGAGCACCCTCCACCCCTGAAGCACAGCTAGACTGGAGCAGTCTCTGCCTGCAACGAGCCCACGCCCGCAATAGAGAAGGGCTGCTCCAGCCATCCAAAGCAACCCGTCGTAGTGCGCCCCGTGCAGCTGGAGCAGACCCCTGCCCACGATGGGTGGGGAGTTGCTCCCACCCACCACGGGTTAACTGGAACCAGTAAGCATCTTCTGTTAAGGGTGATGCTTACCAGCTAAGTGCTTAACCTCTCACACGCCTATTTCTTGTTACATTTCTCTTGCGTCAAATCTCTTTGGAAGAGGGGAAAAAACCAAGAGTTCTTTGTTAGAGCTCAGATCTCATTTGCTCTAATCCAGCGTTTCCCAAACTATGGGAAAAAAATACCGGGCCTCAGCGTGGCTGCTGGGAGGGGAGCGGTGTGGGCTGGGAGGAGGTGTGGGTGTGTGTGGGAGAAACCGACTACCAGGAAGCAGGGTTGGGGGCAGCGGGATTGTCCGGTGGAGATCGAGGGGGAGGGGGAGGGAGGGCAGGCGGCCGGCAGAAGCAAGGCTGGACGGGGGACGGGAGGGCTGGATGGAGGAGATCAGGACGACGAAGATGGGAGAACCAGCCGCCGGAAGCAGGGCTGGACAGGGGCAGCGGCGCTCGCCAGGGGAGATCGGAAGGAGAAGCAGGGGAGAATCAGTCGCCTGGGAGGGGGTGGGGAGGGGGGAACCGACCGCCGGAAGCAGGGCTGGATGGGGGAGATCGGGAGGAGAAGGGGCACGGGGGAGAGCAAATCAGCCGGCGGGTAGCGGGACTGACCCGGGTACATGCAGACTTGGGCACATGAGTAAGTCCAGCCCCAGGGATTCCATTTTGCACCCTCCCATGCTCTCCCTCGAGTAGTTATGAACTGCCTGGCTGGTAGACACTCTTGCAGCGTGAGCAAATCTACCAGCCAGGCAGTTCGCAGCTAAGGACTGATACACCTAATAATAATAAAACGTACCTAATCAGAAAATACTGGACATTTGATATGTCTGGTATTTTCTCAATTTGTTTCCCGGACAGAACCCTTAAATACTGGACTGTCCGGTACAAAACTGGACACGTGGCAACCCCACCCCTCCTTGCACCCTCCCTCCTAGCCAGATACACTACCCTCAATCTGCTCCTGCTCCCACCTCCTGGAGTGCCCATGCGGCGCCGGGTCCCCCAAGCCCTAGCCCAGGTTGGGCAGAGGATGCAGCCGGGTGAAACACTGACAGTGTATTCATTTTGTATATGCGTTTATAATTTTGGGCTGCAAAAAACTACTGAAAAAGAACGGGTTTCAACTAAAGTAAAAAGTTTGGGAAGCCCTGGTGTAGCCAGCTTTCTATCCATCTTACAGTCCATTTTATCCAATCCATACTCCCTTAAGTTGCTGGAAAGAATATTGGGGTGACCGTATGAAAAGCTTTGCTAAAGCTGGCACTGGGGGCTTTGGGAGGACCAGAAACAACTTATTTGAATATTCATCATTTGCTTAATGAATATGCAAATAAATGTTACGGTCCTCCAAAAGCTCGTGAATGGATTTACTGGTCCCCATGTCAAAAAGTTTGGGAACCCCTGCTCTAATCGTTTTTAGGCAAGTCCAGTCCATCTTTTCTCCTGCCATCCCCAAATGGCGTTTCACCAGGAGTGAAACGCACGTGCCTGCACAACTCCTACGCACCACTGATGTCACACACAGGACTTGTACAGATTGTATTGAACGACTCAGGGGGATTCTGGCCTGACCAGTCAGTTATGACAGTGTTGCTAGAGAACGGAATGCATAGTCCAACGGATCAGCGTGCAAATGCCATAGCTGCAACATAAATGCATTAGCTAAATGACGCTGAGCTCACTGTTTACGTACACTGGGAAAGAAATGGTGTACTTTAGAATTGTTTACCTTGGACTTCACAATAAACATTACGATTTAATACTGAGGAATATGCAACAAAGTGCAACAAAAGCTTGCAATTAAAAACTACATCATAAACGTTATTTGTACGTCAAGAAATATACCTTGAGCGATTTTCATGAACGGATGCTATTCAAAAGATAAATGCTTTTACAAATATCTAGTCCTTAAACAGGCCTGAAACTCTCATCCGAGGCTACTGTTGCACACAGCAGACAGTTTAAGTTCCTAGAGGGCATTAGCCAACCTAGGTAGAACATTTTCAATACATCACCATGTCACTTTTTAGTGTGCCACAATCTATTAACCACATGGCAAACTAACAGGGATTTTTAAAATATAGGTTTTATAGCTTTGTGTTGGTGATTAATTAAATAAATAGCCAGTGTTTCACAAATCATTCCTCTAATTAGTCTAAACCAGACACTTTGCATTCACTGACATTCTTGCCATCTGAAGCGCACAGAAGGGCAAGAGTATTACAACGACGAATCAAGGCCCTTCTGAGCGTCTTGTCACTGTGCAGCCCCGGCTGGTGTGGTACTGCTCAGCCCCAAGGCAGAGGGACAGTCTTCACAGGTGCGGCAGTCAGCTGGAGGTTGACTCCAGCTGCTTGGAAAACATGTTCCGTTTAATTATTTTCCCTCATCCTGAAGTAAACAATGAGGATGGAAAGAAAAGCAAGTTGGCTCTTAAAGGTAACTAAGGCCGCCATGAGATGTGCCTCAGACAATGATTTGGGTATGTCTACATGGCAACACTATTTCGAAATAACTTACTCTGTCTACACAGCAGGCAGTTGTTTTGAAATACTGTCAAAATACTGTCAAGCTGGAGGACTTCTTACTTCAGCTTCTAGAACCCTCATTGTACAAGGAGTAAGGGACAGAGGAAGAGCACTCTATTTCAAAGTAAGTGCTGAGTAGATGCTCCCTATTTCAAAATAAGATACGCAATTGACGTAGCTCAATTTGTGTAGCTTATTTCGAGGTAAGCCTGCAGTGTAGATGCACCCTAAGTGTTTAACATCCAAGTGCTAAAAAGGAGCAGTTACTGATCTTTTTCTTTGAAAATTCCCCAAAGATTTTGGCTACGAACACAGATACCGTTGCTTTTTAGGAACCCGCGCAAGACTTTCTAAAAGGGTTAACAGCTTTATGTTTCAGGAATAACTGACCCTTTCATTAGAAAGATTCATCATCTGTGAAACCTGCCTGAAATCTCATCGTTTTTACAGTGCATACCTAGACGATCATTTCCACAGGAGGTCAAGTTTAACTTTTAATGGTTAATAATTTTAAGTTTTAAAACAGTTTTCTCTCCAAGTTATTAACTGGAATCTCCAAGCTAGGTAGGTTTTCACAGGGAAATGTGTGAGATGCTCAGTGACATTATCGCAGCAGGATAATTTTAAAACCTTGAATACCCTCTTGTAGTTTAAGAGACAGAGAGTGGACTAGCAGCTGGGCTAAATATCAGAGACAGGTCCTTATTTCCTGTGCTACTACAGCATCCAGAGAGCGGAATGGGGGGTTTGAGGCCTTGTCCCTTAATCTAGAATTCTGCAGTTCATGGAAAGGGCTTCACATATTACTCAGACTGAAAGGAGGGGGAAAGGAACAAGGCACACACAAGTTCAACCAAGGCTGAGACAGGCAGGCCAAGTAGCTGTATCACACTGGCTCTCCATATACCTGTCTGTGAAGTGGAGGAATTTATGCTCATTTCCTCCAGAGGGATGGTGTTAGAAATAAAGGTACTGGGCACATTTGAGACCATTGCTTATTTCTGGGGTGAAGCCACAAAGATGTACATCACACAAGGCAACTGACCACCCCATTAATTTATATTTGTAACTTTGGCATCCTGAGTAAAACTTGATGTGTCAAGTTACACAGAAGAGGCGCCAACAACAAACAATCTAGATAATGCAGGACCTCAGCGGGTTATCTGGAAATGAGACTGAGCATGCATTTTTCACACTGAATCCAAACAGTTACGGGTCTGGTAATAAGGTCAACAAAGCTTTTTGGCCTATGAACTGAAGACGAGAGAGAATGGTAGGGCTATTCTTACAATTCACGACAGAGCAAGTAATACTGCATTGGACGCTGAAGGTCAGGCATGTTCTTCCTTATGTAAAAAGGCACCTACTTGAGGTCACATGCTGAAGGGCCTTTCTTGATGCTTCTTCTTGTCTTCAGGTATTAGCAGTGATTTTATAAGTGCTTCTGTGCCAGGCTGGAATGATTTAAATCAAACCGATTTAAATCATAGATTTATATTAGTAAGCAGGAAACCGTGATTTACAAATCATTATTTTAACCATGGAGCAAAATGCAGGACAATGTAGCACTTTAAAGACTAACAAGATGGTTTATTAGATGATGAGCTTTCGTGGGCCAGACCCACTTCCTCAAATCCATGTTTTAACCATGTTTTGCATCTGTACTTTTCAGTTATTTTCCTAAAGAAAGCAACTATTGAGAATCAACCTAACCATTAAAATATGTTGATTTGCAACTAAAGCTAGCTGTTCCATTCAATTGAATGCTTTTTGATAATCTAGAGAATACGGCACATTTATGAAGCAATTCTGTATCTTAACACTTATTCAGATTCTTAATTTTTACATTTTTATAACGTTAGAAATGGTAACGGATTCATTTCTTATTTACTAGATGATTAATTTTTGTGATTTAATCTCAAGCTCTATTTAGATCAGCGGTTCCCAACCTTTTCCAGATCGGGACCCATTCTGACAATTCAGGAAGACTTGGTGACCCAAGGCAATTCAAAAACGGGGGGAGGAGAGGAGGCAGAGCCACCTGGGGAAGACACGTGGCAACCCTTTTGAAATGTAATGGCGATCCATATTTGGGTCCCGACCCATAGGTTGGAAAACCCTGATCTAGATGGAAATTCAAAAAATTAAAATGCCCAGAACTAGCATTTTATGTATTTTAATTAAATATAACTCCTGTAAATGTGCTGAACAGAAAAGAAAAAGGGTTTTTTTTTTTTGTGCTTAAAACAAAGCTATTTTTAAATAAAGGAAGCATTGCCTGCAGCTAATGAGCTGAACTGATTCAGGTCTGGTCACCATGACCTTCAAGATTTTAGAACTAATAGATCCCATCCACTCACTTTTATTCATAGCTTTTATTCACAGATGGCAAGAGAAAAACAAGCTTCCTGCTCTTTCAACTCCCAATTGGCTTCTTAACATTGCATACACTAATCACGGGATGCAAGTAGTTGAATAAGCTGAAATGAAGAAAATAGTCTGAATGCACCTGCAAAGGAAGCTATTGATGTGAAAAGCTGGTTGAGCACTTCAACAAACTCTGGCTCCAATTTCTTAGCCATTGACTTGCACGTGTTCAGTGGGCTGACTTGCTTTAAAACTTAGCATCACATCTCAGTGCTTAATGTTATTTTGTATTCCATTTACATTATTTAAATATAGTACAATGAGTTTAAGCTTTAACATAAATTGTAAATTCCAAATTTAATAGTAACTTAATTTGTTTTTTAAATGAACCTGTATTTAACTGAAATTTTAAAAAATATATTTAAAGAAAAACTTCGATGTAACTCCTGAGAAAAGTTTACCAAGGACTTTGGGGTGTGTGTCTAGACTACAGTCTTTTGTTGACAAAAGTGGCCTACACTGCTGCTGAGTTCTGTCGACATAATGTTGATGGCGGTAAACAAAACAGCAGTTTTGTTGATGGCGGTAAACCTCATTCTACGAGGAATAACGCCTTTTGTCGACAGAGTTCTGTCGACAGAAGGCATTAGTGCATCTACACTGTCCTTTGAGTCTACGCTGTCATGTCGACAAAGCAGCTTGCTTTGTTGACAACTGGATATAGTCTAGATGCTCTTTGTCGACAGTATCTGTCGACAAAAGTCTGTAGTCTAGACGTACCCGAAGATGTAATATATCTCTCAGGAAGCCCAGAGGTCTTTGACGTTGTGTTTCTTTTTATGAGCAACTTAGGAAACACTTTAATACAGGCGATGATGCATATAGCATTGAATATACTCCAGCTATGCTCTGTCTGGATTTTTTTCTTTTGGCTCTGGCTCATAAGATACAAAACAACAAGAAATGAGATCCACCACTCCCACTCTCAACATCGATAATTAAGGGCTTACATTTAGGAAATGGGGGGGGAGAAGGCAGACATCTGAAGGACACCAAAATACCCTTTGGTTAGCAATATACCACTATTTCCAGACTGACAGAAGGGTCACTAAGAGAACCATAACATGCAAAATGAAGGATAGTAAGATGTGCGACACAAGATTTAGTTAGAGAGATTTTTTGCAGGGTTCCCACAACATTCCTTGAATCTGCAACAGAGCTTTTCCTCAAGGGTTTATCCCTACCACGAACTTTCACTGCTTAGATAAGATCCTGCGGCAGCCTAACAAAATCCCCACCGCTGATTCTACTCAGTCTTTCCCCTACTAGCATGAACCATCTTGAAATCCAAGACGGGAGTTTCTGTTGGAAAGATAAATCAATGCGAAGAGCACTAGAAGATTTACTCGGTGTTCCACAGGGCCTTGGCTCAGTTAACTTTTGTTTTTCTGGAAAATAAAATGAAAATGTCCAGGCTTCATTCCAATCAGTGCTCTGGGGTGGGGCTGGAGAGGAGGGGTTCAGGTGCAGGCTACCCCTGGGAGAGCGCACAACCCCAGCCCTCTCTGCAGCAGCTTGGGGCCAGGTGAGAGGTGCTTCTCCTTGGCTGCTGCTGCTCCAGCCGGCATGTCCAGCCAGAGTGAGGAATGCGGGAAACTCTACCCTTTCCCCTCGCTCCCTGATGAAGGGGAACAGCCAGCAATGTTCCTGTATGAATCGGGGGAGGGAGCCCTTAACTCTTGCAAATATATAGTAGATTACAATTCTATGTTTTTGCCAAAATGAAGCAAAGAAATCTGTGGGGGACATGACTTCTACACACACACAGATACACGCAGAATTCCTTCAGGAGTAATCTGTTCTTAGATATTAGACACACAATGTGGGGGAAGTAATATCTTTTACTTGAACAAGTTCTGTTGGTGAGAGACACAAGCTTAACAGATGTTGATCCAATAAAAGCTGTGACCTCACACATCTTGCCTAAATAGTTCATGTATCAATGAAACGCTGCAACACAAATGTGGAGTTGAACCTTTAGGATGTTTCTGTATTTCAAACACCATCACGCTTAAAAAATTGTCTGCTGTGCCATTTCTTCAGTATTTTATTGATGAGAAGGGTTAAAAATCCACTTTATTTTTCCAGTAGCCAATTCTAAAGACACACTATTCTGAAATGGCAGGAATGTAAAAAAGGCTTTAAAGAGTTTGTGTTTCAATGTCAGTGTTAAGTGTTCTTTAACAAAAGATTTCCCTTAGACGTAAGCCACTGCTTATACTAACAGGAGTAGAAAGGGTTTTAGATAGTTACACTCACGATAGCCGCTGGACACTAAAAACTGGCTGCAAAGTTTAATGGTTGTGTCTAACCCAGGACCCCACACCCCGACCCTGTTCCTGCACCACTTCTCACGCAGACCCGTCACTCCAATTCTGGACTCCCCCGCCAATCCCAAACCTAAACCTCCACTCTACATCCTGCCCAGACCCTGCATCCCAGCCCAGCCCAGCCCATTCCCTGGCAGCCCCCTCCTGCACACTGAACCCCCCGTTTCGGGTCTCACTCCAGAATATGGGTGGGGACACAATCTACTAGCCCTGGGCCCCCAGAAGAGTTCATCTGGTCCTGGGGGTAAGCCCTGGACTTTGGCACTCCCTGCCCCACATAGGGCTGAAGCTTGAGGGTAGTGAAGTGAGTGTCTTTTTTCTTCTCCTTTTTGCTTGGGGCCTGGGTCAGTGAGGTCTGGTTTTTGGTTCCCCGACTCACTTGTATGTGGCCCCCAACTGATTTTTCTGTGGGTCAGTGGCTCCAAACACAAAAGGTACCCCACCCCTTAAAGTGTAGTACACTGAATCCCAAGCACTACTATAGGCTGGGGCCTGATTGGCTAAGCAGCAGTTCAGCAGAAAAAGACCTGGGGATTACAGTGGATGAGGAGCTGGATAGGAGTCAACAGTGTGCCTTTGTAGCCACAAAGGCTAATAGCATATTGGGCTGCATTAGGAGAAGCATTGCCAGAGACCTAGAGAAGTGACTATTCCCCTTTATTCAGCACTGGTGAGGCCACATCTGGAGTACTGCGTCCAGTTCTGGGGCCCCCATTACAAAAAGGATGTGGATGCTTTGGAAAAGGTCCAGTGGAGGGCAACAAAAATGCTGAGGGGGCTGGAGCACATAACTTATGAGGAGAGGCTGAGGGAGTTGGGCTTGTTCAGTCTGCAGAAGAGAAAAGAGCAGGGGGATTTGATAGCAGCTTTCAACTTCCTGAAAGGGGGGGGAGGGTTCCCAGAGATGGAGAGGCTCTTCTCAGTGGGGACAGAAGCAGGAGCAATGGTGTCAAGTTGCAGTGGGGGAGTTCTAGTTTGGATAGTAGGAAAAACGACTTTACTGAGAGGGTGGTGAAGCATGGGAATGGGTTGCCCAGGGAAGTGGTGGAATCTCCATCTCTAGAAGTTTTTAAATCCCAGCTTGACCAAGCCCTGGCAGGGATGACTTAGTTTGAACTGGTCCTACTTTGGGTAGAGGGTTGGACTCAATGCTTCCTGAGGTCACTTCCAGCCCTGTGATTCTATGAATGTTTTCTGTTCTTTCTAAAAATCTGCACTTCTGTATTTCCCATACTTCCCTGGAGATTTCTTCTCGGCAGTTACAGCAAAGCAACACACTGAACCCAAACATGTTGGCTTAATCTTCAAGTAAATTGGTATTTCCACAGAGGATTATGAGAAATGTTCCATAGAAACTTTTTTTTTAAGTAAAGGAAAAGACCAGCGTTAAGAAGAGAAATACAGACGGACAATACAGTCTTCACTCTGTTTCAGGAATGCAAATGAACGGAAGGAAGCATAATACACTTTTAATAGGGGCAAAGCTCATGAGGATAGCAAAGGCTGGAGGGGTGTGGAATCATCCATAAATTAAAAGCAATATGGGGCTCACTGATTGTCTTTCATCACACTTCACGTTTATCCCACCCGAGATTCTCTCAGTTATTTGTGAAAGAAAGATGGATATTACAAATTATACAGATACTGGATTAGTATAGTTACCTTTGAATGTTGTACTAGTTGGGTGCAGTGTGCTTTTTTCCTTCAAGTGGGTAACGAATGCCTGAACTAAAATGGCTAAAATATTCCTGTTTCAATTTGTTTGGAAGCAGACTAGATGAAAGCATCAGTTTTTACGGAAACAAGAAGAGACTTTTTACTGCAACTGCATTTAAGCATTGGCTGGTTTTCAGGTATTAGCATAGAGGACTATGAAAGGTCCTAAGATCTCAGTTGTTATGGTCCTGTAATCCTGTTACAATCTGAAAACTTAAATCTCAAGCACAAAGGCCCAGCTAAACAGGTGGCCTAAAATGTTCCTCACCACAAACGAAAAGGACATGAACAAGACGGATTACATTTTTTTTTTTGGTAATATACATGGAAATAAAATTCTCAAACCTATTCCAAAAAAAGATATTTTAATACTTTTAGTAATAAAACATATTTATAAGATTATTAACTAGTGAACATATTTTTCATCTGGAGCAAAATTTATAATTAAGTGAAAGACAATTACATTAGACTAGATAAAAATCAATTAAAGAGAATAAAATGTAGTATGACTCAACCAAGAAATTAGACTGCCTTATAAAATTTATTTTAAATTTTTTATTCTAATTAAACTAGTTATAATTAAATGACCATTGCTTTGGAAATACTTTTTATCATCATCAAATTCATCCCCAAACTGCACTATCATTAAAATTATTTCCTCCTACCCATTATAATTGGCCTTTTTCCTTTCTGCTCAACAGTTTTGATGATGTTTCATAGTAAGAAGTGCAGGCTTTGCACGTACTGAAAGAAATGAGCATTTTTCTGAAATGTCCTGAAATCTTCTGGTTATTTATAGGGCTGGTTCAAAAGCATTTAATGAGCTCCTGCCTGCTAGTCACAATAGTCTTTATTTCAAAACATTATTTGAAATTCACCCTTTCAAGAAAAAACAATATTTATTTCAACCCAACAAACACCAATAACTGAAGAGTTAAGGCTGCCAAACTGCACTTCCTAGTCACACAATCACTGAAATCTCTGGATAAGGAAACAGTAACATCCACCCCAAGCTCAATTCTCATCTTAACACCCTGATACCTAAACACAACCTCGCACTTCTCACCTCTCGAGCAAAACCCTCTGATTTCCACTAAACCAAGTAAGGTTGGTTAGGGGGTTAATGCTGCTTTAGTTGGTGATCTGATTTGCAGGGATTATATGCATTTTCTTCCAGTGCAAAGAAATCTTAACCCTAAGTTAACATTTTCTGGATGGCGAATTTCCTTTTAAAAGGGAAAACTTCAGCAGGACTGGCTTGTAAGGTCTGTAGGAGGCCTACTTGGCCCAACCACCAAGCACTCTCCTTGACGCCTCACATAAATCCCCAGATAGCCCTTCACCCTACATCTATATATCGCCTTGTCCTCCATAAACAATCCTCCACAGACTTTCTGCAGAAGAAAGGATGAAATAAGGTGAAGAAACTGAACCTGACTGCTTCCCTTCCAAGAAGCAGACATGGTTTGATGGATTAGTTTTAGAAGAACAGTTTTAGGGGGTTTCTTCCTCCCTTCAACCCTACAAACATTGCTTTTTAAAATGACTCTTTCCATGAAACACAAAGAAGCAAGTGAATCTTATATCTGTAGAGAGTCTATTCTCTTAGAGGTATATGAAGGAAGTTTGACACTCAAGGCCAAGTACCACAAGGATTTTTTTAAACCTTTCAAGCGCAGTCAATATTTACACTTTTGTTTACTATTTCCTTAGAATATTTAACATGGAACGTGAAGAAACAGGATAATTCTAGTGGCAAAATGGTAACATTTTGAAGAGATTTAAATCCCAGTAAAAGGAAGAGAGCTCAGTGACACCTCAGCTATGGAATTCCTATGCAGAGTTCCATAGTTTTTTCTCAAGACCCAAAGGTATGTCAAATACAATACACAAACTATTACTATTGTTCCTCCCTACTCATACAAAATGAAATTCTAAAGCTAAATTTTAAATCTTGCCAGCTACGTTTCATGGCCAGCCATCTTCTCAAACCAAATAGGAACAGAGGCTATGCAACTTCATGTTTCCCTATCATGCTAATCACCAATTAGAGGACATACAGCCATGTCAGAATTACACAGGCGTTCTACATCGTCTTTCAACACTTGTCAGTGCATCATTTGGCATGAATGACAGTGCTTTTTGCAAAACACCTACAGTACCCCATGTGAACATACACAACTGACTAGGCCTCAGTTGGAGTACTGTGTCCAGTTCTGGGTACCACATTTCAGGGAAGATGTGGAGAAATTGGAGAAGGTTCAGAGAAGAGCAACAAAAATGATTAAAGGTCTAGAAAACATGACCTATAATGTGGGAAGACTGAAAGAATTCGGCTTGTTTCGTTTGGAAAAGAGAAGATTGAGAAGGGACATGATAGCAGTTTTCAAGTACCTAAGAGAATGTTTCAAGGAGGTGGGAGAAAAATTATACTCCTTAATCTCTGCAGCTAGACAAAAAGCAATGTGCTTAAATTACAACATGGAAGGTTTCGGTTGGACATTAGGAAAAATTTCCTACCTGTCAGGATGGTGAAACACTAATAAATTTCCTAGGGAGCTTGTGGAATCTCCATCACTTGAGATATTTAAGAGCAGGCTGGACAGACACCTGCTGTTGTGACCTGGGACACTGGACTGGCCAACTACCCATTAGATGATTTCAAGTAACTTTAATTCAGAGAAGTGGCTGAGTGGACACATAAGAGGCTGCGAGTTTCTGACCACTGAGTGCTCTTGCATATATGGATGCAGGAGGGGGGCAGGCAGAGGGTTTGGATGTGTGGAGGGGGGGCAGATGGTTGGGGAAGGGAGAGGCTGGGAGACTTACCTGTGAGACATTTCTCAGGCAGGGAGACTTACCTGTGAGACATTTCTCAGGCAGGCAGGGAGCCTGCCTTTGCATAGACTGTGGAGCCGTGTGTGTGAGAATAACTGAGCCAGAGGGGAGGGTGGCATGGTGCTTCGTGTGCTGCCTGGTATTCAAACAGGTAGCTCCCATTGGTTGATTTCTGGCCAGAAACCAGCCAATGGGATTGTGCTGGGGGCAGGGGCAGCACCTGAAGCCTTCCCCTTGGGCTCACAGTTTTAAAGAGAAATGGCCCAGCAGCTGCTTTTCTGAGCAGCTTGCAGGTGGGGCAAGGCAAGTAGGGAGCCTACCTGGGGCTCCCCTCACCATCCATGGGCCAGATCTGGTGGCTTGACGGGCTGGATTCGGCCCGTGGGCCAGATTTTGACCAGACCTGATCTAGATAGTACTCGTCCTGCTGTGAGGGCAGGGGACTGGACTCGATGACCTCTCGAGGTCCCTTCCAGTCCTAGTATTCTATGAGAAATGGTCGGAGGTAAATAGGATGAAGTTTAATAAGGACAAATGCAAAGTGCTCCACTTGGAAAGGAATAATCCGTTTCCCACATACAGAATGGGAAGTGACTGTCTAGGAAGGAGTCCTGCAGAAAGGGATCTAGGGGTCAGAGTGGACCACAAGCTAAATATGAGTCAACAGGGTGAAACTGTTGCCAAAAAAAAAAAAAAAAAAAAAAAAAAAAAAAAAAACCACATGATTCTGGGCTGCATTAACAGAAGTGTTGTGAGCAAGACACAAGAAGTCATTCTTCCACTCTATTCTGAACAGATTAGGCCTCAATTGGAGCATTGAATCCAGTTCTGGGCATCACATTTCAAGAAAGATGTGGAGAAATTGGAGAAGATCCGGAGAAGAGCAACAAAAAGTATTGAAGGTTCAGCGAACATTAGCTATGAGGTAAGACTGAAGGAACTGGGCTTGTTTAGTTTAGAAAAGAGAAGATTGAGAGGGACATGATAAGGGTTTTCAGGTATTGAAAAGGGTATCACAGGGAAGAGGAGGGGAAATTGTTCTCCTTGACCTCTGATGATAGGACAAGAAACAACGGGATTAAATTGCAGCAAGGGAGGTTTTTGTTGGACATTAGGAAAAACTTCCTACCTGCCAGGGTGGTTAAACCCTGGAATAAGTTGTCTAGGGAGGTTGTGGAATCTCTATCACTGGAGATACTTCAGAGCAGGTTGGACAGACACCTGTCAGGGATGATCTAGATGATGTTTGGTCCTGCTGTGAGGGCAGAGGACTGCACTTGATGACTGTTCGAGGTCCCTTCCAGTTCTAGTATTCTAGGATTCTATGAACTATAGTGAAATTTAACCAATAAATCTCCAGGCACAGTCTCAAAAGTACAGCGAAATTACTTAGCCTCTGCAAGTCAAAAATACAGGCTCCCTCCCTGGTTTTCACTCAGACCTTCTGGAAAGATGGACCGCTCAGTCTGGGAACTACCCCTCAAAGAGCACGCAGAAGCTTGTGGGAAAGCAAGCGGTTTCAATCAGCCTCTGCAGGCACTGTGCAGAATGGTATGCTGGAAATGTACCCAGTAGCGACAAACACCACCCAAAATTCAATAGCTGGCACTGCGGTGTCGCTCACTGACATGTCATTTGGAAGTAATGAAATTACCGAAACTCCAACCCTCAACACACCCACGGGGGTTTTGAGCCCAGAAAAGGGAATGCTTCTGGGCAGAGAGCTCAATACCCTTTTACTACTTGACATGAAAAATCAAATGTATCCCCTGCATGGCACCCTGCCCAAATTCTACAGTGCTTAGCTATTCATCCACCTTTAGGCAAATAATAGTGTGTTTGAATGTGATTTTCCGATGTCATCTGGGGGAGGTAATAATGGGTTTTAAAAGGAAAAAATTAAGTGACATTGCCGAAAGTCACTTTTTACAGGGGAGTCAGTGACACACAGAGGCACGAAGAGTGCATAATATACTAGGAGTGCTTCAGCACGACAGGGTGAGGTGGCAAAGCCTCCTTGAGTCATGCTCCAGAAAGAGGATGCCTTCCCTTCCTCAACTGCTAATATTAAGCTACAACAAGAGGGCTAACTGAAGTGTAGGAGCATAAGCTTTCGTGGGCAAAGACCCACTTCGTCAGATGCATGTCAAGAGGGCTGTTCACTTTGTTGCTTTTGTAGGCCGACGCCAGTAGCTCCTCGCTCCATGCCCTCTCCCCACCAGTCCCCAGGGTACCGTTTTCCTATCCCTTTATTTCAAGGAATTCCTGCCTCAAGGTGCCCCTTATTTACCCTCACCCATTCTGATTTCTTTTCTTCCTGTCTGGTGAAAAGGCCTGAAAGGGAACCGGAAGCCAGGCGGAAGGAGTGAAAGGGAAGAAAGAGATGAAGGAACACTCAGCTGAAAAAGAACAGAGATAGGTTATGATAGCACTTGTCACTGACTACAATGGCAGGAGCTCTCACCCGGTAATTCTGTACCAACATACCATTAGTATTCTCTCTGGCAGCCACCCTGAGAAACACTTGCCCAGAAACCTACCCCTGCAACAAACCCCACTGCCAAAGCTGTCCATACACCCATACTAGCAACACCATTGCAGGGACTAATCACATCAGCCACACCTGCAGGGGCTTGCTCGCCTGCACACCCGCTAACACGATCTAGGCCATCACGTGCCACCAATGCCCCTCTGCCACGTACATTGGACAAACTGGAGAGTCTCTGCACCAGGCGATGAAGGGGAACAAATGAGACATCAAGAAAGGTAATGCACATAAAACCAGTATGAAAACGTTTTAACTTCCCTGGATGGACATCCCTCCCGACCCCCTCTCCTTGCCTCTGTATTTTCTACTCCAATTCATCTAATGAAGTGGGTTTTAGCCTTGAAAGTTTATGCCCAAATAAATATGTTAATATTTAAGATACCACAGGACTCCTTGTCATTTTTGGTCTGAATTCTCATTCAATCCAAGAGAGGTTTTCTTATAGTACTGAACTTGGAGGCAAACCCGCTTACTGTAATATGCATGGACCATATAACAAGTCTTCCCCTTCCTTAGACTATATTTGAGCCCCGTAAGTTTTAAGGGCAAAGTCAAGTTACAAATAAACTGAACAGTGATCCCTCTTGAAACATTCTACAGCCTCTCTTGTAACAGATCTGCAACTATTTTTTTTAGCCTGGTAACACCTTAGGCTATTTTGCCAAATCATTCTGTTTCTTTGCAGGGCAAATACAGAGAAGAAAGAAGGTAATTATGTACTCATAGTCAGTGTAGCAAATCAGTTAAATTAAACCTGTATTTCACCTAAGTTGTACAGGGTGCAAATAACAACTAACTTTTCTAATTTCATACTCTAGTACTCCCAAGTAAATAAAAAGAAAAAAAAGAGTAAAGTTTCTCTCCCTACAAATAGAAACTGTCACTTACCAGGCTGTGATCTTTTCAGCTCATGCATCCTAAATGCATGCAGAGATATTATATGCACTTTCTATTTAGCAATTTAATTATATCTTTACAGTCAGAGAGTGGCAATGGTTTGCAGTAATAATCAGGTGAAAGCATTCTCACATTAATATGCTGGAATCCGATGTGTTAATTTGATGCAACTTTGCGTTGACAATATGTGATTAATTTGTTCTAAGGCTAGCTATGCTCCCAGCACTGACAGCTTAAAATGCTGGGTTTCTTTATCCATATCGCTATTTGACACGCCTTAGCCCACTGCTTTGCTAGGACCACTGTTAATTTGTAATGAACTGGCTTTTCAGGGGGCCCCTTCATTTTTAATTCTGTCAGTGTCACCTCCTTGAGGAAAATTACAAGTTTCCTTAGGTGTGATTACTGCCAAGTGCTGCTGATAAGAGGTTTGAGAAAACAGGGCTTTATAAAGCAGTCAGTATTTAATCTGCTGAAACAGATTTATGGCCTCTAGACAGATAAATATAATAGAAAGTTCTCTCATTTAAAAGTCATTTTCAAGTTCTCCTTTACCTCCACTCCCAAAGTGAAAATACCTAGACAATCTGGTTGTACAACAAATATGTTTAGGGGGAAAAGGAGGATTATAAATCATTTACAAACCTAACAAGTGTTGGTAAGAACAGACAACCAATTATATCTGTATCCAATTTAAACCAGGTAAGACACATGTAATTGCTATAATGAGATAAAAAATAATCCAACCAAATCGCCAAGGATCCAGTCTTGCTCTGAAATCAATGGGCATCACACCCTGGAAGGTTTACAGTACCAGACCCTCAGGTGCTCCATGCTACCCATACACGTTAGTACCTTCAAATGCCTGTTAGTGAGGGTGCCCGAGTCAGTGCCTGCAAGGATGGTACAACTGAAGAGTAAATGAGGTCTCCTGACTTTAGAAATGCTGGTAGGACAATGTTACACTCAAGGCAAATGAAATGGATGCCTGAAAGAAGCAGGACATAACACTCTGGATGTTACCATTGGCAGCAGGCAGCAGTCTGAACTCCCCCCTGCTAGTGTTGTGTACAGCAGTGTACTAAACTCAAACCAAGGACTTTCCAGACAAGAAAGGTAACTATTCATCGGCACTAAATGGATGGCCAGTGGGAGATGCTGATGTTTATTTTATTTAATCCTATTAAAACATTCAGTCTGAGGGTTTATACCACCACCCATCACTAGAGCATCTCAATCTCATCTACTCCTTGATCAATAATAGTGGAGTCTCAGAGGGCTTCTTGAAGTGAAACATGTAAATCAACCATCAAGTTGTGCACAAGCTAGTCAATGCAGCCAGATGTTCCTGTGTCTTATCCTCATGCCACACCCTCCCCCTTCAGATTTTGTCACACCCAGTTCTTATACTCTCTCAGACTTAAGGACTCTGGGAAACAGACTGTGCTTTCATGTGTGTTTGTACAGCACTAAACAATGGGGCCCTAATACAGGCCTGAGGACAAGGCCCATAATATGAAGAAATTACTACTACTACAACTGGTGAGGAGAAAAACACCGTGCACTGCAGTGTTTTGTAGCCATGTTGGCCCCAGACCTGAAGGAGAGCAAGACAGAAGTAGATCCAGTGAAAGATATTATCTCTGTACGTTGGAGAAAGGTAGTCCTAACAACCCAGGTCACTACAGGAAGAATACAACAGAGTGCGCACACTCGTGTGAATCAGTCCTCATCTGTATAAGCCATAACTGACTCTCCCAGGAACAAAAGTTCCCAATTTACAATACCACCATGCCCCATCCATAAGTTCCCAGAAGATAGGAGAAAAGCCCCAGGGGAACATTTTGTAAAAATGCATGAAGATATTTGAAGGGATGGGAAGATCGGTACGGGTCCCTCGTCTTAAGAGTAGAAGCAAGTGGTTGGTTCCTTCCCAGAAGTAGCAGAAGGCCCACACTCTCTCCCTAACTGGGCTTCACTTCTTGGCAGTACACAAGCGCTCACACTATGCTAAATTGTGGGGCCAATTCCTGGGAAGGCACAGCGCCTGCATCAGAGCTCACAATAGGCAAAAATGCCAAGACAGCCAAAAGGAGGGGAAAAGAATAACCGTGAGCAAAGGGAGCAGAGCAGTGACTAGCAGATGGCTTGTTATACACACAAAGGGGGTGGAGGACCCACAGAGAGGAATCTTGCCTGGCTGGATTCCCTCTTTTGTGGTGCGCGCTCAGGTGAAAAAGCTGCACTGCCTGTGAAGGTGTGTGAACACTAGGCCAGCTCCAGAAACCTCCTCCCTCCCACCCCCGACGTCAGGGGATGTGCGGACTCTGCCATCATTTGACTGATTTGCACTGGAGATGGAACATGATATACTCCTGAGGGGAAGAACCTGGGAGACTAGTCAGAGAGGGTCTTTTGTAGGACAGCAACTGCAGAGACTGCTTCTGTGCAGGGCAGGGCTCAGAACTAGGGTGACATTTAATGTCACTGTAATTATTTATATGCATCTATATAAAATTCAGACTAGTAGATGTAAATACCACTCAACACATGCAAGTCACGAATTCATGCTGAAGCAGATTTGCATGTGTGTGTGTGTATCTGTTTTCTTTTTAAAAATCAGGCTCAGTATCAACAGGGATTATTAGAAAACTTGAATTCTATGTGTAAAAAGCATTACACTGTAAGTCAAAACACTGCATGCACGCTTTACCTGAGTATAGAATAATATACCTGATACTATCAGTCTACTACCGCAAGTTTCACAGGCTCACGGAGAAAACTAAAATATTCCCCACTCTTGGTACTCCCCAGAAAAAGATTACAAACATCTTGTCTGTGCTTAGAGAACCTGCTGCACTGGTGAATAAAACAGAGGTGAAAGAAACAATGAAATGGCTAGTAAACAGTTTATTTGTTCAGTTTTCCTCACAATGCAAAGATTATGTCGAACAACAATATGATTCTTAAATGAAAAATGACATGCTGAATTTTACCAAAACAAAAATTAATCTTGTAAGCCTGGCAATAAATCACACTGTGTCAGAAAGTAACACAAGTGTTTCTATTAAGAGATGTGGGCAGCTTTTAATTTAAAAAGCAATCAGCCCACTAGATGCCGCATACGGTAATATATTAGGTGTGTACACGTGGGCACAGTCACGCAGCATCTTGAAAACATTCACTTTACTGATATTGTGGAAAATGAGTTAATAAGTGTTAATCAGACCAAACTTTCAATTCAAAGGGAGATCCATCATGTAAATTCAAGTCAAGAGTGAAGTATTTCTGACACATTTCTCCTCTCACGGAGATTGGGCATCATGTTTTTTTTTTTTTTTTTTTTAACAGAGTAGAATATCTTTTATAATTACAATTTTCCTTTTCCTAAAAAAATTCAGTAGGATCTAAACTATTTGTTAATTATTCTAGGGATATTTACAACAAACTTACGATGTGTAAACTATCAGGGTTGTCCATAATTATAATTTTACTTAACCCATTTATTTTGAATTATGTTCTTTTGATGTGAATGTGTATGTTAGTATCTCACTATTGCCAGGTAATGTATCTACTCAGTTACAACAGAAGTTCTTTGTTCTTGTTCATACTTTTTCCTCTCAACATCACCACCTTTTTCTCAAAAATAGCAAAATAAATTTTTGCAACACAATCATACCTCTGCAATCACTATTAACGTTAAAAGACAGGATAAAGAATTATTAGCACCACTAATGTAATACCTCAGTTATACCTATACATCCTTTTCCACAGAAAATGGTTCTTAATTTTCAAGTTGTTCTGCTTTATTAAAGCTCATTACCATTTCTCTTTTAATAAGTGCTCTTTAAAGTCATTACCTGCAGAGAAGTTAAAGGCAGAGCTATTAAAAGGTTACTTTAATGTGAATAATGGCCTCCCAATATACTCAAGTTAATTACTATTGGAAACTGGTTCTATTTTAATTTAATGCTGAACACTTAATGAAGGATCTGCCGGGGTAGCAAAACTGACAAAAATTATTCATGGTCAACAGACCTATTCTTGCTGTCTCATTTAAAGAGATAATATCCGTTTCTAGTTCTACATAACTGCATTTAAAGATGAAAATTACATTTTAACATTTTTCTCTGTATATGCTAACTGGATATGAAAAATGTCTTTTTTGAATGTTCGATAGCATGTCAGATAGAGCGCCGTGTTCAGTCATGATTCTCTGCCTTTTTAAAAATGAGAACTCAAAAATCATTGCAACAGTCTTTATTCAATGCAGACACTTTTTCAAATTTTGTTTTCTATACAGTGCTATTTGCTCCTGCGTGTGCAGCAAGTTCCTAAGAGAAATGGAATTAATTCAGATGGCTGATCAGCAGAGTAGGAACCTCAACAACATAAGCACAGTCTACGGGAATTACTGGGGGTTTTTGGTCCCCACCTTTTATCTAGAGGAAACGGCAGTTAGACCAGGCACACAAATTCTGCAAAACTGAGAGAGGCACACATTTCACATACAACAGCTCTACATCTACACAGACACTGCCCCATGCATACAACAGTCCCCACCAGGCAATACTCTGATCTTGATATATACTGCTCAGCTCCAGATAGAACACAGCATGATGGGACCTAGAGCGTCTTCAATTCACAGCTTTAAAGGAAGTGGACTGAGTCATTCAGTAAGTCTCCATGAGTTCTCCTCCCAACTACTCTACCTGCTCACCCTTGAATTAAGCCCACACTGTTTTTCCTACCCTAGCACTGATCGAAGTCAGTCTAGTAACACGTTGCCCTTAAATACAAAAACAGAGGGCCAAATCCATGTCCTGTTGAAAGTTAATGGAAACACAATGGAGTTGCATCAGGCCATAAAAAAAAGCTTAAATTAAATAATGAATGTGTGAGTTTTTTGCTTTGTTTTATTAAAAACAAGCTTAGCAAATCAGTTATAGGAATGTAAGTTAATATGCAACCCCACTCATTCAAAAGTCATGAGTCAAACCATAATTATGAGATTTAAAAAATCCCACATGATTTCTAAGATCTTTTTAATGGCTTTTCTTTGAGTCTGCAAAGTTTACATTTTCAGGATTTCCTATTAAAGCGTGTGGCCTAAATCTTACTTTTTTACATAAAGAAAACAGATTCTTGTATCACCACAGGGCCATAGGAGCTGTGGCTTTTAAAAAAAACAAAAACCAAAAAAACCCCACCACCCACACCAGCATCAAAACTGAGATTCTCCATCACTGAGAGTTCCCATTATAGCAGGCCTCTGTTGTAACTGACCATGTTTCACACAAGGGACATATTGATTTCCCCAATAATTTTGACATGGTTCAAATTTTTAGTAACCTATTTTTTGTTTTTTTCTATTTTGTTAAATTAGTAATAACCCTTAACATCTATTTTTTTCCAATGTATGCAAATATATGTTGATACTTCAGGTCTCTTTCAGAAGCACAAACAAGTAGGCTGCATTAAATATTCTCCTTTCCTCTCACCGGAAACAAACAAGAGGTGAAAGGTTCAGGTAAAATGTTATTCCCCTATAGATACGGTTGTTGCCCTTAAATAATTATTCTCATCCAGTAAGGTAAAATAGTGTTCTGAGATGTTAGCCATAGGAAAGTCTATAGAAATAAGCAAATACTAAAGTAGTGTAAGTGCTGACATAAGCACATGCCTTTTGCGTCCTAAAATAACAATATTCATTTAGTCTTTAATACACCAAATAGTATCTTCAGCAAAATGTCCATTCTTTCTATGTAATCTTATATCACAGTTCCAAAGGAAAAACAGAAAACCACAGACTTACAAGATAGGATTTCAATTTTTACTCTTGCACTGTGTAAAGGCCCTTCCTGTTAAAGGAGGTAGTGAAATTTTATCCACAGCTATTGCTATTCATAAATCTTATATCTATTTTAATTCAATCTGGTTCTAGCCTCTGAGACGCTGCACCACAATTTGATTACTACAACCATACTTTTTAACTGCTGTCAGAAGAGACAGAGCCTTATATAAACATCTGCCAGAACACATGCCTGCTTTCTATAGCACCAGCTTTAAATCATACTATGGTGATGAATCTTTATCTGACACTAATACTTTTTAACTTCATAAGGACAATTAAAATGAATTGTAGCTAAATGCACACATAACAAATCAATATAATCCTTCGTTGCATACTAACAGATTTTGCACGTCTTTAAACTTACTTTCAAGCATCATTTTATTTAGAGATTTTAATTTGAATATAAAGCATATTGGTATTAATAAAATGCTGTTTACAGGGTATTGCAAGATATCAGCAATTTTCATCCAGCAGTGGAGTGAAAGAATTTTGGATACAGAGAAATGAAGGGTCAAGTAGTTTTGAACAAACCAGATCTGGGATTTCAAGGAGGGCATGTAATACAGGAATGTAGTCAAGCAAGGACACAATCATCCCACAGCAGCTAAGGACATAAATGTGGGGAGGGCGGAAGTGGGTCAAAGGGCCCCAGGTTGGAAATTAAGCAAACCAGATCCACATTCCCTTCATTCACATAAAGAAGACTAGTTGGCTTTTAAGAAAGTGACATTTAGGGAGCTGGGAGATAAAATTCATGATCCCAAACAGAAGCCAGTGCACAGGACTGCAGCTCAACTCTCATACTCACTTTCTGCAACCCATGGTATGGAGCCGAAAGGCTACAGACAGATGCTATTCTGTGCCCCCTTAGCAGAGTACTAGAGCCACGGAACCCACAGGGATATTGATCCCATAACATATGATGCCCCTTCATACTCAAGCTTGCCCTACAAGGGGTTTGGAGGTTCCCTGAGAGACTATTCCATTGCAAAATTTGCAAGAGCTCTTTACCTGGCTGCATGAAGCTGCTCACTGGAGATATCCAACAGGTATATTCCCAGCACTCCCTTATCTTTTTTTAAATGGCTCCTCTGTATTAAGTGACAAACCAAGTTCTAAAGTATTTTAATTTAGTATCAGTTGAGCTTAATATATTTTAATCAATATACAGAGCAAGCCAATTGCTTATGTTTCCAATTTTCTGGACACTGTTTAATTGATCCCCTTGTGCAAGGCTTCTCTCTATGGCAAACCTTGCTGTTTCCCTAGCCCTGTCGGACACATGTAGGCACACTGACTGGGTATTGGAATCATTTGAGCTTTGACATAAGGAAGAAATCGAGCATTTCTTAATATAGGACCATTCCAATAGAACCCAACGAACAGCATGGCATTGCTAATATGAGAAAAATGTATTTTAGAAAGTGATAAACTAAACAATTAACAGTTCTTCCTGACAGCAGGAAAACCTCGTTCCAGATTACGGATCATACATCTCTGTGATGAATTAAGAACTAAAAGGCAGCTCTTCAGCTGGTCTGAGCAAGAAATGGCAACAAGCACCGAAATTCAAAGACAGCTCTTACATACACTCCCACACTTGGTACTGGGCAGGCTCAGTACGGCTATTGTCTTATCCTATCTCTGTGGGTCCCTTTGGCCCCTCACCTTTTAAGAAAATGCTCTAATTGAGTTTAATGGTGTTGGAGCCTCCATGCAGTTTACTTTGTCTTGATAGAGGCCTTCTGATAACCTGCACTTGGAGTTTTAAAATGAGTTAGAAAAAGGATTAACAACAGCTAGCATTTATAAGCACTTTATCTCCAAAGTACCTTACAAACATTACCTAATTAACCCTCAGCACCCCTGTGAGGGAGGTAAGAGGACTTTAAATTAACTACATAATGGCAGGAATTGCATAATGTTTAAAGTGCTCTTACATGTACATAGTTAGGGTTTGTTTGCTTTTACTGTTCTATCATAATGGTATGTGAACAACTGAAGTTATAGAACAAGTAAACGATGAAATACAAACTATGCAAGCATTGTCTGCTAAACCAAAACAAAATATTCAGAATACAAGTCTTTGGCAAACAAACCAACCCCACAGCTTATCACATTTAGTTTTTAATCCTGGATTCATAATTTATATATTTTCAGTATTAATAGCTGTGGTGCCTCGTTCAAAAGTTCTTTATCTACTTTCTTTGAGTAAAGCTATTTAATATTCGTGATTGTGGAAAACATTTGTTCATAATTATCCAGACATACACTGGAACAAGACTGAAACAAGAGCAGCATACAAAAATGTATTTAAGGACTATCATCCCAAAATGCTGCTAAAAGCTATTAACCAGTATGTGTTAATTGCCACAGCATTCATATTAATTTTCACTTCAGGCCCGACATTGTGGAATATTTCCCTTGATACATTTTAAACAAAGTTTAATTTAAGGAACTGCTTCTATCAACACTTATGAAAATTAACAGCCAAGCAATTAGCACTCATGAATTATCCCTTCCCCCCTGCCTTCTACAGCTTCATTGTAAAAACAGTTACTAAAGGAGAAATTGTTGGGTTTTAATAAATTATCACAATCACATTCACAAAGAACCTTGCTGTACTACAAAGAGGCCCCAATCTTGAAGAAACGTTTTTCAGAGCCTGTCCGTACAGAACAGAGTCTCCGTTTTTATTTTATTTGCAATGTTGCTGCAGCCATATTGGTCCCAGGATATGAGACAGTGCGGGAAGTAATATCTTTTATTGGACCCACTTCAGTTGGTGAAAGGGACAACTTTTTGGGCTACACAGAGATCTTTAGGTCACCTCCCTTTCATCAATAGGCACTTACGAGATCAGTGAAGTAAAATACTTCCTTTGTTTTGATTTTTAATTTGTGATTAATGTCAGAAGATTAAAGTGTGGTTCAGCCCTGTGCTTCTAGATTATTCTAGAGTTAAGCAGACTTTTAGCTAGATCACTAAATTCCCAGTTTGTTATACTGAACATCTGGATCATCTGTTCCTACTTTGATTTTCCCATAGCACTTTTGTGTGTGACGACGTTCTTTTGAGGACAAACTGCCTGATCTCTGCACCATTTAGAGTGACGTGTGCCCTGTTAGAACTTCACTGGCTACCGACTTCTCGAGAAGGTTAGCCATGCTTTGGGAGGGGAGTGAATGTGGACTTACTTCAGGGATAATATTTAGGAGTATCAGGAAGAGATCTTTGCAATGGTCACACATTCTATTTATACACCTACCACAAAGCTGATAATTGTATTTATAGTCAGAGATCTTTCTGATCTTGTCACCTGACAGCACCTTTTTAACATTCTACTCTCAAGTGCAATTGTCCACTCAACTAAACAGCTCCAAACCTAACACTTTACTGGGTAAGTGCCTTCAAAGGTTAAATCTCTTGGACAACCATTCTCCCTCTCAGACCAGGTGACATATCCCTATGGTTGGAAAATAATATTCCATGTGTTTGTATAGCTACCAGAAGATCATAGAATCATAGAACTCTAGAAACGGAAGGGATCTTAAGAGATCATCAAGTTCAGTCCCCTGCCCTCACGGCAGGACCATCTACCATCTAGAAAGATCATCCCTGTCAGGTGTCTATCCAACCTGCTCTTAAATATCTCCAGTGATGAAGGTTCCACAAACCCCCCTAGGCAATTTATTCCAGTGTTTCACCACCTGACAATTAGGAAGTTTTTCCTCATGTCCATCTTAAATCCTTTATAAATATTAACCAAGATAGTCAAGCACTACTAGTTCCATTTTATAGACAAGGGACCTGAGGCATAGGAAGATTAAAGCCCCAACTCTGCGATGGAAGTTGACCCATGTGGAGCTCACTGCAGGACTGCAGACTAAATCATGTGTCCATGAGCATGCAAAACCTGTGGCAGGAACTGGGAACAGATCTTGATTTACTGATACCCAGTGGCATGCCTTAATCACAAGGACACCCACCCTCCCCTAGACGGCTGCGTGCGCTATGGGGTGGAAAGCTACTTTAAAGTTAGCCTTGTTTTCCCCCTTGTTAATACCCAGAAAGTGAAAGCATCAACAAACCACAAAAACAATCTTTAAAAAAAAAACTGGTGGCAGAGAATAACTCTAACACTTTCTGAGTGCATTTCATTTGTCATTACAGTGTGTAAATTCTTTTATTAGGCTTGCAGGAAAATCAATCTGGCCACCAATTTCCGGTGGCTCAGTATAATTTCCTATATGCAAATTACAAATGGATAGTGTACAAGGGGTCAGAGGTCTCTAGTGCCACCAGATTTTCATCAGCCCACTTTACCCAGACATATGAAACAAGAGCGTGCAGGTGAATGACTGACACACGACTCTACTACCTGCTGGCTGATGAAGCTTCAGTTTTTCAAGAGAAAACTTAAGAGATATTTTGAGAGAAAAGTCAAAGGCTTAAATAATCTGTCTGACACCCCATTTGGGTGTGCAAAGTAAACATATAGCTTGCCCAGACTTTCTTTATTCATTTTTAGGATAAAGTTTTCTAGTGTATGTGAAACTATCAGTTATTCAGTTTGGCTGTGTGACTGGGGTTCCCAGAACTCCACTGAGCTGATCATAATGCTGCCATTGTGGGTGTATTTGAGAAGCTGCATTTTCTAATTTATTTTTGATAATTCAATAAACTGATCAAAACAACAGGAAGACGTTAGTGCTTTAAAATGTTATTTTATAAACATGCAGAAGTGATTATGAAACAGAAACTAAAGCTGACAGAACACACCCGGAAAACTGAGAGGTTTGAGAGAGGGGCATGTCTAAAATTATAGAATTTAATGCTTTCCTATTTTTAACTGATTATCTTGAAATAATATATTCTTTACACAGCAAACTCACTAAGGAGGATTTTATTTCATTTACATTTATTTATTAAGGCATATTCATGATTAGAATTGAAATACGCAGAGGCATATTTTAGAGTGCGCACACACTTCTCTCTCTCTCTCTCAGCTTGGACAGAGCGGCTGATGTGTTTTTCTTTCTGTTTGCCAGTGAGACTCAACATTCATTCCAGCCAACAAACAGAAAATCTACACTATAATAATTTTTTAAAAATTTTAAATCAAAGCCTTAGTAATAATCTTAAAGAGGATTTTAGAGTCACTCTGGTCTCTCGAGTAGATACATAATTAAGTAGGGTTTTTTAAGCATGTTTAATTAGGCCCCAAGTCCCTCCTTATCCACCCTTCTCTCCCCAATTATGTATCATTTCCCCAGGAGACCCAAGTGGCTCTGTTAATTATGTAAATAAGATGTGCACTATTCCCAGGAAGAAAGTTATAAATATTTGTGGAAAAATAATGCTCATCTCTTAACCGTTAAAAAAAATTTAAATACCAAAGAGTATTGGCCTCATCCACAAAATTTCATTAAAATTCTCTTATTTGCCATAGAATAATGAAAAAGCTACATATATCAAATTACTATTTAAGAAAATACAACAAAAGTGAAGAAATTCTAACAAGGTAGAGTAATTCACTACTGAACTATAATAGCTGTACTATGGTTCAACTGGGATCTATGCTGTTGTGTGTTTTTTTTAAATAGGTAATACATACCAAGCCCGGAAGAAAGGATTTTATAATCAAAATGCTGACACAAACTTACCCACAGTACCACAAATAATGCTGCTAGAACTAATATAATCCAATTATGCCCTCACAAAATGCTAATTTGATTATTTTTGCAGCGTTATTTGAAAAGGCATTTTAATTTTTAGGTTAAAAAAAGGCTTGACTCAAATATAATTCTCTATTAATCACCAATGTGTCACGGCATATCATATTGATACATTTCCCAATGATTATAAAAATGACTAATATGTACAGTACAATTTCCTTCAAATGTTACTGATTTTCATTACACACCTGCCAAACGCATCAGTGTTAAATAGATGAAAAGACAATTTTAATTCTAGTCAGCTCTAGCACATACTAGAGCAGGAAAAATAGTAAACCGGGATTAGAAGGTTGCGGAATACTTTTTCCATTCACCGATTTATCAAGACCTCCCTCATATCTAGCCCAAGTCTCACTCGGGCTTTTACAGGATACAAGACATCACCTTTTGGGAATGGATCATTTCCTCTAGTGCAGGAAAAGTTTTTTACCTTGCTGCGTACACAACAGCAGTTGGAAGCATGTCATAAGATGTTCAGAACCAGTCAGCAGATCAGAATCCAATGACTCAGGAACACTGAAATACAAGCTGCAGAAAGAGACGGCCATTCTCCTGCTACTGCTGGCAGCAAGGCACCAAATAATTATGTCAGAAATAATTCTCTCAAACAGTGAGTTTGCTCTGATGAATGCAAGATAACAAACAGGCCGTTGACACTACGTATACTATGGTCTAAGAGCTACAACTCCACAGAGAAATATATAGAACTCCATCTCGCTATACGTAATTTGAGTAAACCTATTTTGTCTATGTTAAAAATACTTGACAGAAAGTGAACATTTCCCACCAAAACAGTAGTGAAGCTCAGACTTGACACTCCCTACTGAAACCCCCACTAACTAATCCAGCAGACAAGAGCTACACTGCCATCAGTCATTTTTTCAGAACGATATGACACCGACCGAAGAGCCTAATGTTTATATTTTTTCAAGCTTTCCAGGGTTTATGATAAACAAGGAAATTGTTAAAACACAGGGTGGCTCTCTACACAGAAGAGGCAATTCTTGATTTAGATCTAAGTAACACCTGGTAGTTCACAATATAATTGTATTTGCATCACCAAGTTGGCTTTCCAGGCAGACTGCAAAGCCTACTTATTTGAGCTGGCACTGTGGAGGAACTGAGGTAATGGGGGAAAGATTTCTGTCTCATGAGGAAAGAGATTTTTCACGTATATTGGGGTTTACTGCCTGCTGATTTGGTGAGGGGTGCTGTGTAAAAGGAAGTGCTGTTAGGTTGGGTGAGTTATATCTTGCATTTCTTATTATACTATTTTAAAACGTACATCAAAGGGCACTGCTCAAAACCTAAATCAATATTTATATTGTGTTCACTAATACTTAAGGCTGCAAGCCTGGGGATGGAATCAGAACAGACCAGCACAGTGACAGCCTCAGAAGGCATTTGGGATGGATGGGTGGGCAGAAGCTCTGAAAAGCAAAGCAACTCCTGGAGTTGAGAAGACTCAAGACTGGACTGGATGGTATGATCCAAGATGGCATCTCCTAGGTTTCTGTTGAGCAAGTGGCCTGTACATTGCCAGAAATCAATGACCATTTGAAAGGTGCTATTTCTGCTCTAACACCAGGGAGAGAAACGGCTGCTGCACAGTGCGGGAGAGACAGATGCCCTTGCCTGATGAATCAAGTGTTGTGTTAGCTGTAGGGGTTTAAGTGATATAAAACGTAAAGTGCATCCTTTGGATCGACTCACTTTCTCCTCACACCCAAATACCGTTTCAAGCAGGATTCAACAGCAGCTGTCTCAGAAATGAGGACAGCTAGACACTGCGCTCTGCAGCCCCTTGGACTACCTTGGATTAGAGATCCCAGAAGCAATGTACAGATCCTGCCAAAGTGGAAGCTGAAGTTTCTGCAAGATTTGTCAACGGCAGCCCGCCACTCGGGCCCTATTTTAAACTCAGATCTCTCCAGCTAGCCTCAAATGGGAGGAGTGCCACAAGATCATCTGTATGAGTGAGAGTTCTAATCACGCTCTGTTCAGCCTCCAGGACCATGCAAACCATTCCTCCTCCCAATAGCCACTGGAGATGCTGGGAAGTGGGAATGTTCTAAGAGAGAGAGAGGACTGCTATGAGAGGCTGATGCCACCCCCTGCTAACCAATACAGACCTTCATGATAGGTGGGGAAGAAGTGAAAGATCACACTTTTCTAGCTCCCAGATGGCAGCAGGCAGAGAAGGGCACCCCCCTGGGGGAGAGCAGGATGAAATTTCCTGTCCTGGGGGACTTTCAGCAAGTCACTTTGTCTCCATGCCTGTTTCCTATCTCTAAACTGGGGGTGGCAGCACTTCACTACTTCACTGGGGTGATGTGAGGATAAACATACCGACAACTGTGAGCTACCCAGATACTATGGAGAAGGGGCTAGATTTTCTAGACAAACAGCCGACTGACTCCCATGGATCTGCCACCAGCTCAGTAGGGAGAAGACACCTCAGACTCAGCTGCACCAAACATTTTACTTGAATGACGAGACGCCAAAGGACAGACACGAGCCCAGGAGATAAGGGCACAGCCTACATGCCATTTATTTTATATTTTCATTTGGCTCCTGCTGCTATTAACTTTTAGAACCATTCCAAGGGAGACAAAGAAGAACCAGTTTCAGGCTAGCCAATTTAAAACACTGAACTGTAGGGCTGCTATAATGTTTAATTAAAGCCCAAACAAATATCTGCACATTGCAATTTAGTAAGAGCAGATGAGAAGCCAGCTCTAGGTCAGAGGGAAATGGTTCACTTACCTTGCCATCAAATTTTGAGTATTCGTTGAAAGGGTTGTTCAGCTGCAGTGGGCACTGCTCGAGTCGCACCGCCAGCAGCGACTGCTTCCCAGAGTGCGGACACTTTACTCGGAAATTCTTTTTTTCAAACAGCGAGCTGAGCTCCTCTGCTGTGATTCAAGGAGAGAGAGAAAAGCACGTGCATTACCACATGCACAAAGGGGATCACGTACTCTGGAGAGGCGATGAACTGGGAAGAGTGAGGGAGACAATGAACAGGCTAGACAAGACAGATAGGATGAACAGCAACCCCCAGTCTCACTACAAAAGGGCAATGGGACACACATAAGCAGGTGCCAAATTCAAAGCTGAAAGCTTCCTCACACAAGTAGCCAGTAGAACTCTCTGCTTGCTATAGGAGCTTACTGGGGTTAAAAAGAGGTTAGGCATTTCTCTCTCCTCTCAGCCCTCAACCAACTTGCCTACACAGACTGCAAGCATGCTACGACAGGAACCACCTCTCCCTCTAGGGGCCTAATGCAACAGAGTGCCATTGGTGGGGGTCTTTAAGTGCTGCTCTAACACAAATAAGAATAATATGGATATCAAGAATACCCAGCATTAATCAGTTTTCTGGCACATCCCATGAGGATGGGATGTCCTCTTGGCAGACTGAGCATCACCCGAATCTGTTTCTGGCCAGGTGCTCACGGTCCTACCCATGCGATCACTGAGCATGCAGTGGCAGCTCCATGGCTCACTTGCTTTGGATTGTGTTGGTGTTCCATTCTAACAACGTACATGCCAAGAACACCACTAAAGACACCCCATGCACTGATGGGTGGTAGCTGGGTTCAGCCTCACAGATCCTCATTTCTGATCTTGTTCTGCTCTTGATATGGAGCAGCTGACCAAGGTGATGAAAATAAAAAATGTCAATCCAGTGTGCTTTAGTCTTCCACAGCACCCATGTTTCATTTCCGTACAATGAAGCCGATATAACCAACATTCTATAGATTTGCAGCTTCATAGCAGGCTGAAGGCCAGGACTATCCTACCAAATTCAGAGTCAATTTTGGTCAATTTCATGGTCATAGGATTTTAAAAATAATAAATTGTAAGGATCTGGACACAAAAAGGAGTTGGGGGGGATCACAAGGTTGTTGTAGGGGGGTTGTGGTAATGCTACCCTTACTTCTGTGCTGCTGCTGGGGCAGTGCTGCCTTCAGAGCTGTGTCCCCAATCAGTAGCTGCCACTATCTGACCACTCAGCTCTGAAGGCAGCAGTGCAGAAGTCAGGGTGGCGTGGGGTGGTATTGCCATCCTCACTGCTGCTGGCAGGATGCTGCTTTCAGAGTCAGGTGCCCAACCAACAGCTGCTGCCCTCCATCTGCTCTGCTCTGAAAGCAGCATAGAGGTAAGGGTGGCAATACTGTGGCCCTTCTAAAATAACCTAACAACCACCTGCTGCTCCCTTTTGGGTGAGGACCCAATTTGAGAAATGCTGGGTCTCCCATGTGAAATCAGTGTAGTATAGATACGAGCACACAAAAGGCCAGATTTCAGTTCATGACGTACTTTTCATGGCTGTGAATTTGGCAGGGCACTAGCCATGACATTCCAACAGGGGCTGCTGAAGGGCCCAAAACATGGCAGCATATACAAGTGGATCCACATATTTGGAGTATCCCCGAGCACTGTCTAGTATGCTCCCCAAATATCTGAAAACTGTCCCCTGCTCAATGTCTTGTCCAGGTTAACACTGAGCTGGCTGTATCTGGAGCTACAGGCACATAGCTCCAGATGGCAATAGCTCAAGACTTGAGTTTATTCCGAGTTATAAATGCAGGCAGTCCCCGGGTTATGTACAAGATAGGGACTGTAGGTTTGTTCTTAAGTTGAATTTGTATGTAAGCCGGAACTGGCGTCCAGATTCAGCCGCTGCTGAAACTGACCAACGGCTGACTACAGGAAGCCCGAGGCAGAGTTGCTCTGCCCCGGGCTTCCTGGAATCAGCCTCTGATCAATTTCAACAGGATGAATCTGGATGCCAGTTCTTACATACAGATTCAACTTAAGAATCCCAGGCGTCCCCAAGTCAGCTGCTCCTTAAACTGATCAGCGGCTGATTCCAGGAAGCCCGGGGTAGAGCAATCTGCCTCGGGCTTCCTGTAGTCAGCGCTGGTCAGTTTCAGCAGCGGCTGACTTGGGGACGCCTGGGGCAGAGCAGCTGGGGTGCTGCTGGGTTTCTCCAGTAGTGCCGCTCCTCGGCGCTACTGGACCAATCCACCAGCACCCCAGCTTCTCTGCCCCAGGCGTCCTGATTCAGCTGCTGCTGAAACTGACCAGCAGCGGCTGAATCAGGACGCCTGGGGCAGAGCAGCTGGGGTGCTGCCAGGTCGGTCCAGTAGCGCCCAGAGCGGCGCTGCGGGACCAACTGGCAGCGCCCCAGCTGCTCTACCACAGGCGTCCGGAGAAAAGCCTGGACTGCTGGGGGGGGGGGGGGGGGTGTGTACTAGCTGCACCCCCCCCCTCCAGCAGACTAGGGAGACGCGGGCGGGGGACCAAGACGTACCGCGGTCCCGCCGCCCAGGTCCTCCGCGGCTTTGCTCTGTGTCTCCCTGGTCTGCTAGACATCAGCAGACCAGGGAGACGGGTAGCAAAGCGGAGCAAAGCCGCGGCGCGTCTGGGCTGTCCGCTGCCCGCGTGCTCCGCGGCTTTGCTCCCCGTCTCCCTGGTCTGGGGAGATGTGGAGCAAAGCTGCGGAACACACGGGCAGCAGACAGCCCAGACGCGCCACGGCTGTCCCGCTGCCGGCGTCTTCAGAGGCTTTGCTTCCCGTCTCCCTGGTCTGCTGGTCTCCAGCGGACCAGGGAGAAGGGCAGCAAACCCCGTTCGTAACTGCGGATCCGACATAAGTCGGATCCGCGTAACTCGGGGACTGCCTGTAATAGTAAATATTAAAAAAATAAGAGTTTCAAGGGATATTAATTTTTTTTCTGGTCTTAATCCCACAGCTCATTATTGAGGGCTAAATGGAAACTCTCTTGGGGCCATAGGTTAAAGCTAGTGATGTAATAGCGTAGTCGATTAACCGATAAGCAAAACCTTATAGGTTAATGCTATAGAATACATGCACCACTCTGCCCCTCCCCCCCATTTTTTAGCAGGCTGACCAGCAGCCAACTCAGTCCTGGCTTGCAACAGGTCCGGGACCTACCCCTACTGAGACTCTGCATTTTAAGTGCATTAGGAGGCAGGCAGCCCGCCCAGCTCAGTTCCGGCTTGTATTGGGTCCAGGAGTCAGCCCCTCCCCTGGACAGGGGCTGCTGCCACCCTGTGCTGCTACCTCTGTATCAGAGGCAGCAATGTGGGGCAACAGGCAGCCAGTCTGGGAGGGGAGCTAATTTTTAAGTGGGCTTCCCTCGTGGACCAGCTCCCGCCTGGCACCCCATGCTGCTGCCTCTGACAACAAGCCTCTGGCAACAGTGTGGAGTGGCAGGGGACTCCTCGGGAGTGGTTGCTGGCCCTGGCCCCGGGGACTATAGAAGACTTGAGTAACCAATAAGAATTCATGAGGTCAATCAACTATTCAAATAACCGATATTTAACATCCCTAGTTAGAGCAAGAAATAACTTAATGCAGAAGAGCAGGATTAAATGTTTATATAATTATGTCCATTTAAAACCCATAACCTATTCCGTTTGTACTACAAGCTTGTTTTGGCTTTAAAAAATTCTCATTGCCACTATATTAAAGTAGTGCTAACCTCTGTCCTGTGGAGTTGTGTCTCATGTTTTCATTGGAACAAGTGAGAAAGCAAGTGCTGTATCTGCTTGTGTTATTTCTTAGGAAGTGTTTGAGATGTGCTTGTTTTCTCCATCTTTTGTTGGGATGAGCCGTGAGAGGATCTCTGGAGCTCTACTGTGCTCATTACTGCGGCATCTATCTTTCTCTGAGTTTTGTAGTTTTACAGGTTTGTGAAAGTGATGTGACTCAAGAGTCTAAAACAACAGCACACTCCACAGTGTTGAGAGAAGAGACAGGGAAATGAGTAGGGAACGCTATTTTAACGGCCTTCAAATTTAGTAGAAAAAAACCATAGATTAGGGTTTGGTTTGGTTTTTTTAAACAACATAGCTGCACTAGTTTGGCATTCTACTGAATAAAACAAAGCTTTTTAACTAGCCTGCATATGCGAAGCTCAGACGGTGGTTTATATTTGATTGGTGAGTTTTGTTTTCTTGTTTGTTATTTACTGTTATTTAAATCTACTACATATTTGAGAGAGTTTTTCCTGTATTTCAGTCTGTCTGTCTGTCCAAGAACTCCTCTAAAACAGTAAGAGCCAGGACCACAAAATTAGGTAGACAGCTTCCTCTTAAAATGTGAAGAAAGATAAGAGTTTGGTTGTGCAAGGAAAATGGGTTATGCCTGGAATGGGATTCTTCTCAGAAAACCAAACAGGAAAGAGACAGAATCACCAAGGTGAAAGGGGCTGGCTGGGGGCACTCCCCCCAAATGTGGGACTGGCCCAGCCCCTAACCTTCAACCCTCCAGTCACCCTTTAGGGCAGGTGGAGGGGCTGAAGCTCCCCCTCCCATCAACCCCATTCATACAGAAACACTGCTGGCTGTTCCCCTTAATGGAGAGAAAGGGGAAGTGCACAGTTTGCTGCATTCCTCATTCTGGCTGAGAAGGGCAAGGGCGCAGATTAATCTGGACCTGCCCCAGCTGGGGGACATGCACCCCTCTTTTGGCCGTGGCCATTGGAGGTGCAGTAGCCATGGAGAGGCGCTTCCCATCTGGCCTCAAGCTGCTGTGATGAAAGAGAGGTCTGGGGTTGTCCTCTCTCCCTGTAGCAGCCTGCACCTGAACCCTCCTCCCCAGCACCACCCCAGAGCACTGATTCAAACAAAGAAAAACAAAAAGTAATTGAGTGAAGGACCCAAGCAATGCCAGGGAAATCTTCTAGGTTCCTATAAAGTCAAACACCAGGAAGGAAAGAAGTTTAGATTACTTACCTACCGCGCTCTGGAGTGGAGAGGGAATTCAAGCTGCTTACAGCCAACCCTGCCTAAGTCAATGATATGTCAGTCCCTTACGGGATCATTTAAGAGTATTCTACACTTATAGCATCTCTTTGCCACATGTACCAGCAACAGTCAGTCTGTCAGGCTTATCGGTACATTAAAAAACAGTTCCACTCCAGTACAGTATTGTTAGGGATGTCTACATGTGGAATTTGTTTAATCTTGAGACAAACACCTCACAGATTCAAAACAATTAGAAATTATGCTTCCCCCTTTCCCCTCAAAAAAGCAACCGCTGTTTTTTTTGGAAATAGCGAGTTACAGCCACAAAGAAGCAAAGAACCGAGAAGGAGAAAGACAGAGAGAAAATTAACTTTTGTCCTTTGAGAAGCCTAAGATATCAACAGAAATAAAAAACCCAGGAAGCAACGAGCGATCAACCTCGGTGAATGTGGCACAAATCAATACAGCAGAGCCTAAATAACACCTACTTTTTAAAACAGATTCTAACCTCCGAGCTTGTAAGAGCTGCTGGCAAAGGGAGGATGGCTGAGAAGAGTTGAACACAGTTGTTCCATTATCAGAATCTACATTTTTATTTTGAAACATACCTTGGGTTTGGGACTCCTATCACAAGACGTTCACAACATAAGGTACCATTCTATTTAAGGCAAAGAGTCAAAATATCCCAGAAAGAAGGGAAGTCGCTCTCACCAGCTATTAAGTCACTTTCAAGGTCCAATTTGATCCCTTCATGCACCAATGATGGGGAAGAAGTCAAATGCAGGAAGGTGAAGTCTGCCAAAGACAACATTTGGAGGAAGGGAAACTTAATAAAAGGGAGGGCAATAACAGGAGATTTTATCCAGGCCTTGCCTTACATTTTCCTTTCTTGCAGTAATGAGGTCTACAGATCCACGCAGGGATGGAGGCAGGGCAGACCAGATAAGTCAATCAGTGGCAGGAGAGGTGTGGCGCCCACTCTGAGAAACGTAGTGGAGACATAGCCTAGGAAATCTCTAGCCACTCTGCGTTGGCAAGAAATATTCGACACCGACACCACACCGAGCAAACCTCTGGCAGAGCAAGGAATTCAATGAACCACCACCCTTGAGTGCCAATTACTAATCCAATTGTTTTCTCTAATTATCAGCCCATTCAGGGTGGGTAGGATCTGTGGACCTCATTACTCTAAGGCAGGAAATGTTCAGGGAAGGAACAGATACATTTTCCTAGTGTGATCTGTAATGAGGTTTACAGATAGATCCATGACACTGAGATTTCCTAGCACTATCCACTCCTGGGGAACGTGTCTCAGTTATGGAGAGCTGTGAATGAGAGGACCCTTCCCCTAATGGTCACTGGTACTCTAGAACAGGGGTCTCCAAACTACAGCCCGCGGGCCAGATGCGGCCCGCGAGGCCCTCTCATCCAGCCCGTGGAGACCTTTTTGTCTGGCCCCGCCTTCTTCCGCGTGCCGGCGAGATTATCCCTGAGGCGCTTGAGTCCGAGCATTGGTGTCAGCGGGAGAAACGGATTCGCAGGCAGCTGCGCGAGGCCCCAGCGCGCGCACGGGACAGCAGGTAGCCCAGGTCAGGAACGGCTCCGCGTGCCGCTTGGCCGGGCGGGCGAAAAAGGGGGGTCTCGAAGGCGGGCTCCGGATCAGACCCAGCGGCAGAGGATCGCAGGAGGCTGGACGGAGGGGAGGAAACCCGACGGTGGTTTCTCAGGGGCTAGGAGCGAGGGGCTACTTCTCCGGGGGCGGGGCTGAGGAGCTGGTGCCCATTGCAGGAGGCGGTCTGGTTGCTGTGGCACAATGATAACGTGTCTGCTTTCAAACCAGCTTTTCCCATTAAAATGCATGCCCCTTGTTCCATGAGGCTATGTTACAAATTGTCACCTCATTCCCTGCATGATAGGAGAGCGATCACATCTCTTCAAGTGTGAGTGTCTTAGGCTGAACATATTGAACCACCCCCAATTTCAAACAATGATTTCTAAAGCCAGAAATGTCTGCTATTTTGGCATCCAGGAAACAATTTCACCATTCACACTAATACAGGTGTTCATGTGTAGTGTATCAATGTGTTATTAAATAATAACTGAATAAAATAATATTAAATAAATAATTAAAAACAACATCCATTTTTTGATTGGTTTTTATTTGGACCTCAAGTGTGTAGTCGGCCCCCGAACTGCTGTTTGATAGTTAATGCGGCCCTCGGGCAGAAAAGTTTGGAGACCCCTGCTCTAGAACAAGGAGCAGCAATCAACCAAAAGCAGCCTCATATCACGACTAGATTAACAGTTTGAGGAACTTGGAGAAAGTAGGAGCAGCTGAGTCAGCGGCTGCTTTATGGATTTCCTTGTAGGAGACATATGATCTTTCTGTCCACGAGACTGCCACCGCTCTCAAAGACCCAGTTCTGATTTTGGAGGGTGGACGCGTTTAGACTTGGATGCCTCTGGGATACAAAATGTTAGTCATCTGGAAACTAAAGATTTTGAAACCTTCTTTCCCTTTGACACCAGATGACAAAATACAAACAACGTTGGTCTTTCTGAACTGAGCTGTGTGGTTAAAAAGACAAGAAACAAAGGGTAGGAATAAATGGTCAGTCTTCCGAGTGGCGACAGGTAACTAGTGGTATCCCCCAAGGGTCTGTCCTGAGACCCATCCTATTCAACTTACGAATAAATGATCTAGAGAAAGGGGTAAACAGTGAAGTGGCAAAATTTGCAGATGATCCCAAACTGCTCAAGATAGTTAGGACCAAGGCAGACTGTGAAGAGCTTCAAAAAGATCTCATCAAACTAAGTGACTGGGCAACAAAATGGCAAATGAAATTGAATGTTGATAAATGTAAAGTAATGCACACTGCAAAAAATAATCCCAACTATACATACAATATGATGGGGACTAATTTGGCTACAACTACTCAAGAGAGCAATCTTTAGAGCCATTGTGGATAGTTCTCAGAAAACATCCACTCAGTGTGCAAAGGCACGCAAAAAACACAAATAGAATGTTAGGAAACATTTAAAAAGTGAGAGAGAATAAGAGAAATATCTTATTGCCTCTCTATAAAACCATGGTGCTCCCACATCCTTAATACTGTGCAAAGGATGTGCTCGCCTCATCTCAAAAAAGATATATTGACATTGGAAAAGGTTCAGAAAAGGGCAAGAAAAATGCTGAGGGGTTTGGAACAGGTCCCATATGGAGAGAGATTAAAAAGACTTGGACTTTTTGGCTTAGAAAAGAGTGGAGATATGACTAAGGGGGGATATGATCGAGGTCTATAAAATCATGACTGGTGTGGAAAAAGTGAATAAGGAAAAGTTATTTACTTATTCCCACAATATAAGAACTAAGGGTTACCAAATGAAATTAATAGGCAGCAGGTTTAAAACAAATAAAAATAAATTTTTCTTCACCCAGTGCACAGTCAACCTCTGGAACTCCTTGCCAGGGGATGTTGTGAAGACCAGGACTTTAACAGGGTTCAACAAAGAACTAGACAAATTAGACCATTGGAGAAATTGTCTGAGGTAAACAGGATGAAGTTTAATAAAGACAAATGCAAAGTGCTCCACTTAGGAAGGAATAATCAGTTTCAAACATACAGAATGGGAAGCGACTGTCTAGGAAGGAGTACAGCAGAAAGGGATATAGAGGTTATAGTGGACCACAAGCTAAATGAGAGTCAACAGAGTGATGCTGTTGCAAAAAAAAGCAAACATGATTCTGGGATGCATTAACAGGTGTGTTGTGAGCAAGACACAAGAAGTCATTCTTCCACTCTACTCTGGTAGGCCTCGGTTGGAATATTGTGTCCAGTCCTGGGCACCACATTTCAAGAAAGATGTGGAGAAATTGGAGAGGGTCCAGAGAAGAGCAACGAGAATGATGAAAGGTCTAGAGAACATGACCTATGAAGGGAGGCTGAAAGAATTGAGTTTGTTTAGTTTGGAAAAGAGAAGATTGAGGGGGGACATGATAGCAGTTTTCAGGTATCTAAAAGGGTGTCATAAGAAGGAGGGAGAAAACATGTTCATCTTGGCCTCTGAGGATAGAACAAGAAGCAAGGGGCTGAGACTGCAGTAAGGGAAGTTTAGGTTGGACATTAGGAAAAAGTTCCTAACTGTCAGGGGGGTCAAACACTGGGATAAATTGCCCAGGGAGGTTGTGGAATCCCCATCTCTGGAGATATTTAAGAGCAGGTTAGATAAATGTCTATCAGGGATGGTCCAGACAGTACTGGGTCCTGCCATGAGGGCAGGGGACTGAACTCGATGACCTCTCGAGGTCCCTTCCCGTCCTAGTATTCTATGATTCTATGAATGGAGGTTAGGTCCATCACCGGCTATTAGCCAGGATGGGTAGACATGGTGTCCCTGGCCTCTGTTTCTCTGGAGGTGGGTGACAGGGGAGGGACCACGTGAGGATTCCCTGTTGTGTTTCCTCCCTCTGGCGCGTCTGGTATTGGCCACTGTTGGCAGACAGGATACTGGGCTGGATGTACCGTTGTTCTGACCCAGTATGGCCATTTTTATATACTTAGAGCTTCGTTGGCATCAAAAGTGTGCCACAGTTTCTCTTTGGAATGCAAGGAGCTAGCCAGGGGATGGAAGGACAATTTTCTATGCTCTGCACAGCCAGGTATGAAGGCAAGCTTGATTCTGAGTACCACTTTATCTTTATTGAAAGTGCAGTACTGCGGTTGGGGGAAGTGTGCGAAGCTCCCAACTACTCAAATCGTGAGAACCCAATTGACTGCTATCAACAAGACCACGATCACGGTTAGAAAATAAGACACCTTCAAGAGTGGTTCAAATGGAGGGTCTGGAATAGCCCTGGGAACGGAGTTAAGATCCCAGAAAAGGAATCTGCCCACTTCAGGAGGATCTAGAAGAAATGCTGCTTTCAAAAAAATGCTGGGCATTTGGGTAGAAAGAAATTCATTACTTCCCTGTTTCACAGAGGATGCTAGACACAGCAGCAATTTGACCTCCGAATGTCTAAAATCATAGAATCATAGAATAATAGTACTGGAAGGGACCTCGAGAGGTCATCGAGTCCAGCCCCCCGCCCTCAAGGCAGGACCAAGCTCCGTCTACACCATCCCTGACAGATGTCTATCTAACCTGTTCTTAAATATCTCCAGAGAGGGAGATTCCACCACCTCCCTTGGCAGTTTATTCCAATATTTGACCACCCTGACAGTTAGGAATTTTTTCCTAATGTCCAATCTAAACCTCCCCTGCTGCACTTTAAGCCCATTACTCCTTGTCCTGTCCTCAGTAACCAAGAGGAACAAATTTTCTCCTTCTTCCTTGTGACATCCTTTTAGATATTTGAAAACCGCTATCGTGTCCCCCCTTAATCTTCTTTTTTCCAAACTAAACAAGCCCAGTTCATGAAGCCTGGCTTCATAGGTCATGTTCTCTAAACCTTTAATCATTCTTGTCGCTCTTCTCTGTACCCTTTCCAATTTCTCCACCTTTCTTGAAATGTGGCGCCCAGAACTGGACACAGTACTCCAGCTGAGGCCTAACTAGTGCAGAGTAGAGCGGCAGAATGACTTCACGAGTTTTGCTTACAACACACCTGTTGATACAACCTAGAATCATATTTGCTTTTTTTGCAACAGCATCACACTGTTGACTCATATTCAACTTGTGGTCCACTATGACCCCTAGATCCCTTTCCGCCATGCTCCTTCCTAGACAGTCGCTTCCCATCTTGTATGTAAGGAACTGATTGTTCCTTCCTAAGTGGAGCACTTTGCATTTCTCTTTATTAAACCTCATCCTGTTTACCTCTGACCATTTCTCTAACTTGCTAAGGTTATTTTGAATTATATCCCTATCCTCCAAAGAAGTTGCAACCCCACCCAGTTTGGTATCATCTGCAAACTTAATAAGCGTACTCTCTATCCCAATATCTACATCATTGATGAAGATATTGAACAGTACGGGTCCCAAAACAGACCCTTGAGGAACTCCACTTGTTATCCCTTTCCAGCAGGATTTAGCACCGTTAACAACAACTCTCTGACTACGGTTATCCAGCCAATTATGCACCCACCTTATCATGGCCCTATCTAAGTTATATTTGCCTAGTTTATCAATAAGAATATCATGCGAGACCGTATCAAATGCCTTACTAAAGTCTAGGTATATGACATCCACCGCTTCTCCCTTATCCACAAGGCTCGTTATCCTATCAAAGAAAGCTATCAGATTAGTTTGGCATGACTTGTTCTTCACAAACCCATGCTGGCTATTCCCTATCACTTTATTACCTTCCAAGTGTTTGCATATGATTTCCTTAATTACCTGCTCCATTATCTTCCCTGGGACAGATGTTAAAGTGACCGGTCTGTAGTTTCCTGGGTTGTTCTTATTCCCCTTTTTATAGATGGGCACAATAATTGCCCTTTTCCAGTCTTCTGGAATCTCCCGTCTGCCATGATTTCTCAAAAATCATAGCTAAAGGCTCAGATACCTCCTCTATCAGCTTCTTGAGTATCCTGGGATGCATTTCATCAGGACCTGGTGACTTGCTGACATCTAACTTTCCTAAGTGATTTTTAACTTGTTCTTTGTGTATCCTATCTTCTAAACTTACCCTCTCTCTGCTTGCATTCACTACGTTAGGCACACCTCCAGACTTCTCGGTGAAGACCGAAACAAAGAAGTCATTGAGCATCTCTGCCATTTCCAAGATTCCTGTTACTGTTTCTCCCTCCTCATTAAGCAGTGGGCCTACCCTGTCCTTGGTCTTCCTCTTCCTTTTAATGTATTTATAAAAGGTCTTCTTGTTTCCCTTCATGCCTGTAGCTAGTTTGATCTCATTTTGTGCCTTTGCCTTTCTAATCGTGCCCCTGCATTCCCGTGTTGCTTGCCTATATTCATTCTTTGTTAGTTGTCCTAGTTTCCATTTTTTATATGGCTCCTTTTTTATTTTGAGATCATGCAAGATCTCCTTGTTAAGCCAAGCTGGTCTTTTGCCATATTTTCTATCTTTCCTACACAGCGGAATTGTTTGCTTTTGGGCCCTTAACAACATCCCTTTGAAATACTTCCAACTCTCCTCAGTTGTTTTTCCCTTCAGTCTTGCTTCCCATGGGACCTCACCTACAAGTTCTCTGAGCTTATCAAAATCTGCGTTCCTGAAATCCATTACCTCAATTGTGCTGGTCTCCCTTCTACCTTTCCTTAAGATCATGAACTCTATTATTTCATGATCACTGTCCCCTATACTGTCTTCCACTTTCAAGTTCTCAACTAGTTCCTCCCTATTTGTTAAAACCAAATCCAGAACAGCTTCTCCTCTGGTAGCTTTTTCAACCTTCTGAAACTTTCTGTTTCAGAATGCCAGGTCCAGCATGAATCCATGATACTGTGACAGAGGCAGTAGTGAGGCCTCTGTCTTAGAAATAAACCTGAAGCAAATCCCTGAGCAGACTGACTGAATTAGATTTTCTGGAAGCTAAAATTATGGACATTTCTTCTTCTGAATAACTCAGCAGCTAGAGACAACACCCTTATCCGCTGTCCAAGCCATTCAGCTTGACCTCCTTAACACAGAATTAACCTTCTCAGAGCGCATGAGGAGAGATATACAGCTACAGCTTGTCTAGGGTATCTGCAGAATTCATGATCATAGTTTATAGTGCTCGGTAGGCTCTTGCCTGAAAGAGGCTAGCCTTTGTGGGAGGGGTTTTATTTTTTGAATATATATTTTACTATTAAGTTTTTAAACTCTGGCCTTTTTCCCCCAACAAGGAAGAATTTCCTGTGTAGACGTGCAGGCTCAGAGGCATCAGCACCTCTATGGCCTGGGTTTTTCTGCATCTCTCTCTCAGGCTGCTGTCTGAAGGTGAGCAGGGGAATCTGGACCTGAGGGTTACTGACCATGCTGCGTTGTGCAGATTTATATTGCTCGAGGGAAACATTTCACTTTGTGCCATTTAGAGCACCATCTGAAGGAAGCTGTGGGGAGAAGAAAGGGAATCCCTTCTGCTGATAAAGCCAAAACCTGGAGACATGGGAGTTTCTCGGTTTTGTTTTTTGCTCTGCAGCATTAGGGCAGAAGCTACATTTCCCCTGCTAATAATTGATAGGTCTGGTCCATCTCCACGGCTGCATGGAACAGAGACCCTGCAATGTTCAGATCTGTGGTCCTCATTAAGAATGAGAAAACAGAACTAGCTAGACTAAAGCAAGAGCCTGAGGATTCATGGTGTATTTCAATGCAAAGAAACCTCAAGCGATATGGTTAGGCTTAAGAAACGAGGAGAGAGGATTATACCATCAATGGTCAAAAGCTACAAAACTCTAAGCAGAAGGGGTTGGAGGGTATGGAAGATTAAACTTTAAACCTTCAATACATTGCTTAATAGAGTAAAAAGGCAAAAATACATTAAGATGCATCAATAGAGGTGTCAAATTTATGCTGTAACTCTGTATAGGGGTTAGTGCAATCATGTTTGGAATCTTGTGAGTGACTAATAGATTTTCCATAAAGCAGAAACATAGAAGAGAAGAAGATCTTACATAGGGCAGCCAGAAACACACAGGGCCCTAGGCACAGATATTATGTAGGAACTACATTAAGATACATACAAATTTTGAAAAAAGTAGACAATGATAGACCATACAATGCTCTGAGAGTCTGTGCCAAATACAAGAGGAATAGACATCAGTTTACGCTACAAAATGGATTTTATTCCATATTTTACCATTTAAGCAGCACAATATAACAATAAGAAACACTAATTTATAAGTTACAAGGAAGTAATAGGTATTTACAGTGAAAATATTAGTTATAACTATTGCTCCAAGAAACAGATAAAAACCTCAAATTGCATTTCTGGCTTCATTTCATTATAAAGTTTCCTATTTTCACATACAAAAGCAAAGCTACATTAAAAACAGGAGTCATTTTTCTCAACAACATTAATTAAAACCTCATGAAGACACAAGTCATATTTTCATAATATTTCTCTTATGCTTTTTCTCCCCTTAAGCTTTCCTCCCTATGTAGAAAACTGGCTGAGAACTATCTTTAAAATTTGTAAATACAACTTTCAAACAAAATTTCAGCCTTCACACATTCATCCATAACATTCAAGGCCACTTATAATGGGTCATACATGCTATCATTTGTTTGAAAATAGCAGTCTTCCATTTGGAAGGTAGATATATTCTAATCAGCTTTGATCTGTTACAAGGAGAGAATTGAGAGCTGTCAATCATTTGTTTTGTTAAACTCCACCTCCCACCCAAAAAGTTCCAGAACACAAATTCACTGTTTTGATACTTACTCATCAAGCAATCAGGATCCTCAGGATATGTCTAACACTGAAGGTACTACAGAGGCACAGCTGTTGAAGCTATGCTACTGTAGTGCAGACACTTGCTACAACATTGGAAGGGGATTTTACATTGCTGTGGCAAATCCACTCAAGAGTCAGTAGCTAGGTTGATGGGAAAATTCTTCTGCCAACTTGGCTGAGTCTATACTAGGGTTGACTTCACTACTTTTCTCACATCATTGTGCAAGTTAAACAGGTTGATCTAAGTTGTGTGTGTAGACACAAAACAAACACTGCTATTACAAGTAGGGATGTGAAAGGTTAGCCTTTTAACCACTTAACTGGTAAGCATCACCCTAAATGGGCAATGCTTAGAACATAAGAACGGCCAGACTCGGTCAGACCAAAGGTCCATCCAGCCCAGCGTCCTGTCTACCCAGTGGCCAATGCCAGGTGTCCCAGAGGGAGTGAACACACCGGGGAATTCTCACCCACTTCCAGAGAAACTGCTGCTAGGGACACCATTCCTACCCATCCTGGCTAATAGCCATTGATGGTCCTAACCTCCATGCTTACCAGTTTCAATTAACCGGCAAGGGCTGGAGCAGCTCCCTGCCCACCCTAGGCTGCCTGGAGCAACCCCTGTCCGTGGTGGCTCCGGCCCAGCCCTCCCCCCAAATGCAGGTTATAGGCTGGGTCCCTGGGAGCGGGAGCTGACTGCAGAGCCCACAGCAAAGCCTCCTTGGAAGTGGGGCTGGCAGCCCTTTCCGGCTCCGCTCTACTCCTGGGGAGGAGGCTTCGCTGAGCGCTCTGCAGAGCCTGCAGTGAGGAACTGCTAGAAATGTTAGTGGTTACATGGTTACCTTTTTAAACACATTTTTATATCCCTAGTTACAAGCTGCCAAAATCTGTAAGCACTGTGTTAATCGTTATTTTGAAAGATTCCTTAAAAATACATAAAGTTTTAAAAGCTGCAATCAACTACAGTAACTTTCAATCCATTTCTGGATGTTTCTTTAATCAATGTAAATCATTAGGAATGGGCAGGTAGTGGCTGAAAACTATGGAGAAACAAATGAGAACAGGAAATGGTCAGGTTCCTCTGATATTTCCTTTGTGTTTTGGAAGTTTTACAAAATTTCATTTATAAACCTCACTTAAATGAAGATTAAACCATTAAAAATATAAGAATTGGATGTTTCTTTTTACCTGAATAAGAAGCATTTCTCTCCTTCCACTGAACGTTTTTGCATTTTATTTGATTTTGTCTCTCTTTTCGTAGTCGTTCTAGTCTCTGAGCTTGAAAAGAAATATTATTACTATAAGTTTGTCAATGGAAGTTTACTATAAACAAAGACATAATTAACTATCTTCATATGAATAAAGATGTTTTATACCGCATATGTAGGGGGGAAAGTCATAAAATTTTAAAGGTGGCACCCCTGAAAAGCAAATACCAACAAAAACATGAAAGTGTGCTTGATTTATAATTGAAATTAGAGGATATAAAACATTAATAGAGATCATAAAGATAGTATTAACATGGAAGAGAATAATAAAATGTGAAAACTTCTGTGATTAATATGACATTTCATTATATAAATCATTAATAACGGTCTTAAAGGAATTTTAATGCACAAATGAACTCAAGTGAATATTACATTACAGGAATAAAATTACTGTTATGAATTACTCTACCCGTTTCAAAAATTAAAGATAAATGAACTCAGACTAGACTATTAAAGTTTTAAATATAAAATCCTTTATCTAAAAATCATGAAAATTATAAAATGTCAAAGCTATATAAATTAGCATAGCTTTTTCTTCAGTGTGCTGAAACAGTTTATAGGTAGTAAAATAAATGATTTGTATCTTCACAACATTAGTCAAATATTAAAAATGAATATAATATTTATTTATAGATTTTGATTCCATCTCCAAAATAGGGTTTGAATATAAGGCTCAACCGTTAAAAAAAACAAACAAACAAAACCCACCAAGCAATTCAGACCTCAGGATCTCTACTCTCCCTTGAAATTCACTGATTGTTAACACCAGATTTCTCTCAGGAGACAAACTGTCAACTAAATAATCTGGTAGAAGCTACCCCAGAAACCAACCACTGGAAATAATCACTACAGTAAACTGACCATTACCAGGAAGAGAGCACACTAGACTGGCAAGTAGAAGTAATGAATCTGATAATTTGAAAAAACAATTTTCTGGATATATTAGCAATTTTGATGTATTGTGATCATTTATTAACTAAAATGGCCTCTTAAAGGAGATTTTAAAATACTAATTACTCTGAAAATTCCTGTACATTCTTACCAATAAAAAATACGCTGATTAATATATTCTGTCTCCTTTCTTTATACTTGGAATTGCACTCAAGATGCAAATGTTGGCTCAGCAGCTAGCATTTTACCAAGTATAAGAACTCTTAGCCAAAGCATCGATGAAAAAAGTTATTTTAGATATATCAAAAAAGTAACTTACTGTGGGGAAAGTACATGAAACATCTTTGCTCATAACTGTAAACATGAAGCTGGATGCTCTTCCATTGTGAGTTTACTTTTAAAAAGTGAAGCCATTTATCTATAGTTCAAAACATTCTTCTGGGACATATTAAGCATCAATCCCTCAAAATTTCCTCTCTTCAGAGGCATACAAAATACTTCTGGTAAATATATCTATATTTGGAGTAGCTTTTTCAGTGTTTTAAATTATCTTCAGATTTCCCTGAAGCCAATGGGGAAGAAATCGGGAAACTAGAAAATGTAGAAACATAGAATTTTCTGGGGTTTTTTTTTGTAATTAACAACAGGTCAATTTCTTAAACAGGGAAGCTATTTATTTCAGTGCATGGGACCCATTTAAGCCAACTCAATCGCTAAGTCCTGTCATGTCCCTCAGTGGAGAGAGGGTAGAAAGAGTACATATTAAAGAAAGTGTTTTGTGCCATCCTTTTTAAGTCCTACAATTTTTCTCAGGAGATGCGGTACATGAATTCTATCTTCCCTAATCCTTGTGGCTTCCTCTCACAAAGCCTTAGGGATCTGGCTGTGTGTTAGCAAGGGTTAATTTTACCTTAAAAGAATAAATGGAGATGTGTAATTATTCCATCTCAACACAATTCCTCTATCAGTTGGTTCCAAATTATCATTCATCGCATGATTGTACTACAGCCACTCCAAATTACAGAGAATTATCAGTATCTATTAGAAGTCTGAATTATTTAAGGTTCAGTCTCATAAATGTATTCGTTTGCAAGCATTCAGTGTCAAAAATTTCACTGACCATATGTATATCTGCTTCTATTAAATATTAAGAGCTAAATGAACCTTTGCTGCTAGGCCTGAGTTTGGAAGAGATGTAATTTTCTACAGCCCTTTCTTAGGTGTAGCATACTCCCCCCTTACTCTGGCTAATACTCTGTGGACTGGCTTTTATTTTTTTGTGGGAAATCAAGTAACTGCGCTCTATCTACCTATCTACTATGGCAAAGAGAAAAATACTAGATTGACAAGCCCCTATGCTCCCCACAATGCCTCCTCCAGGGTCTGGAAAGCCCTTGCATGGCCATACAATGTGTCTTACTTATTTTACAACCTTGCACCCTGAGATGATTTTCAAGGTTTTTCAACTTTTCAATAAATTAAGTCAAACTAAACCTGCTTTAAAATGTCACCTGGTGTATGAGTGCCCAAGAGCCACTATTTCTGTAGGGCCTGTAACAATGCAGGGACTCTCCTCTGCTGCAGTAAAATGCTTTTTTTCCAGTGCTTGTCAGACATCAGCAGTACATGGATAAGTTACTAAGGCTGTATAATCAAGCAGCTTTTTAGAGGGTAAGAATTTGAATACAATTCCATCCAAACCCAAAGCAGCAAGTGGTAACTCAACCGGCAATTCTTTTAAAAATGTATTGATGGGTACTGAAACCATGGTGTGTAAACATGAGATTATACTTAAAAAAATTTTTTTTTAAATTGCCACTATCCATGGGAATATCCATACTCTATTCCAATGTAAATTGTTTCACCTATGCTACAAGGAATATACAAAATCTAGCTAACAAAAATTATCTTATGGCTCAAAGAGATGAAAGAACTGGCTGCAGTTCCTTAGATAAGATTATATTTTGCACTTCAAGCAGGGATTCTAGACATGAAAACAAAGCACTACTTCTCCAAAATGATGGGACCCGCTCTGAGAGCAGAATGTATTTTCTAAGAATTTACAAGTTAATTTTAATTCTTAAATTTATTAACAGATTAAATAGACTGTGAGCCCTTTAAGATATTCAGCATCTGGTTCCCGACCACGTTTCCCCCCAAATTATCTTAATAGTGCATAACTTAATGCAGACTCTTCCAACTTCCCATACAGGTAAATCTCATGTAATGGATAAAATTCATACAATTTTTATGATTACGAAGTTATTTTTGTCATTTTTCTTTACAAATGAAAGTTTATCCTACAGCAGAGCTGAAGAATGATGCTCTATTATAGGGAATTCCACAAAAAACTGCTCTCTTTCCAAGTGGCTGCCACCTCTTATTACTCTGAATAGAACTGAGGTCAGAGATGTCCTCCTCTGAAATAGCCACTGCAAACATTGTTTATTATGAGAATGAAGACAAGTGGCCTCAGGAAAGTTGGCCACCCCAAGAGAATAGAAATGTTCACATTTATGCAACAGTTTCCCCATACAAAAAGTTCCTAACTCCGGGCAGTTAATAGCTTATTTATGCCTCAATGCATGAAGATTTATATGCCCGTGTACTTTTTTTATTCTACCTAACCACATTGTGCATGTTATACAAACATCTGGTCCTTTTTTGATTCTAGTGAAGCTCTTGCACTTGACAGGTTCTGACACTGAGCACTTCAGGTGAATTCATTTAATGTGTGTCTTGTGCAAAAAGGTTTTACTATTTTAAAAACTGTTTCCTTTCAGTTTCTTTGGATGCCCCTTGTTCTTGTATTATGAGAAAGAGCAAATAAAATGACCAATTTTACCTTCTCTGTGTTATTCATTGTTTCAGGTCAAGCGCTCTGTAGGTCTTAATTGTTTCACCTACATGGCAGTGGCAGTGTCCAGAGAAAGATGAGGGAGGTTCAGGAGAAGGGGAAAGGACAAAAATCTGGCATCAGCTTGGGTGCCAACTGGATTAACTATGCTAACAACCATTTTAAACCTGCCACTAACTGGGAAGTTCCGTGGTTTCAGATTAGAATTTAATGAAGTTTCTTTTTATTTCCCCACACTGTGCAATTATCTATGCCACTTTTTGGAGCAATTCAACAAAATTTTGAGCTTTCCTTCTCCACTCTGTTGTCCTGCAACAACAAATGAACTGAATTAATCTCTGAACGAAAATGCCATGCAGTCTGGCACTTTTTACCCTGCTACATGGAAGTAAGTTTCAGCTAGTCCTAGGACTCTGAACTGGATTCACAGATCTTATTTCCAGATTTAGCAAGATGCCTTAATAATCGTGAATCAACCGTACTGATTATTTTTCACTTTTGACAATATATTACCTTTCACAAAGCATCTTAAGATACTTATCACTGTACATCACATTTATGGGTACGCAGAATTTAGTTAAACTTACTCCTGAGCTGTAGGTGGTGGTGTACTAACTGCAAAAAAATTATTTCAGAAATGTATGTTCCTACAAAGAAAGAGATGATCTTCCTACTTCAACACTTGAGCATTTCAGAACATATTCTTCCTTGGGGGCTCTGTGTACCAATTCCCACATTCCCCTACTGAAAAGAGAGGCAGGAGAGGGATGTTTTCTCTAACAAAAACTAAGCCCTTAGCATCTATTGAAAAGGTAAATATCCTTAAATTAGCGTATTCTGAGAGCTCAAATCCTAATTAAGATTTTTGTACTACTGCAGATGTAAGACAGTAGACGTCAAAGATGAAAAAGCAGGTGGATCACTGAGTCTGCCTTTCTTCAAATGAAAAATTTAATTGCCCTCCACGTAGGAGACATGTCAAGTTATTAATCTGACAATACATTTGGTACTTTAGATGCCTTGTCTGTGAAACTTCCCATTTGCGGATCTCCTAGAGCAGCGGTTCCGAACCTCAGGTCTGTGGACCAGCGCTGGGCTGGAAACTGCTGGCTGCTGGGCCACAGTGGCTCTGAGGGCAGAGGCTGGGGTACACACCCCAGCGCCTCCCTTCCCACCGCGGCTGTTGGGAGAAGCGTGTCCTGCCCTGTCTCTTAGTTAACCAGGGGTGGGGTCTCCTTCAGGACTCAGAAGAACAATTTGCTCTGTGGTGGGAAGGCCACGCGGAGCCCGGCAAGGAAGCTTTACAGCAACTGTGACCCAGACAGCAGTGCTCAGATGGCAGCTGGGAGGCAGTGCAGGGCTAGGTGAGGGGGGGTGGGGCAGGCAATGGGGACTCCAGGGGCAGGGCTAGTAGTGGTGGGCTACAGGGGCAGGGCTGGCACAGGGGGCTCTGGGGATGGGGCTAATACTGGGGACTGGGGCTGGCATGGGGGAGGAGGGCTTCGGTGCAGTGGGGCTCTGGAAACAGGAGGCTGGCACTGGAGGGCCTGGCAGTGGGGTCTCTAAAGGTTAGGGCTGGCACAGGGGGGCTCAGAGTGGGAGGCTGGTACTGGATGGGTTGGGTGCAGGAGAGTCTGGGATCAGTGGTGGCGCTGGGGGCAGTGGAGAGATAGGGGGACTCTAAGGGTTAGGGCTGGCCGTAGGGGCGTACCACAGCCCCCAGAGCAGCCATAAACAGTTGACTTCAGCTGTGGCAGCCACCTGCCACATGGAAACTGCTGAAGATGAAGCCACGTGTTCGCGGCAGCTCTGGGGCTTTTGGTGGATGGGTTTTCTGCCAACAGAGGGATGCAGTCTAGACATACCCCAAGACTCCTATCATTAAGCAGACAGGGTTTGAAAAGTTTAGTGTGCATGTGGGGGGGAGGCGAGGGGCTTTCTTGTTATTGTGGCATGCAGTTTTTAAAGACACCTGCTCTGTTATCCTAGTTTTATGCATTCAGCAGTATTAGAACTCAAAGTTAATTATGATCAATATTCTGCCAACATCTCACTCAAGTTTTACACAAGAAATGTGGTAAATACAAAGTATAAATGTATCATATACTTCTGTACTGTGTTTCATTCCATCTCTCCCCTTCGGTCTCCTCCAACATTATGTATCAGTCTTTTCATTACATATTTCCTAATGCCTTCCCTGTCATCTCTTCAATAGACTATTACCCCAGTTTTCTTGCCCATCTACAAAATCCTTTTGTCTCTTTATTCAGCTGTTTAATTGTTTTTAATACTTCAGGCCAGAATGACTAGATTTGGTGCCCCACTAGGTAGAGTTTATTTTCCTAAAACACAGGAAATTCAAGGCCATGAAATTCCTGTCAAAATCAGTTTACAATGCCTAAATGAAATAGGCTCATCGAGTATTTTATTTCCAAAAAAGATCTAGTTGCCTAGCCTAATGTTACAAAAGAAAGGCTTGAGGAGTAAGTAGCTACTTGCATTGTGATGACTGGTCCAAGCAAGTCAAGTTAGCCTTTTGTTCGGGTTTCTAATCTGACTGGTATGTTGCTGTGCTTTCATTTTGTTTTGTTGGGGGGAGGGAGGAGGGGAGAAGGTGCGAATAGCAATTACCTGTATTTGATCGTCTTCTAATACCAAAGTCCCAGCTTGAGGTAATATCGACTGATTGGGAATATACATAACCCTGAGTGTCTCCATTGGTTCCCTGCATTTCCGAGCCACTGTCCCCAGTCATTGAAGAAGGATTGAATTTCTCTACATCAACATCATGATCTATCAGGACCATTTCACACATTCCTGTGTCATCACTGGTCACATGTGACTGCCGAATATGAGCCAATATAATTGCTGGGTTGTCCAGAAAGGCCATCCTGTTCACAACTCCACCACCTTACTATGCTATCTTCTCTCCATGCTGCTCCATGGATAATCTTACCTGAAAACATAAAATATACAGGACTTTAAGAACAAGAGTGTGATTCATGTTTACTCAGGATGTTTCTGTCATAGCTAATACTCAGTTTAAATTTTGGATAACTAAGTTTTACGCACTGAATTACTTTAATTTCATGTTGACATCATACAACTATTTACATAGTGAGTAGAAAAGTGGCAACCATTTGTCCTGGGGTGCAGTCTTAATTAAAAAGATAACTTAGAAAATAAAACAAAATGTCTCCCCAAAAGTAGAGAGTACCATCTTGTAATCATTAATTACAATGCACCTGCCCGCTACACCCAGGAAGGAGTTTCCTTTACACATTTAACATCTTCTCCCTTTCCCTTCTATTTAATATTGTCAGCTCTCCACACTCTGATAACATCAATCACTGTATGTGATTTGCTTTTCATCCACCCCTATAACAATGCTGTATTTCCATTCCTCTTCTTCTAAGGCAGTCTTCCTCCTACCTTCTCTGCATGCTGCCCCTTCAATGTTTGGTTTTAGCCAGCACCCCTTAAACCAGACGCTTCCTGAAATGGACTCTCGGATTTACTGATCAGTCAGTTGATTACACTCCCTCCGTTTCACCCCTTTCTCCCTGAGCTCTCTCCAATTTTCGAGTTCTGCTCTTCACACCGTCTCCTACCACACATACGACTTATTGTTGAAAAGTAGGTGCAGGAATCAAATGCATGTCAAACCATTTGTTCCTTCAGCAAGAAACTAATAATTAGACCTAAAAATTGAGGCATATGTTTAAAGCGGGAACTTTCTTTAACTCCAAATATGCATCCTACAAACTGAGGTTCCAGGAGAAACTTAAAAAAAAAAAAAAAAAAAAGAAGAAAAGGTTTGCATCTCAGGACAGAACAGTGAACCGGCACTGCTGCACAATGGAGTTTGATAGGAACGATGTAAACGTAGAACTGTTTAAACAGTTAACCAATAAGCCTGGGTATATCGGTTAGCATTCACGGCTATCCACAAGCTCCTGCCCAGCTCCTAGGGAGCTGGCTGCCACCATGCACTGCTGGCTCTGTGGGGGTGGTAGCAGGCTCCCCAGGAGTAGGGCTGTAGGCAGGTGCCAGTGCGCACTGAGGGAGATGGCTGCTGCCCCATGTCACTACCCCTGTACCCCTAGGAGTGGGACTGGCAGGCGGCAGCCAGCGTGCGCTGGCTTCCAGGAAGCTGACTGCCTCCTCATGCTACTGCCTCTGACACAGAGTAGGAATGGTAGGAAGTGAGTGATCAGCTAATCGTGTAGTCGACAGAAATTCTGTTGACAACACAAATAGTCGATAGGGCTGGAAGCCTCCGGAAGCAGCTCTGCAGTTTAAATGTAGCAAGAGCTAGGTGTGCAGGCTGCTGGCTCCTACTATATTTAAGCTGTAGAACTGCAGGAAAGGCAGCTCCTGGACCTGGTGCTAGCTGGGACTGAGCTGGGCCGGCTCCCCCTGGGGACAGCCTACGGGTGAGTGTGATTTGGGATACAGCTTCCGGGTGCATCTCATTTAACCAGCCCCCTCCCTTACCCTCCCGTCCGGGCCCTGGGCGGGGAACCTCAGCAAGTGCCTGTCCGCTACACAGCGCCATGGGCAGGATCGACCAACTCACCAAGGGAGAGGGGGATGTGAGCAGAATAGTCGAGTACTTGACTACTCGCTTACATCCCTAATACAGAGGCAACAGCATGGGAGCAGAGTTAAAAGCTGCGGGTGTGTATGAACGGTTACACAATTACCCGCTTTTTAACATCCCTATCATGTACCACAAGGGTCTGTGTCAGCCCAGAATACACACCAGCATATCTGTACAGGTTGGAGCTCCCTGGTCCAGCCCCTCGGGACCTGACCGGTCCTGGATGAGGGATTTTTCCAGACCAGAGGAAGTCATTTCAGCCCTCCCACCCTTCGCCAGCCCTCCCCCCTCAGCTTCCCGGCTCCTCCCACAGCCCAGCTGGGCCATGCACCGGCTCTCGGCCCCTCCCCAGGCCAACTGAGCAGCTCGCTGGCTCCTGGCGCCCTCCTCTTTCCCCGCAGCCCAGCTGAACCCAACTGCCAGCTCCCTGCCCCTCCTCCCTCCTCGTAGCCCAGCTGAGTCATGTGCCGACTCCCAGCCCCTCCACCCCCTGCAGCATGCTGAGACTCTCTGATCCTGGAACATCCGTGGTCATGCCAGACCACAGATGTTGCGGGACCAGAGAATCCTGGATTTTAGACATGCAACTTGTATTAAGCAGCTAGAAGCAATAGTAGCACTGAAGTTCAACAATGACTGTCACATACCAGTTACTAATGGTGGAAAGACAGTCAAAGTTATGGAGGCATCCAAAAGCAGCTTTACAAGCATCATATTATGGGAATCTGACAACTAATGTCTCAAAAATCAAAATCCAACATCACAAAATACATAATCTTCACTGTTTTAACCCTTGTCTGTTGTCATTTCTTGTTGTTGGTCTTTGATGGAGAGATTGTGTCCTGTTTTTGTTTTGTATAGAGCTGTGTAAATTGCATAAATATTATTGCATTTCATAAATATTAAATAATCGTTCCAGCACTGTGCAGGACTTGAGCAAAATGGGAGAAAAGAAATCCTGCATTCCATTTGTTAAAAAACCACACCTCTTTGGAATAACTCACCTCCTCCCACAACAAGTTTAGTAAGTTACATTAACAATGTCTAGCTGTTTTTTGGCAACTTTGATTAAGTTACAATTACGTATGTCTACATAGATTTCTTTCACTAGAAAAATAAATTGTCTGCTCTATAAAGATTTCTCAGTCTCCTAAAAATGAGACACCATAGGGCACACGTCCCTTTACTATAATTTGCCAGCAGAAGGCCTTTAAGTAAGAACCAGCACAGTACAACTAAGTACAGTAGAATGGATATTTAAAAAGAAAATGTCTCCCAGGGTTGTGTACTGTGAATGATCTTTAAATATAATTATTTACACCTCACTTAGTATTGGGAAAGGCACTGCTCACCTGCAAATTGTAAGAATGTGTTTAAATAAGCAGCAGCCTTAGGCTTCTAAAGGGACGGCAAACTCCAATCAAAAATTACTGCTGCCCCATCAATGTGTCATATAAATGTTGGCATGTTAATTGTGTATTTATAAGATTGTTAATGGTTAGTTAATTTACCTCCCACACTATTATTGTGCTTGAAATGATTTAATGTCTGCTAAGGGAGTTAACAACATGTAACAACAGATGTGAGAGTTTTACCTTTCTACACTGTACCCCGACTTCAAGCTTTTTTGCACTCAGCATGCTAAATTGCCCCGGTTTCCTTACAGTCTTACACATGCAATCACTTTGTCTATTCATAATTATGGGAAAAGTCCCAAGAAATTATTTGTTCAAATCTAGAGTTGAACAAAAACAACCTTTTTTATTTCTAATTTTAGTGAAGACGCATTAAAACCTCTTCTGTCCTAAATGTATGTTATCCGGAAAGCCTTAAAAATTCCACCAAACTTCTCATCCTGACTAGGGATGTAAAACCCAATTCTTTACGTAACCAGTTACACGGTAAGTTTAACTAGTTAGTGGATTAAAAGGGGGCAGGCAGGAGAGTCACTGCCTGCCACATGCCCGGGCCGGGGCTGCCATGGATGTGGGCTACTGCAGCCAGACGGGAGAAGCCCCTTGCCCACCGTGAGTCCTGCGGGGCTGGAGCAGCTCCATGTAACAAGTAAGCCACTCACATCCCTAATTGTGACAGTGCGAAGACTATTCATCAAGTCCTGATCCCTCCCCCCAGGATTTTAGCACTTGCCATCTTTATCATTATCCGTTCCTGCTTCTGACAGAGGCAAAACATAACGCAGTGTCACAGTTCTGAGATGAGGCACAAAGGCAAAGAACTTCTCAACTTTCTAAACCCTTACATGAGAAACCTTATCAGTGAGACTGCTCAGTAGAGTATAGATTTTCGGGCCAGGTTCCTTAATCCAGTTGGCTGGGGCAATGTACCACAGCTCATGTGCTCCTCAGACGCAGGACTGATTATTGCAACTCAACATGCAGTAGCGAGATGTAAGAACATTTCAGATCACTATTACCACTTCAGCAAATCACAGATTTTGTGTTTTTACATCAAAACCTTAATGTTATTTTAGCACTGTGCACTTCACTGATACTGCCTTATTTAATGATAGTATAATTTATAGACAAATTTTATATATATTGCATACAAAACATTAAAAGTAATAAGAAACCTACAAAACCATAACTTTGCCTCCCTGGGTATGATATAATTACATGATCGCAGACTACTTATCCACAAAGTCTTCATCTCATTGCACATTGCTCAGTGATGAGGCAATTTTTTCGTTATCTTTATTGTTCAGTGTGTGACTCAATGTCCCACCTTCTGCACATCATCCAATCTATGCACTGAACAGGGCCTCTTTCTCCCCGGGACTCTCCATGGGTCTGATCACTGTAGTATTAAAGCACCTCACAAATCTTCCTGAATTTACCCTCATACATGCCTGAGAAGTTATGTAGTATCTTCATCATTTTACAGACGCAGAACTGACCTACATCTGACTTATCCAAGCTTGCCCAGGAAGTCTATAACTGTTTCCTCACTGATTCTTGGGTCTCAGTACACTGATTTTATCATAACAAAAATTCTTCTTCCAGTAAACCATTGCTGCATTTGACACAGCAGGATGTTTCTGCAGTCAATGAGATTGCTTTATACATCAGCCTCATGTATAACAGAGCATACAAGGAGTAAAACAGAATGCTCCGGATACCAGACCGATTCACTACACAACCCCCTTTCCTTCAGCTGCCCAAAGAGTGCACAGTGGTCCTGGAAAAATAGTATGCAATCATAAAACTAAAGACAGTATCTCACTGCATACACAGGAATACATATATACAAAGAGCTCTCTCTAAATCTGGTGAGTCACCTTGTGATTTCTGGGTGCTCTTGGCATCATATTATTTCAATATAATATTGAATTTTTGGGTTTTTAAAAAATATTATGAAATTGCTCAAAAAATGCTACTCTATTTACTCGACCGCAATAGAAATTCCCGTCAGTGAGCAGTATGTGCTACTGATGGGGTGGGAGTTCATGCCTCATTCCACACTCACCTCTATCCTCCAGCAGAACATAGCAGCTCCTTGGAGTCCTGCCTTTATTTTAGGGATGTGAATGGCTAACCCTTAACAGGTGAACCAGTTGTAGGGAGCAGACTGCCATGGGCAGAGGGCTGCTCCAGCCTCACCAGGCACCACGTGGGGCTGCCGCTTTCAAAACCTTGCACTCCAGCAGAGCGATAGAGTTAGCTGCGGAAGCCAATACTTTAAGTTTCTCATGTTGATCATGCTGACAGTCGATTTTTGGTTTTTTAAATAGTTTTTAACTAACATTGTTAAATGAAATCTATTTGAACATAAACAAACGTGATTTTAAAAAGCTTGAATGTTTAACTAAATTCAAAAGTTCATGTATTTGTTTTGTTAAAATAATGTTTGCTGTTGAAGAAAAAAATCCAGAATACATAACATTGTTGTTTTAGTTAAAACAAACAATTTAAATGTCTGTCTGGTGATATTCTCCTCCTAATACATCATGGAAGGAAAATCCTCCAAATATTAATGATTAACCTGTTGAACTGAACTTAACTTCATAAATAACTGCTTCAACTACCTTTGGTAAATGAAATAACAAATCATTAATTTTCCTATATAGCTGTAAAACTAGGGATTTTAAATTTAGTTTAATCAACTAATCGACAGAATTTCAATTGACTAGTCGATAAGCAGGGGAGCCACAGTGGGGTTAGCTCCGAGCCACGGGAGCTAACTCTGATGCGGCTCTGCCTTTTAAATGCATCAAGGGCCAAAAGGGTCTTAATAGATGTAAAAGGCTGAAGTGCAGCGTGGGCGGACCCATCTGCTGGGCTCCACTGTCCTTGGACCATTAGGGGAGCACCGCTCCTGGACACTGGTCCCATGGGCTGCTGGCTGAGTTTTCCTGTTCCCAGACCACTGGCCCTATGGGCTGCCAGCCTGCAAGATGGGCTCTGCTCCCATCTGCCTACAACCTCTGTGGCTGGAGCTCTCTGGTCCGGCAACATCTGTGGTCCTGCCAGACTATGGATGTTACTGGACCAGAGAGGTTCGACCTGTACTATGCAACGTGGAAAAATAATACTTTGTATAACAAAAGTTCCATAGACACAAGTGAAACTAGCATACCATTAATGTCAAAAGATATTTGTAGACTGATGTTGTGTTCACACCTCCACATCAGCTGCTAGAAGTGGGCCTTACTCTCCCTGACAGAATTAACCTCTTTACCTCTAGCCTGCATATTTATACCTGCCTCTGGAAATTTCCACTACATGCATCTGACAAAGTGGGTCTTTGCCCACGAAAGCTTATGCTCCAATATATCTGTTAGTCTATAAGGTGCCACAGGACTCTTTGTAGCTTTTGTAGATTGAGACACACAAGGAACTAATGACACTACTAACTGTAGAATAATGATTTGTGTTTGTCTAACTCATCTAAACGTGAGATAAATCACCATTACTTATCCTAAGAAAAATACAGTTGACAAACATTCCTTTTTATAGGACATTACCTACTTTTTCTTTGGCAATGATGCTTATTACAAAATAGTACTTCTACCATCATAAATAGTTAGCTCACCAAAAAGTAACTACTACTGAGTCACTTTTTATGCTTGTACGAAGGTAGGATTTATTAATATCAATATAGAAAGGGTTAATGAGCAAATTTGGCATAACATAGGACTACTTCCAAAACTATAAAATATTGCACCTAACATACTGTTAGGGAGAAAGTACAGGGCTATTAGAAAACAGTTATGGAACAACACTGCATACATTTTGAGAGGCTAGAGCAAATAACATAACATTGCAATCTCACCATCAAAGCACTTGCTGTTCCCATTTGAAGGAAGGCAGAATGATAATTATCAACAGAGAACTGGTCTGTACCATAATACTACTTCAAGGAGACCTCTCTCTCTCCTCCCCCCCCCCCCCGTGTGTGTGTGTGTATATAAAATTTGGTATGCAGCTTCCTCTTACTATAACCTAAAGCAAGGTCAGGGTTTAGTTCTGCCAAGCAAACGGGAAGTGCCAGGAATGGGACTGTTTTCCATAACATGAAAAGAGAGAGGCTGTTTGGAGGGATACTATACTGCACAGTGACCACTGGGGGCAGCTGCACCACCGAGAGAGAGGTCAGGAGCTCTGCCATCTTGTCTGCCACCAGACCAGGGAAGCAAGTCCCCCCCACCTGGGAGAGAGCCCCCACCATCTCCCCCTCCCCAGGCTGGAACAGGAAGGGGAGAGGGAGAGAGCCCCAGCCAGGCCAGGAGGGCAGGAAGAGAGCCCCCACTTACCCATCCCAGCCCAGGGAGGAGGGAGAGCCCCCGCCGACCCCTGGGGACAAGCCAGTGGGCAGAGTGTACAGTCCGTGCTACCCTGCGCTGCCCCTGGGGAGAAGCCAGTGGCCACCCTCTTCCCCCTGCCTGAGCCTTCCCTTCTCCTACTACCCAGCCCTGAGCCCCTCCACGCTGTCCAACCCTCACTCTTGCAGCCGCCCACATACCCAGCCTCCTGTCCTGAGCCTCTCCTCAACCCCCCACCCTGATGCCTGCAACCCCCACACCGTTGGCTTCCTACCCTGCTCCCCACATTCCCAGGGCCCTACCGTGACTCCTGTACCCACCAACCCTCCACTGCCAGCCCCCTGCCCTGAAGGACCCAGGCAATGCCTTCTAGTATAAATATAGAAAAACAGATCAGGAAATCCTGAAAAATGTTTACAATTTATGCTACAGCTCACCACAAACTTTTTTGTGAAAGATCTCACTTTTGGTGGGGAAAAAAATTACATTTAAGATTTTACAACTGACATACCAACTTCTAATACTTGAGTCAAACTGACATGTGATTTAAAGTTTGTACACAGTACAGTGAAATTTATATCCATCATAAAATATTCTGATAAGCACAACACTGAACAACAAATTTTTTTATTGTCTGATCCCCCTCACACACACTCTGCTTGATCTGTTACTCAAATTCAATGCCACCTGCTTCATTATACGATTCTTTTGTAAAATAGCAAAAGGACTGAAAGTTTGCATGTCTTGTTAGAGCTCTGAGGAATCTCAAGAAACATATCTATCAATGCCCATTTAGTTTATAATGAAAACACTGACAGATTCTCAACTAATAGTTTTATCGGGCCCCAAGATAAGCCAGTGTAATATCCTTAGGCAAGAGAATAGCTAATTACAAAAACATGTCCAGATTTCAAATGTCTCTTATTATTATAAACTTGTTAGTGAAATGTCAATTTCTAAGTAAAATATGTGTGTTGTGGAATTGTGTATGTATTTAGATAACAGTTTATGAGATACTAAAGGTATTATGGGTCAAACAGACCTCAGACTCCAAAGCGGAGTTGTAAAATGACGTATGCTCAAATCTTAGCTAGTTTCTTAAATGCAGGGTATGGCTATCACTGAAACCAGAAGATAGATCATGGATATCTGCATCTTATTTTTGTAGATACAAATTTAGTATTCAGAGCTCTGCAAATCTGCAGATATCCACTTTATATCCATGGGTATGGCATCCATGGACGTCAATGCAGATATCCACAGCTCATTTTTGCGGATACAGATGCAGATAATTTTTTTATCTGTGCAGGGCTCAAGCTATCAGTACAAACGACCTAGTCTGTACAAATATCATGAATCAGGTCCCCCTAAAGCACAAGATTGGCTTCAAATGCACATGTTTTTTTAATATAAAATGTGTATGTTTGTTACTAAAATATAAACAGAGACCTAGTCGTGTTAGTCTAGTCTAGCTGAAACAAAAACAGGACTATGTAGCACTTTAAAGACTAACAAGATGGTTTATTAGGTGATGAGCTTTGTTTATATTTTGATACTGAGTCTAAGACTTGAGTTTGACCCAAGATATGCAGGTTAAGGAATAAAAGGTATCTATGGGATGGATTTAAGACACAACTTTATTAACTGGTAACTGTGCAACTTGCCTGCCTGCTATTCGCACATACTAGGCACTGGTTCAAGTGCCGGTTATTGGGCTCCATTCACACCATAACTCAGTGTCCACCGGGACCCCCTCCTTGACCTACCCCGAGACATAGCATCATGGTAAAGCCTCCCTTATCCCCCTATTGCAGGGGCATGGTACCAGAGAGGCCACCAAGGTGGGGGTGCAACTAAGGCCACAAAGATTTCAGGTCTCCTTCATATAACCACAACTTCTAATGGATAAAAGCCCAGGTTTCTTTTAGCACTGGAAGCCCTTTTTAGCCTTTCCCTGCTCTGGTCACTAGTTGCAATGAGATAGTGGTTTAATCTTTTTTACTCAAAACGTTTAAATCCTATTGCATCCAATCCAACTGAAACGCTATGATGCTGTGAGGAAGGCAAACAAAAACAAAATAAACATAACCACCAGACTTCTTGCCAATATGGCCCAATGGGAAAAAACTCTTTCCTGATCCCAAGAGACATCAGTCACCACAGCACCTTAAAAATCCCACAGATCCTAAGCTACACTGCAGGGAGAGAAAGTGGGACAACGGAACAGAACAAGGGACTTTCAAAAGCCTGGGAAAATTTAAAGAGGTGAGGGGTAGGATTCATGGGGCATCCTGGACTCATCCTCCTGCCCCATGCAAAGGAGAAACAGAAGGTCAGGGAAAGAGCTATGAGTATGTGGTAGCCACCAACTGTGGGAGAAAAATCAAATAACTCCAATTATATCTAAAGGGGGGGACTGTGCAGGAAATCAAAACTGTCTAAAAGAAAACTGCTGTAAGGGTTAAAAGTTTTCCAGACCTCTCTCCCTGTATCAGAGAGAAATCAAATTAACTCTAATCAAGACCCTTACAATGCCTATCTCAAGTTCATGGATACTCCTAGTCTGTCACAATTTGTCATGTAAACCCTTATCTTTGTCACAGTTTGCCTTGTAAACTTCTCCACTCAAGTTCTCATATGGCTTTGTTCTGTAAAACTTACTTCTAGCACGCCTGGTGTGAACAGAAACATCTCAGAGTACTTCTGCTGAGACTTTGATATGTTAAAGAAAACAATCAACAACTGAACTGTCTAAGCATTCTGTATAAAGGATCCCTAAACCTGTATCTCAGGGCTGCTTTCACTCTTGGAAGTGACAGCCTGCATGCATGCATAATAAAGTTTTTCCTTCTAGGTTTCTCTCCTGCCTCACTGTTTTGACCTCCAGCCTCGGACCCTTCTGGGGGCTCTGTACCCCAGGGGAGCGAGATTTTCCCCCACACAACCCACCACACATTTATTTTGGGCTATTCTCTCTAGGGATGTTAGCAACTAGTTGAGTCACTACTGAGCTGGCTGCTTCCCCCTGCTTGCTGCCTCTATCGGGGGGAGAGGAGGAGAAGGAGCAGGAGCTAGGGGAGCCAGCTTAAAAGTTCGTTCCCCCAGCACCGTCTCCCCAAGGGAGACAGAGGCGCAGCGAGGGACTGGGAGCAAGATGAGAATTAGTTGTCCCCGCTTGCGCCTGGTCCCAGAAGCAGTTCCTGCTACCACTGCCTCCTCTGTCCAAGTTCCCTGCTGCACCTCTGCCTTTGAAATGTAGCAAGAGCCACAGGAGGAGTATCAAATATCATGGGAGCTGGCAACACCATCAGAATATTCCTGAAGGAGAACTCCCCATCCATATGGCTGCACAAACAGCTGGGCTACGTTATGACCACCCTATCCATTTAACTTCAGGATCTCTTTTCTGCTTTTCCCTGCTCCCTCAGAGAAACTTACCTGCCAGTGACCTATATAACAGAAATTAATTGTAAAAGTAAATTGAATTTAATATCTGGGATTAGGCAAAGAATCAGGCAATGGTTTGACGTCAGGGTAGCCATGTTTGCTGCAAACATGCTTTTGCTGAGTTCTGAGGGCAGTAGCTTGAATGACAATTTCATAGTAGCTAGAATAGATTTGCAAATTCAGTTGGGCTACTGAGATAACTGTACAGTGATCATGCAATCCCCATGCTCTGAATGACTAAGGATCATTAGAACAAATTGTTATACTCTATGGCTACGTCTAGACTGGCATGATTTTCTGCAAATGCTTTTAACTGAAAAGTTTTCTGTTAAAAGCATTTGCGGAAAAGAGGATCTAGATTGGCACGGATGCTTTTCCGCAAAAGCACTTTTTGCAGAAAAGCGTCTGTGTCAATCTAGACGCGCTTGTGCGCAAAAAAGCCCCGATCGCCATTTTCACGATCGGGGCTTTTTTGCGCAAAACAAATCTGAGCTGTCTACACTGGCCCTTTTGTGCAAAAGCTTTTGCGCAAAAGGACTTTTGCCCAAACGGGAGCAGCATAGTATTTCCACAAGAAGCACTGATTTCTTACACGAGATCGTCAGTGTTCTTGCAGAAATTCAAGTGGCCAGTGTAGACAGCTGGCAAGATTTTGCACAAAAGCAAGTGCTTTTGCACAAAAACTTGCTGCCTGTCTACACTGGCCGCGAGTTCTGGCGCAAGAACACTGATCTTCTAATGTAAGAAATCAGGGCTTCTTGCGCAAGAACTATGATGCTCCTGCTCAGGAATAAGCCCTCTTGTACAAATGTTCTTGCACAAGAGGCCAGTGTAGACAGGCAACATTAATTTCTTGTGCAAGAAAGCCCGATGGTGAAAATGGTCATCAGAGCTTTCTTGCACAAGAGAGCATCTACACTGGCACGGATGCTCTTGCGCAAAAGCACATGCCAATGTAGATGCTCTCTTGCACAAATACTCTAACGCAAAAACTCTTGCGTTAAAGAGTATTTGCGCAAAATCTTGCCAATGTAGATGTAGCCCAAGGTTAAAAAAAATAACCATACCACATTTATTCAGACAAAAGCTTTAGTCAGAGCACACAGCCCAACAGAACTGACAAATAAGAATACAGTTGTGGACCAGGAACTATTTTCAATTCTGAGTGTACGAGACAACTCCATTTTAGTTCAATAGTTTAATAAATAAGGTTATGCTGCATTTAAGCTCAAGTCGTTGCTAACAAAACCAAGATATTTGTGAAGACACCTCTTTAAAATAAATGTATCGTGGTTTTAATAAGATATATTGTAATTGTCCTGGTTTCAAGTTAAAGGTAGTTTCAGATTGCCAGCCAGACTCTGTCTGCCAATTCTATTACAGGTATTTTACTTTTTTTTTTAAAAATGTCTCTTTTGTAGAAAAATTGAAGAGAAAAAATTATTTCTTTGCTCTAATTTGTTCTATTTCAGTAATTTTAGGCAATTTTCAGACAGAAGGGTAATTTTAAAGTTTTTAAATTAAAAAGAATTAGGTTTGAAAGGGGAAAAAAAAATCAAACTTGAAACCTCACAGAACTTCTCCAAAGAACGTTATGAATATAAAGCAATTCTTTCCATCTCAGAATGCAGCAGTCTGAAAGAAACAACACAACATTACATGATCCTACGTTTGAGTCATTCCACAATCCCACAACTTTCACAACTCCATCTGTTGGCAGCTTTTAAAGTGAGTTTTAAAGGCCAACACAAAAAGGAAAAGATTAGTAAAGCTGAATTCATTTCCCCAACAGCACATTAGCTGCACACACTTCAATAGTTTATTGGTTCAGGTAATCCAAAATAATTTCACAGTGAATACTGCCTCCACTTACAAAAAATGAGCTCTGGATACCTACTTTCTCACAAGCACAGGAACAACCTTTCCTCTTCGTAGTCTTCAACCTCTGGTAGAGTATCAAATTCAAATATTTCACCTCCCTATAAATATTAAAAAGTCTTGAAAAGTATTCAGAATATAAACATTTGAGAATCCTATATGTGCAGGATAATGTGTAAAAACTTAATATTTCAAATGCTCAGCTATATTTAAAACTGAATGCTGTTAGAATAGCTGTTACTAATCCTTTGGTTTCTATATTTAAATAAAATAATTTAAATCTCCATTTAAAGTGGTTTTAAAAGAAAACTGGATTAAAAAATATGATGCAAGTACATTTATTACAAATACCTTTAAAAATCCTTGCTAGTGTAGGAACGAGTAAACCTGTTTTACATCAATTATTTTATTTCTGTATTTGTGGACTGTTTGGAATGCTACTATTGCGGTCATACTAATCAGGACACAAATGATACCAACTGAAATATCTTGTTTACTGTGTCATGGAGGTAAAGAGGGATTGGAGAGAGAGAAAATTGGACCTCCCGTCTCCACTATTTGTTTTGTGGTCTTTTCAAAGCTTCATTTGACTGTAAACAAACTGTTACTTTGCTATCCCACATCAAGATTTATCCCACATCAAGAGTTATCCCACATCAAGATTTAAGCAAATAAATAAGTATAAAAAATGCAGAGATTATAAATTAGAGCAGACAAATCTGTATCTAGACTCATGCCTGCAAAGAGCATTCTATCAATATAGTGAAATGCTAATCTCCTAATTAACAACCTAATTAGGTAATTATGGCTTTGCAGAGGGATGCCTAAATGAAATATGACAACATGGTCACCTCTTTATATGGCACCTGTGGGCCTTTTCAGCTGTCACTGCAAAGAGTGTAATATCAATTTGAACAGATGACAAAGTGTTGTCATTTTTCATTCTGATATTGTACTGAATGGTTTGGATAGAAGCAGTTTACAAAAGCAGCATCTTGTCTGGTTTTTGCCTACTCTAAATATGTTTAAACACTTTCCTTCATTTGTAACTTTCATTATATTGAATTTTTGATAGTGGCTACTACAGAAGTGTAACAACACATACTGCACATCTACAAAGTTATTTAAGCATATTGTGCTGGCCATATAGGATGACACTCCCATAGTTTTAAAGTACATGCTCATTAGGGTTGCCAAGAACATAAAAAACCAAGAGCACATTAGTTCATTTTAGCATTTAAAGACACATTATTTTTAAATTACAGCACCTTGTAAATAGTACATTCCCATTTTTTTTAATCCCTTTTAAAAAAATTGCTATTTCTATTAATGATCAACTCTGCTGCAGAACTTGAGGAGGGATGGGTATTTAGCATTGATGAGACATTGAAACGGACTGCACTCTGGTGAATGAATAGCACTTCCTGTAAGCTTATTAGTTTTCCTTTAACATTCTTCGATTACAGTAATCTGATGGTTACTTGAAAAAAAATAGGCACAACATTTTTAAATGGAGCTGTTATTTTTCAAGTTGACACTGTCCTAACAATATCTGAATATCCTGCAGAGAAGAGGAAACTGAGGCACAAAAAATGATGTATTTATGTAAAATCCAATTTAATTAATTAACAGGTTAACTGTTTGTCACCAGGAGCAGGTGGGGGGAGGGGCAGCTCCAGCCCACCTGCTTCCAGCCCACATGTGGCTAGCATAGCTGCTGCCGCTTCCGGGCCCTCTTCTGTGCAACACTGCCTTCTGGCCCCATGCCGGGCTGCCAGCAGTAGCCTTCTGCCCACACTACTTCCCCAGATACCAGGTAACCACTTACCTGTTAACATCCCTACATGTGACCAGCCTAACTGTAAATTAGAGCCCGCCCTCTCCCCTACCCCCCAAAAAGCCAGGAGTCATCCTACTCCCCAAGTAACTAGAACACAAGGCTAAAAACATAAAGAAACGTTTTTATTTAAATCATGATTTTTGTAAATCAAAATATTGTATGTACATGTTGCTAGTTCTTTTTCAATGTAATAGTCTTGAATTACTAGTAGATATTTTGATGTCTCATAGGGATAGCTGTGTCATTCTGTAACTTTAAAAACAATGAGCAGTCCAGTGGCACCTCAGAGGCTACCAAATTTATTAGGTCATGAGCTTTCATGGGTGAAACCCACTTCATCAGATGAGTTGGAGTAGAAATTACATCGTGTAATTTCCAGTCCAACTCATCATTTTTTAGGATATTTTGTATTTGTTTCTTTAATTTCCAAATTGTTGGCAGAATTTCTGATTTTACATACAGATTTATTCTATTAACAAGTTTCACACTTATAGTGCTATATGTGCTGAAAGAGACAAGCCCAGGCCCCCCAATAACAGCCGTACTATGAGAACAATGTAAAGTCAAGCATAGAATTGATTAGCGAAGAACTTGTGTTATATCTGCACTAGGGATGTAATAGTGTAGTCAATTAACTGATAAGCAAAAGCTTATAGGTTAATACTATAGATTACATGCATTGTCCTGCCCCTCTTGCCAGTACATTTCTTAGCAGGCTGGCCAGCAGCCTGGCTCAATCCTGGCTCACACTGAGTCTGGGATCTAGCCCCACTGCAGCTCTGCATTTAAAGTGTATTAGGAGCCAGGTGGGCAGGCAGCCCGGCTCAGTTCCAGCTCACACTGGGTCTGGGAGCTCAGATCCACCCCAAACAGGCTGCTGCCACCCCATGCTGTTTCCTCTATCAGTGGTAGAGGCACAGGACAACAGGCAGCTGGTCCACGAGAGGAGCTGATTTTTAAACTGGCTCCCCTCGCAGACCAGCTCCCACCTGGCACCCTGCACTGCTGCCTCTGATACAGAGCCAGCAGCGCGGAGTGGCAGGGGGCTCCTCAGGAGTGAGGTTGGAGCACACTGGCTGCCGGCCCTGCCCTTTTGGACTATAGAAGTCGAGTAACTGATAAGAATTCGTGAGGTTACTTGACTATTCAATTAACCGATATTTAACATCCCTAATCTGCCCCCACTAGCACCACCTTCCCTCGAGAAGGCTTTGGGCGATGGTAAACCCTGTCCTTCCTGTTCTCTGCTCAAGGCATGTAATGATCTTGTATCTGGAACGCTAATGTTTTAGTCTAATTCGTGTTGCTTGGCTCAATTCAAGGGTAACTGGATAGTGATTAGTGGCCTCTATTGTACAGTAGGTCATAGTAGAGGACCTGATAGTCCTTTCTGGTCTTCAGCTATATAAGTGTGACTACACTGCAATTAAAAACCCATGGCTGGCTTGTACCAACAAACTCAAGCCAAGTTACAGCTGTTTAACTGAAGTGCAGATGTTTAGGTTTGGAATAGGATGAGACAGGAGGGTATTTATGTTATGTACAAGCGATGATGTTTGTATATACATAGTATACACTTCAGTTAACATATAGTTGACAAAATAAGGAGAATCCATAGTAGTACATTTTTCTTTGTACGCTACTGAAAAAATGAAATTAGATCTAAACTTTGGTTAGATCTCCATGGATGTGTTTTGAACAATTGCCAAAAGACTCAATTTGTAGACAATGGTTTACATTTTTCCTGAACAAGCCTCCCTAGTCCTTGACAAAGACCTACAACTGTGTTCACCTGAGGCACATCTAAGATCTGACTGCAGGATTGGGGCCTGTATCTCCCACCTGCCTATGCACCTAAGGAAACAAATTTAACACTGAAGACTACTTACCAATTTGTCTTTGGTCAAGATAAAAGGTATCCATACATTTCATTTGGGATATTTAACTGGTTTTCAACCACAAATATAACTGCTTCCTATCAGTCACAGTTTTATGTTTAAGTGTATTACCACAGTATCTCATTTCAAAACTAAAAAATGTGATCCTAAAGAACTGACAGGGATGTTTCTTTTAAAGTTGGTTTTTGATATATAGTTCGTTTTGTCTACATCAACACTAAAAGTTTATTTATAAATGTTGATCTGTGTTCCAAATACTATAAATCTAGCCGTGAATAAGACTAACAGCACTGCATATATTTGAAAGTCAAGAGACACAAAATCCCCAGTATGCAGGCAAGGTATACCGAGATAGAAATATATTACCAGAATTTTATCCCCACACATTTTTGTTTTTGTCCCCCTCTCTTAAAAGAAAAGTTACCTGCCAATTTCTTTCTTTGGTTCTAATCCTGTTTTCCTAGACCGTTTCTAATTCCAAAACTAGAGCTGCTGACATCTAAAATTCAATCTTGAACAGCCACTCAGGATTTATTTCCTTCATGTTTATATTCCACAGTATTTATTAATAAAGCAGAAGTTTGTTATAATTTTTTAAAAAATTGAAAATAAACATTTGTAACTATTTATGCTAAATAAAATGTAACTGAATAATTTTTGAATAAAAAAAACCTATAACCATATTTCTCTCTCATCTCAACAGGAGAAGAGATCCTTGCTCCCCTTTAGGACTTGTTTGCATAGTCTCAACGAAAATGACTATTTAGAGAATTGCCATTTAAGCTCTATATCAAATGTAAACAGATTCATTCTTGTTTAATTGTAGCGCTCTTTCCTTCTCCTTTTAATTTTCAAAGTTTCCTAGCACACTCTTTTCCTACTTGTCCCTGAATTTTTGAGATACTAGCCTAGGGCTTCTGAAGGGTCAGTGCACCAAGCAGGTCTCACTTTTTAAAAAATTTTGAATTAACTTTTAAAAGAACTTCCTCTTAAAAAAAAAAAAAAAAACAACACCCATGGAAACAGGTTATATAGTCCTTGTTTTGAGAAAACTTGCCAGGAGAGACAATGGAGAAATATTAAAATGCAGAATATCAAAGGGCTGGATTTAGCCTTGCTTCTGATATTTGGACTACAGGCAGTCCCCGGGTTACATGGATCCGACTTACATCGGATCCCTACTTACAAACAGGGTGAGGCAACCCTGTACTAGCTGCTTCCCCGCAGCAGACCAGGGAGACGCGAAGCTAGTGCTCCCCCTCCCGCCCCCCCCCGATGACCAGGGAGACGCAGAGCAGCTTTTCTCAGCAGACATCTCAGCTTGAGAATAAAGGACTGAGGGAAGTGAGGTTTGGGAGAATAAAACTGAGCTCTGGAGAAATGTTTGGCTAGAGTTTCCCCTACAATATGTACCAGTTCCGACTTACATACAAATTCAACTTAAGAACAAACCTACAGTCCCTATCTTGTACGTAACCCGGGGACTGCCTGTATATCGACCATACAGACTGAGAGAACTGGTAAAACATAGCACAGCAAACCTCTTGCCATTATGAAAAGGTGATAACAGGAGTTCTTTGCATCAGCAGACATAGGGGAAGGGTGCGAAGACTTTGTGCTTTTCTGCACTAAACCCAAAGTTGATTTTAACAAACTTGTTGCAGATATTTTAAGTATCAAAGGCATAGGTGGTCTTCTTACACCCCAGAATTTTGGTTTTGGAAACAATATTTTATTGAAAACAACAAACAGGTCCTTCTGACAAACAACTTAATGATGAAAATGTTATTTTAAGGGTCATTCATACTCCTACACAAATTCCAAGATAACTGAATTATTAAAGTGAAATCTAGAGCAGGTAGGCCATGCAGCTGAAATAAACAGGTAGGGTAAATCAAACGATTGAGTGTGGCTATGAGAAGCAGTGAGGCAAAACAGCCATGGACTGGTCTACATACCAACTGGAACTAAAATAACTTATTGAAATTCACGTCTCTGTTACCTCAAAACAAATCTGCATACAGACGCTTTATTTTGGACTACAGGTTGACCTCCTTTAGTCTGGGCCAGGAGGGGTCCCAGCAGGAAGTTGGGACCCCCCCGTAGACAGGGGCTGCTACCAGCTGGACAGGCAGCGCCACTCAGTCCAGGTGCTGCAGCTCTACAATTTAAAATGCAGTAGGAACTGGGGGGAGGAAGCTGCCCAGCTCCAACTGCCTTTTAAACTGAAGAGCCGCAGCGGGGTTTGGTCCCAGCGCGAGCCAGGACTGAGAGGGGCTGCCTTCCCATATTGAGTAATCGATACAAATTTTATCCACTACTCAACTACTAAAATAACCTCAATTTAACATCCCTAAACAGGACACTAGCAATCCCAAAGAAGTGAGATTTGCACTAAAATAATGGGGACAGTTTTAATTACAACCAATGTAGTTATTTTAGTTCCAGCCTGTGTATTGACTAGAGATGTTAAACATTCATCGATTACAGGTTTATAAAAATAAATGTGTAATTGCTGAATTTTTTAGCTGTTACTAGTATACATGTGGGGGCAGGCAGGCGTCGCTTTTTAAACCGGCTCCCACATGCTCCCCCTTGCTCCTCACCCCACCCCCACTGCCTCTGTTAGAGGGGCAGCAGCATGGGTGACCGGTGGCTCCCTGGGAGACAGTACACACAGGCAGCTGACTTGAAAGAAGGCTTCCCGCATATACCAGTTCCCATGTGCCACCTCCCACTCCCAGCACTGCTGCCTCTCTATCATCGTTCCCAAGAGGATGGAGAAAGGCTGTTTCACAGTAGGGACGGAGCAATAGTCTCAAGTTACAGTGGGGGAGGTCTAGGTTGGATATTAGGAAGAAATTATTTCACTAGGAGGGCAGTGAAGTACTGGGATGGGTTACCTAGGGAGGTGGTGGAATCTCCATCCCTAGAGGTTTTTAAGTCTCGGCTTGACAAAACCCTGGCAGGGTTGATTTAGTTGGGATTGGTCCTGCCTTGGGCAGGGAGTTGGACTTGATGACCTCCTGAGATCTCTTCCAGCTCTATGATTCTATGAGAGGCAGGCAGGTCTGAGGGAGCTGGTGCTTATGCGGAGCCAGCTTTTAAGCCAGGTCCCACGAAGCACTGCCTCCCACCTTCCTCTCTGCGCTGCTGCCTCTCTGGGCAGCGGGGGGAGGCGGTTCTGCAGGAGCCAGCTCCTTACGGGAAGTGGCTCTCGCCCTCCACCCTGCCCCCACTGTCTCTGATACAGAGGCACCACTGGGGGACTGCAGGTAACTGTTAGGATTAACCAATGAGCCCAGCCTTATTGGTTAATCATGTAAACGAGTACACACTAACATCCTTAGTATTGACAGGACCTAAATAAAAGGTGAGCTAAACTGAAAATAGTCTACTTGACAACTGTCTGTAAACTAAACCACATGATGAACCATTTGGGGCATCCAGGCCTATAATATTCCTGGCCAAGATGACAACCAATTAGTGCTTATTTTAATAAGATTAATTTCAAACCTTATCTTCGTCTTAATAGAAAATATACCACACCCTCTCCCATACTGAAATTCCCACAGTACGTGAGCACTGCAGTTTTCTGGCAACCCCTTCTCATGGGTGTCAGAAAACAAGGCAAGGGACCAGCAAATACACAGAGTATCATCACTTTTAATGGTTACACTGCAAGCACCCTGAACTGCCAGGGTAACATCTTAGAGGGGGTTGGGTGATCCAAATCAAAGTAGCTCACACAACAGGATATGTTAATACGAGAGTGCAATAGCAGAACCCAATGGAATACATTACAGTATTATCCCAGGATATCAGGTCCATTGTACTTCCTTATGGGAATCAGAAACTCAGTATCTAAACCAGGGATGGGCAAATACCAGCCCACCGGCTGGATCCAGTCTGTCAGAGTCAGCACCTGGCGGGCTCCCACACCGCTGTAACCGCCATATTTACCTGCACAGATATGGAGGAGCACCGCATCTGTTGGCCGCCGATCACCGTTCCCAACTAATGGGAATCATGACCCCCCCCCCATACCTGTGAAAGTGAGGTAAATACAGTGTCAGCGGCTCAAAGGGGGCTAATGCTGCGGAAATGCTGCTATTTTATTGTCCACACCTGATCTAAACCAAAGCCTGCCAACAGTTTCTCAAGTTCTATAATGCACCCGAGTCCTTTTTTTCAATCATGTCCCACCAAATCTTCACAAATTTTCCCCTTTCAAATCACTTCTTAGAAGCCCACTGGATCTACACTGTTTATCCCAACTATAGCTTACTGTCCATTTACTCTACTTATTTGTGCCATTACCATGAAATCTTGCAAAAGGATTGGCGAGCATTAAGTAGGCTTTATAAACTATAACGCGACACATCCATAAAGCTCTCTAAATAGACCACACTAATTGCATATGTACAGGATTCTGATATGTGGACATAAGTCTCTCAAAAACCCTAAAGGCAGAATAACGGTTTCTTGCATTTAGTAAGACTTTTAGGCAGAGCACATGTACGATTCTACAGAAGAATCTCTAAGTCACAGGAGCTGACGCCCCATTGTCACCCACACAATGTTATGAGTTAGCAACAGAACTGTGCCCTAACAGGCATGCTAAGGGTTCTAGTAGTTACCGCCTTTCGGCAACAACACGTGGTTCGAACAAAAGACAGGACTATGCAGCACTTTAAAGACTAACAAGATGGTTTATTAGGTGATGAGCTTTCGTGGGCCAGACCCACTATTTGCTCTGAGGAAGTGGGTCTGGCCCACGAAAGCTCCTCACCTAATAAACCATCTTGTGAGTCTTTGAAGTGCTGCCCAGTCCTGCCTTGTGTCTCAGCTGCACCAGACTAACCCGGCTGCATCTCGATCGCTATTCGGCACGAGGCTCGCTGCGCTACGTCTCGCAGCTCTGTCGGTCGGCAGCGAGCGGCTGTTTGTGGCTCGGTCTCAGCCTCACGCCCGGGCCGGGCGGCCACGTGCCATCCCCGCTCACGGGCCGCCGGCGCGAGGAGGCGGAAGCGGCGGTTGGTGCCAACTCCCTGTGGGCGGGCGGGCGGGGGGGGGGGGGGGGGGGGGGGGCTCAGCGCTGCTCGCCGGGAACAGGCCCCCGGGGCTTCCCTCCGCGCCTCGGCCTGGCGGGGGGGCGGGCTCCTGGTCCGGCCAGGGGCGACCCCGCTCTGCCCAGCGTGAGGGGCCGGGCGCGCGGCGCGGCGGGGCCCGTCCCCACTTACAGGCCTGGCGGGCGCTGCCCTCCTGCGGGGCCGGGGCCGTTTCCTGCCCCACCGGCGGGGCCGCTTCCGGGGCCGCAGAAGGCTCTGCCGACGCCAGCTAGCGGTATGGCCCCCGCTAACCCGGAAACACAACCTCCGAGCGGAAGTGACGGAGACAGCAAAGCCGGGGCCAAACGCCGTTGGCCTCGGGGGGGGGGGGTAGACGTTGCACTCTGCGCATGCGCGCGGAACGTGGCCGCGCCGCGCCCCCGCCCTGGCCAAGGCGCCTCGTTCGGGTGCCTCAGACCGCGGAGCGATGCGCGGGGGCCACTCGGCCAACGAGTAACTAGCCGCCGCGCAGGCCCCGCCCCCTCCGCGCGTAACGGAAAACAGCGGGGCGGCCTGCGGCTCTCGAGGCCAACGGCTGCGGCGTCAGGTCCCGCGCGAGCACAGGGCCCCGCCCCCCCCGCCGGCCCGGCGCTCCGGACTGGTGGGGGCCAGGGCCCAGCCCGCACTGAGCAGCCCCGGCTCACGCCCCCCCCTCTGAGGAGACGGGGCGGGGGGGGGGACTGGCTTTTAAGCTGCCCCAGCCCCTGCTGCCCCGCCCCCTTTGCTGCCTCTGTTGCGGAGGCAGCAAGGTGGGAAGCGAGCAGTCGAATAGTGACCCAGCTGTCCAGTAAGCCAGGCTCACCGGGGAGTTGGCTACTAGCCAGGGTGCACAAGAGCGGCCGTACTGGGTCAGACCACAGGGCCATCTAGCCTCACCCCTTGTCACTTACATCCCTGCGCAGGACTACTGGTTTCTCTGTAATTGCTTAGTGAAATTCCGTTGTAGAACAATGGCTACTTTTTAAATCGATGAATGAGTGACCTGGCAAGTTAAAATGTTCCCCTACAGGTTAAGTGTGTTGCCATTTCTGAGGTATGATTTGTGTCCATTTATCCTTTGTCATAGAGACTGACCAGTTTGGCCAATATAAGAGGTATGACATAAGAAAGACCCAACAAATGCAGCCAAGAAAATAGTGTAATTAAGATAAATTTGCATCCCAGATTTCTCATACTGGGTTATTTCAATATGGCTATGTCTATACTGCGCCTGTTTTGTGCAAGAAATATGCAAATGAGGCTGTCTAGAATATTGCTGAGCCTCATTTGCATAATTTACAAGGCTCCATTTTTGCACAAGAGGTTTTTGCGCAAGAGCCATTCTTCCTCATTTTTTCAGGAAGAACGGCTCTTCTGCAAAAGCCCCTTGTGCAAAAATGGAGCCTTGTTAATTATGCAAATGAGGCTCAGCAATATTTTATACAGCCTCATTTGCATATTTCTTGCACAAAACAGGCACAGTATAGACATAGCCTACCTGTTTCTCGGGGACACAAGTTGCTAACCTACAGTAGACCAGGGATTTACTTGGTTCAGTACTTTGCCTCCAAACAATGACCAGGATCAGATGTTTCAAGGGGAAAGGTATTCTTAATAATGGAGATTGCCTATCTCCTAGAACTGGAAGGGACCTTGAAAGGTCATTGAGTCCAGTCCCCTGCCTTCACAGCAGGACCAAGTACCACCCCTGACAAATTTTTGCCCAAATCCCTAAATGGCCTCTACAAGGATTGAACTCACAACCCTGGGTTTAGCAGGCCAATGTAGAATTCATGCTGGGGTTTTCTATAGTGCTCGTCACTGTAATTGGTCACTATTTCCCATGTAAATTATGCATGCACTTAGTTAACTTTCTGTTGATACACTTTGGTTGTTCCTTTCTGCCACACATTAATCTTGGTCATTGTAGCAAAACTTATAAAAGAGGATGGTTTTGCAATGTGTCCCAAACATGGTCAGACTCTCTAAAGGAGAGCAGGCCAATCTGAACTCATTTTATACCCTTTAGTCTCTGGCTTTCATGTGCTTCATTTTGTGCTTTGTGGGATCTGTTGTTTCAGAGAAGTGCAGACAGCTACCCCTTGTATAGCCTAAAAAGGGCAGAACAAGTGAAAACACAACTTGCACAGACAATATTTTTGGGGGGGCTGGTATTGGTTCATCAACTGAAATAAGCTGTACCAGCAAACAGATTACTATAGAACTTGAGTTCTTGAACACCTTGGGAATGGAAGTTATTCCTAACTCTGAAAAAAACATTTATGGTTCTTTCAAAGTTTTACAATTGAAATTGACTTATTACAGCTTTTATTTTTTACTATGCAGTGGCCCGCTGACCAATTCCTCCCTTCACTTTCCTGTGAACAGCTGATTTGCAGTTTAAGATGAGCTGGGAGGGCAAGGGAGGAGCAAGAAACCAGGTGCACTCAGGGGGGAAGGTGGAGTGGAGCCCGGAAGAGGTGGGGCAGGGATATGGGCAAAGGAGTGGGACTGGGAGCAGGGCCTGAAGCACAGGGGAGATCTAGCACCGCCTGGCTAGAAGGGATGTCAGCACCTTTGGGTGGTTTCACACTCCTAATCAATATAGTTCTACCTACAACATTTTTAAGTGTAGCCCAGGCATGATGGTATAATGAATGAATGATATATTTGATGATCAAGCTGGTCCTGAATATTTGATAGCTTTATTAGGACAATTATCTTCAATTGGCAATAAAACTGTACAAGGAGTTAGTATGGGGATCAATGCACAGGACACAATGAGTTCAAGGAGACCCACCCCAAAGAGGTGCTGGATTTTTATGTGCTATATGAGTTAGAACCTCTGTACATCTTCAATGCACATAATTGTACAGTGAATTACAGCCTTTTCTCCATGACTTGGTGCAGACGAGTTTTAAATGTCCCGAGTGGCAGCTTTCATCACTTTCTTTGAGAAACTATTCCACAAGTGATAACTACTTAAGTCGTGCCTGCCAGCCTTTAACTGGAAGAAATGGACATTGCTGGGAATAATTTGCTTTTCGGTGCGATCCATTTTGACAGACCTAAGTGCACACAAGCCATACAATACAGCCTATTGTGTCTCATTGATTCTATGTACAGAATGCAATCTCCTCCAAAAGGTGGACATTGGCACTGCAGTTTATGGGTCAGTTTGCACTGAGTGCCAATGCTCACATTAGTTGCTATTATCATTATTAGCTGCTAATAATAATAATATTAAGCATGTTCAAAAATCAGATTCCTGGTATATTTTGTGAAATGCAATGTCCATGAATGTGTAATTTACAGTGTCTCAAAGGTATACTGTACTGCAGTACAGAGAATCACTATCATAAATAAAGGGAGACATGGATAAATTTATAATTAAAAATGCACTAGCTATTACAAGGATAATTTATTTACTAATGTGCACTGGAATATATTTTGTGTAATATTTTAAAAGTGACAATAAATAATAGTAAAATGTTATGGCATCTAAAATTATTTTAATAAATATTAGAATTAATTATGCTACACTAACTGCTGCAAAATTCAAATAAAATTATTTAAATAGGAAAACCAAGTTGAAAAATATCACAAACGGTATCTAATAGTTTCAAACACAGGAAAAATATAATACAAATAATAAAGGCTATTCATCTGATAGATCTTCTTTCAGATTAATTTGTAGGTTTCTGAAAAGAGACTTGGGTTCTATTCCCATCTTTACTAACCTGTGTGGCCTGATGTAAATACCTGTTGATTTTTAATAACCCTGCCATACATACAGTTTCTCTATAGTTTACGGGGCAAGCAGATTACATTATGAATCCACTTTTATTCCTCTTCTAACTTTGACTAATTTTCATCTAAATTTTCACAATACAACCAGCAATTTGCAGGCCAAAAGCCAGTTTATCTAGCCCAACAGTTTGAGTTATAGGTCACCTCAAATATAATGAGCTATTGTTCCTTCAAACTTTCTACCTATGTAACTGTAACTGAAAAACACTAATTGTAATTACTATAGTTTGTACACGAATAGTTGGCACATATTGTTTATTTGTACTACCATAGCAGCCATGTTCACTAGTCATTGATCACAACCTTGTTATGATTGGTGCTGAACAAACACAATAAAAGGCAATCCTAGCCCCCAAGAGCTTACAATCAAAACAGAAAACGAGACAACAGAGGGATAAAAACATATGGGGAATAAAAGCATATTATTAATTATGACCGACTGGTTTCAGACTGCCGATGGTGTAACTGCTGTCCATTTTTGCAGGCGTCATGGTGAAGGTGAGTTTCTGGAGATCAATGCGGTAGCTTTGTGGATGTTTGCAGGGAGATTCTTGTAAGTGTGAGGGGCAGCACTGTCAAAGGCACAAAGGTGCTTGTTTGAAAATGTAACAAGTGGACAATGGAGGCTGGTGTCAGTGGGCAAGGTGGGAGTTGGCATTTTGACAATGAATGAGAAATGATGGGGATAATCTATGAAGGACCTTGAAAATGAAAACAAGTTGCTTATGTTTGATTTGATAGAGACGGTACCAATGGAGGGATTCAAAGGGATGACATGATCTCATTGACAATCTAGGAAAAAATATTCCTGCAGCTGCATTTTGAATGGATATGAGCAGTGCATATTTCTATTTGCCAAGAGTAATCTTCTGGCAGAATCCCCCATCAATGCCACATGGCCCTAGTAAGCATATGAGCACCTGTGAGGTCAAAGCCTATAGCACAAAGCCAATTTTCAAGTTAATGGGGTCACTTTTAAAAACTGGCCACATCTCTTGATATGGCTCAGGGTTGGGCCAACCAGGGATTGAGACTGAGGAGCCAGAAAAGGAGGGATGGGAGGGCCAACGGAACCTGGGACACTGACCAGGTCTGCATCCAACCCTGATTCACTACTGGCTGAAGGAAAAGTGGACCCAGCCACCCCATGGGTCATAAGCCCCAAATATCAGTGGTGCAGCGAAGCCTCAAGTTGGCACACCATCACCTCAGTCCCAAGGACGGAAGGTAGGGGGAGCTGGGCACCTCATAGCTCCGAGGCCCAAGAGTAGGGGATCAGAAGAAGCTGGGCACCCCATGGCTTCATACCTGAAGGGTAGAGGATATGGGGGAATTGGGCACCCCATGGACCAAGCTAAGGATGTTAAATATTGATTCATTTACTAGTGGATGGACAAAGGTGGAACTCTTGTACATTTCAAAGGGGAAGCACCTGCATGGAGCCTAAATGTACAAGAGTCCCCAGCAGGGGCTCTTGTGCATTTCAAACTGGAAATGCCACATGGAGCCTGGGATCAGCTAGGAAGTCCCAGCTGACCTGGGCTCCATGTGCCCCTGCTGTCTTGGATGTCTTGAAATGTCACAGCGGTGTTTCAAAGCAGCAGCACCACACGGAGCCCAACCCCCACCTCCCATGACTTGCTTTGCTGATAGAGGCAGCAAAGGGGGGGGAGGGTCAAATAGTCCTTAACTTCCTTAGCCTGAGCCCCAAGAGTGGGGGGCAGCTGGGTGCCCCAAGACCCAAGGGTGTGTGTGGGGGAGCTGGGCGCCCCATGACCCGAGCCCCAAGGGTGTGGGGGGGCGAGCTGGGCGCCCCATGACCCGAGCCCCAAGGGTGTGGGGGGGGAGCTGGGTGCCCCAAGCCCCAAGGGTGTGTGTGGGGGAGCTGGGCGACCCATGACCCGAGCCCCAAGGGTGTGGGGGGGGAGCTGGGCGCCCCATGACCCAAGCCCCAAGGGTGTGGGGGTGGAAGCTGGGTGCCCCATGACCCGAGTCCCAAGGGTGTGGGGGGGGGAGCTGGGCGCCCCATGACCCAAGCCCCAAGGGTGTGGGGGTGGGAGCTGGGAGCCCCATGACCCAAGCCCCAAGGGTGGGGGGGGGAGCTGGGCGCCCCAAGACCCGAGCCCCAAGGATGGAGGCTAGTGGGAGCGTGGCACCCCACGGGCCGAGGTCGGGGGGGGGGGAGGGGGGAACCGGACGGCCCGAGGACGGGGGGGAGGGGGGAGAACCGGGCGCCCCACGGCCCGAGGACGGGGGAAGGGGGGAACCGGGCGCCCCACGGCCCGAGGACGGGGGGGAGGGGGGGAACCGGGCTCCCCACGGCCCGAGAACGGGGGGGAGGGGGGAACCGGGCGCCCCACGGCCCGAGGACGGGGGGGGAGGGGGGGAACCGGGCGCCCCACGGCCCGAGAACGGGGGGGAGGGGGGGAACCGGGCGCCCCACGGCCCGAGAACGGGGGGGAGGGGGGAACCGGGCGCCCCACGGCCCGAGGACGGGGGGGAGGGGGAGAACCGGGCGCCCCACGGCCCGAGGACGGGGGGGAGGGGGGAACCGGGCGCCCCACGGCCCGAGGACGGGGGGAGGGGGGGAACCGGGCGCCCCACGGCCCGAGAACGGGGGGGAGGGGGGGAACCGGGCGCCCCACGGCCCGAGGACGGGGGGGAGGGGGGGAACCGGGCGCCCCACGGCCCGAGGACGGGGGGAGGGGGGGAACCGGGCGCCCCACGGCCCGAGAACGGGGGGGAGGGGGGGAACCGGGCGCCCCACGGCCCGAGGACGGGGGGGAGGGGGGGAACCGGGCGCCCCACGGCCCGAGGACGGGGGGGGAGGGGGGGAACCGGGCGCCCCACGGCCCGAGAACGGGGGGGAGGGGGGGCCCGGGCGCCCCACGGCCCGAGGACGGGGGGGAGGGGGGGCCCGGGCGCCCCACGGCCCGAGGACGGGGGGGAGGGGGGGCCCGGGCGCCCCACGGCCCGAGGACGGGGCACTGGTACGGGCTGCCCGATCCAGTGAGGAGCGAGCCCTCGCCAGGTACTTCACTGTCGCCATGGTAACAGAAGGGGCGGGGCAACAGGGTCCTCGCCCCCTGCCACGTGTCGGTTCGAACACTCCAATCCCAAGTTTGCCGTGAAGGGGCAGCGCTGGAGCGCACAGCGCGTTGGGCCCCGCCCCGCCCCGCCCCGCCCGCTCTGATTGGCGGGTGGGATGGCAGGGCTGCTATCATTGGGCGGAGAAAGCGCGCGTGCTGGAGAGATCCCGCCCCCGAAGGCTCCAAGCTGTCGGGCCTAGCTGCGCGGCTGGGTGACCCCCGGAAGGAGCTGGAGTCCTGCCAAGATGCCTCGACAGAGGCCACGCCCCAAAGGGCGTGGCCTAATAAGGGCGTGGCCTGAGGCCAGGGCAGGGGCGGGGCGTTTGGAAAGGGGCGTGGTGAGGACCGGGTGGGATTTACCTGGGGGTGGGCGGGGCCATGAGGAGAGTGGGCGGGAGGTGAGAGGAGGGGATCCCAGGGGGAGGGGTGGGCAGTTCTGAAGAGGAGGTCAGTGGAAGAGGGCTGTGAAGGTGAGAGGAGGGGGTCAGTGGGGGGCGTGGGGGGGCGGGTGAGAGGAGGGGGTCAGTGGGGGGCGTGGGGGGGCGGGTGAGAGGAGGGGGTCAGTGGGGGGTGTGGGGGCAGGTGAGAGGAGGGGGTCAGTGGGGGGAGTGGGGGCAGGTGAGAGGAGGGGGTCAGTGGGGGGCGTGGGGGGGCGGGTGAGAGGAGGGGGTCAGTGGGGGGCGTGGGGGGGCGGGTGAGAGGAGGGGGTCAGTGGGGGGTGTGGGGGCAGGTGAGAGGAGGGGGTCAGTGCGGGGTGTGGGGGGCGGGTGAGAGGAGGGGGTCAGTGCGGGGTGTGGGGGGCGGGTGAGAGGAGGGGGTCAGTGGGGGGTGTGGGGGGGCGGGTGAGAGGAGGGGGTCAGTGGGGGGTGTGGGGGCAGGTGAGAGGAGGGGGTCAGTGCGGGGTGTGGGGGGCGGGTGAGAGGAGGGGGTCAGTGGGGGGAGTGGGGGCAGGTGAGAGGAGGGGGTCAGTGGAGGGAGTGGGGGCAGGTGAGAGGAGGGGGTCAGTGGAGGTGTGGGGGGCAGGTGAGAGGAGGGGGTCAGTGGAGGTGTGGGGGGCAGGTGAGAGGAGGGGGTCAGTAGGGGTTGTGGGGGTAGGTGAGAAGTGATGGTTGGTGGGGGAAGGGTAGGCAGGTCTGAGGGAGGTGTGGAGGCAGGCGAGTGGAGGGGGTCAGTGCGGGGTGTGGGGGGCGGGTGAGAGGAGGGGGTCAGTGCGGGGTGTGGGGGGCAGGTGAGAGGAGGGGGTCAGTGGAGGGAGTGGGGGCAGGTGAGAGGAGGGGGTCAGTGGGGGGTGTGGGGGGCGGGTGAGAGGAGGGGGTCAGTGGAGGGAGTGGGGGCAGGTGAGAGGAGGGGGTCAGTGCGGGGTGTGGGGGGTGGGTGAGAGGAGGGGGTCAGTGGGGGGAGTGGGGGCAGGTGAGAGGAGGGGGTCAGTGGGGGGTGTGGGGGGCAGGTGAGAGGAGGGGGTCAGTGGAGGTTGTGGGGGGCGGGTGAGAGGAGGGGGTCAGTGGAGGGAGTGGGGGCAGGTGACAGGAGGGGGTCAGAGGAGTGGGGGGGGCAGGTGACAGGAGGGGGTCAGTGGAGGTGTGGGGGGCAGGTGAGAGGAGGGGATCAGTGGAGGTGTGGGGGGCAGGTGAGAGGAGGGGGTCAGTGGGGTGTGTGGGGGGCGGGTGAGAGGAGGGGTTCAGTGGGGGTTATGGGGTCAGGTGAGAGGAGGGAGTCAGAGGGGGGAGTGGTGGGCAGGTGACAGGAGGGGATCAGTGGGGGGGTGGGAGTAGGTGAGAGGTGATGGTTGGTGGGGGGAAGGGTAGGCAGATCTGAGGAGGGGTCAGTGAAGGAATGGTGGGCAGGTGACAGGATGGAGTCAGCGGGGGGATGGGGTGTGGAGGCAGGTGCCAGGAGGGGATCAGTGGGGGGAGTGGAGGGCAGGTGAGAGGAGGGGGTCAGTGGGGGATGTAGGGGCAGGGGACAGGAGAGATTAGAGGGGGGTATGGTGGGGTGACAGGAGGAGGTCAGTGGGGGGAGTGGAGGGCAGTAAGAGGATGGGGTCAGTAGGGGGTGTGGAGGCAGGTGAGAGGAGGGGGTCAGTGTGGGATATGGGGGCAGGTGACAGGACGGGGTCAGTGTGGGATATGGGGGCAGGTGACAGGAGGGGGTCAGTAGGGGTTGTGGGGGTAGGTGAGAAGTGATGGTTGGTGGGGGAAGGGTAGGCAGGTCTGAGGGAGGTGTGGAGGCAGGCGAGTGGAGGGGGTGAGTGCGGGATGTGGGGCAGATGACAGGAGGGAGTCAGTGGAGGTGTGAGGGCAGGTGAGAGGAGGGGTTCAGTGGGGGTTATGGGGGCAGGTGAGAGGAGGGAGTCAGAGGGGGGAGTGCTGGGCAGGTGACAGGAGGGAATTAGTAGGGGGTGGGAGTAGGTGGGAGGTGATGGTTGGTGGGGGGAAGGGTAGGCAGGTCTGAGGGAGGTGTGGGGGCAGGCGAGTGGAGGAGGTCAGTGGGGGGTGTGGGGCAGATGACAGGAGGGAGTCAGTGGAGGTGTGGGGGCAGTTGAGAAGAGGGGTTCAGTTGGGGTGTTAGGCAGGTGACAGGAGGGGATCAGAGGGGGGAGTGGTGGGCAGGTGAGAGGAGGGGGTCAATGGGGGTGTGGGGCAGGTGAGAGGAGGGGGTCAGGGGGGGCGTGAGGCAGGTGAGAGGAGGAGGTCAGGGGGGGTGTGGGGCAGGGGAGAGGGGATCAGTGGGGGGGCAGGTGAGAGGAGGGGGTCGGGGGGGTGTGGGGCAGGGGAGAGGGGATCAGTGGGGGGGCAGGTGAGAGGAGGGGGTCAGTGGGGGTGTGGGGCAGGAGAGAGGGGGTCAGTGGGGGGCAGGGGAGAGGAGGGGGTCAGGGGGGCGTGGGGCAGGTGAGAGGAGGGGGTCAGTGGGAGTGTGGGGCAGGGGAGAGGGGGGTCAGTGGGGGGCAGGGGAGAGGAGAGGGTCAGGGGGCGTGGGGCAAGTGAGAGGAGGGGGTCAGGGGGGTGTGGGGCAGGGGAGAGGGAGTCAGTGGGGGGCAGGGGAGAGGAGGGGGTCAGTGGGGGCGTGGGGTAGGTGAGAGGAGGGGGTCAGGGGGGTGTGGGGCAGGGGAGAGGGGGTCAGTGGGGGGGTAGGTGAGAGGAGGGGGTCAGGGGGGTGTGGGGCAGGGGAGAGGAGGGGCTTGGTGGGGGGAAGGGTAGGCAGGTCTGGGCAGGGGTCAGTGGGGGAGGGGTGTGCAGGTGACAGGCGGGGCAGAGGGGCGGGGCGGGGGCGGGGCTCCGGCTGGGCGCCCGGGTCTCTCCCAGGAGCAGCAGGGGGAGCGCCTCAGCCGAGCTCCCCGCGCGCGCTTGCTCGCGCTCTCCGAAGGGGAGGGGGAAGGGGAGGGCAGGGGGCGTGGCTCCGCCTGGCTCCCACGTCCCCTCGCTCGCGCTCTCTCTCTGCCTCTCTCCTCCTTCACAGGGTGACACGTCTGCAGGGTGAGTGAGTGGCATTGGCAGACTGTCAATCCCTCACCAAAGCGGCCATCAAACAACATAAAACACACACAGTCACTGGGCTGCTGGGCTCATAAATTCCAGCTGGCTGATATTTTTGCACATTGCTTTGCAGAGAGTGTGTAATTAATTTTTTTACAGTTCTTTCCCCTTTATTTCCGCTCTTTTCTTTGCACAAGTTCAAACTTTTGATAGCTGCAATTTTACCCCCATTGTACAGACTTGGGATCATTTGTTATTATTTTTTGGGGGAGGGCAATTAATTTTTTTCATCTGTGTTTGTGTTTTCTTGGGCTTTTTTTAATGTTGCAATTTGGGGATGGGGGTGTTTGCTTGGTTTGTTGTGGTTTTTGCTGTTTGCCACCCTCCTAACTTTTTAAGGATTTGAAAGCAAGTTTTTGTGTGTGTGTTTTTTTTAATTTTGCCTTTTTTTGCGAAGAAGATTATTTTTTGGACAAGTGGAGGAAAGACATAAAAAGCAACAATAAAAATAAAAAAGAAGAGAGGGGGGAAAAAGCTTTGGAGGAAGATTGTACCGAGGGGAGAAAACTGCAAAAAACCTTATCAACTCATTATCCGAGCCAGAAATATCATTGTTATGATGAAAGAAGATTGTAACTAAAGAAGAGAGTGATTTACTGCATTGGAAAGAAGAGCGTGGAATAAACAACTGAGATCCGGTGAAATACTAAATACTGATTTTTTTTGTTAATTTGCGAGAGTAAAATAACAGCAAGCAGGAACTGAAATTGACTACGGGAACCACAGATTTATTCGCATTTTATTTTCTAAGCACAAACCTCCTTCCTCTGATTGTGAGGCTCTTTTTGCCGTTTCTCCTGCTGCTATCTCTGAAAGTGCATTGATTGGGCTGCGGTAGGAGGTATGGATGATCAGTCCAGGATGTTGCAGACTCTGGCCGGTGTGAACCTGGCTGGCCACTCGGTGCAGGGGGGGATGGCTCTGCCTCCTCCCCATGGACATGAAGGGGCAGACGGCGACGGCAGAAAGCAGGACATCGGAGACATCCTCCATCAGATCATGACCATCACTGACCAAAGCCTGGATGAGGCACAAGCAAAGTTGGTTTCGTCTAATTAAACCTTGTCTTTTTGTGTGTGTGGTTTTTGTTTCTCTCCCTCCTGCTTCTCTGCAGAGACCAGGAGTCTCACAATTAGAACAACTTCTTAATACAGTAGGAGAAATTTCAAGCAGCAAAGGCAAAAATCAAAGTTGCTGTTAATTATTTGTAAAATATAAATATGTGATGCTTGTACCATTTTTTTCTGTTCCATTTTATTTGCACCTATGCGTGGAATGCATGTAGTCCCATTTTCATTTCCATCTCTATAGACACTATCTGGTTGACACTCATTTAAAAATCGCCATCCCGCAATATTTGCTCTTCGGGAGACTTTTGATTTCTTGTTCAGAAGTGTAACTTTTTTTCTTTCCTTCTCTCCTGCCCCTGAAGTGGTGGCAGATGAATTACAAAGCTGACAAGATATTGCTTCAGGGAGAAATCCCTCCGTGTTTGAAATCACAGTAAATACAAAACAAAGAATGTGAACTCTGGAAGTTACCCTTTTAGCAAATCCGCTCTAATGTAGAGGAATGGAAAGCAGTCGAGATCGCTGTATACATCAAAGCCTGGTCTATCAGGGAAATTACATACAGCGAATTTGACTTAAACAGGTGGAAAAAAAACCCCTTGTAACATGGCTTTAAAACCAAACTTCTGCGAGCGTCTCAAGTCTGCAAAGTGGTAGGCAGGCGGGGGCTCCCTGGATTCTGACTTGTCACCACAAGTCCCTGCTTTGGTGACAAATGAGAGAAGGCATTTGAAACACCCTTTTATTTGCTCCTCTTGTCCCTGAATTTAAATCTCCTCACATTGCTTCTTAATGTTTGCTACTTTGCACACAGTATGATTAGGTTGTCTGGTCGCCTATAGGGCAAATATGTGCTTCCCCTCCTCCCCCTCACAGCCAAAAAGCTGTAGCCAAAGATTCCTTGTCACTTGTCATTAACTTTACTTCCTATTACTTTGCATGGAATAGCTGAACAGTACAATGCAGGGGCACAACTAAATCATTTTATTGTGGAAAGGCGCCATATTATCAAATAGCTTCTGCTAATGCATTTGTTGTTTTCCCACCCTCTTTTCCAGAAAGCATGCACTGAACTGCCACAGAATGAAGCCTGCTCTATTCAGTGTCCTGTGCGAAATCAAAGAGAAAACAGGTAAGAGGCCAGGAGGAGCAGGGTTTTCAATTGCACCCCACACAGGTCAGCATTGCAATACTTCTCAATTCTGCAAGCCTGGGAGCTGATGTGGGCACCGCAGCCATCTTTGATCCTTGCTTCCTTGCCTGCTTCTGATCTTGGGGAGGGGAGGGGGGAGAATGCAATAAATCTGGAGCAAATTTTACAATTCATAATCCCGATGTAAAATGAAATGTAGATGAAAATGATCGTGTGTCACCGTCCGCAGAGTAAATTCCCCCTCTGGCTGCAATCAGGGAAGCAACACGGAGCAAACCAGGCTGTCTCCCCCTCTCTCTGCCTTGTTTGTATGTCAGTTTCTTAAAGGAGCAATGTGAGATTGGAGAAGCCAATTGCAGCGTAGGAACCGCACAGCCGGCAACTTTGTTTGACTCGGGTCACCTCATTGTTTATCTGTGCAATTAGCAGAATATATGTTATTGGACGCATTCAGTTGACAGATCCAAACTAGTACACTATATGTGGGAAATTAACTGTAGGCTTAAGAAATGCTCAAAGAGGGGTGTGTATAATATGTGTATAAATATGTCCACACATGTTCAGATACATACGGATATACCTTGTATAGAATACGTTTATCTTATGTACATTTACGTTCAGAGGGTCATTTATGTACATTAATATTTCTGTAGATATTGCTATTCATATCTATATATCTATAGACAAAAATGATGGCAACCCCCCTGAAGTTTTCAAAAAAAGTATTTAAAAATATGGAAGAAAAAAGGGTAGAAGCAAGTTAGAATATACATTTATATATTTACATTTAAGTTGGATATCATACAATTACAATTTTGAAAACAGCATTTCAGGCAACTGTGTAGTAACAAAATATAATACCCATTTTAAAAGTGTACTATTTAGAATTCTAGTTCCTAAACTTGATCTACACATACACGCTTTAAAAATGTGCTAGAGGCTTAACTAAAATATATAATATTTTTCTTATAACAATAAAACTTACCATTTATATAGCACTTTTCATTTTCCAAGTGCTGTACAATCACACGTGTGCTGAAGAAAAAAATCTTTCTTCATATAATAGAGAACAAGTTAAAGGATCAGTAAACTTTGTAAGCATTAATATGTATATACTATTCTGTCTGAATGCATCACATTTTAAGAGAGAACAGAACAAAAATGAAGATGGTGTGATACTGAGGACACAAGAGTATTAACAACTAGACCGTACAGAGTGAAGTTAAGAATTAAGTGATAAAATGATTTCTGCCAATATGTGTTTGTAAGGAGCAGAGCAAAGTCTTAATTTTTTGGTGCAATAATATTTTAAACACCAGAATGTTTCTTCCCAAAAAGTCAAACTGTTAAGATATATTGTTAAGACACATTGAACCTTCATAGCAGCTTGTGTATGTGCTCTTTGACCCCACTGACTTTAAATGAAGAAAAAAAGTCACTTTTTAGAAGGGAGGATTTTGAAAAGTATTGTATGTAATATTATGGGAAGCAAGAGCATTGTTAAAGTCCAACTAACTTAAAAAAAAATCTTTAAACTAGCTTTTTAGTTACCCTTGTAAATTATAGTTCTCAATTGCTGTCTGAAGACAAAAAATACATATGACTACAGAATAAGACATCAAATATTAAATCACATAAGAATCTTAACTAAGAAACCTAAAAGTGCACAGTTCTCGGTAAATTATGCTGCTTAATGTCCAAAGGTTTCCTTGCTATCAGGACTCCACTTCAGTTTCTGCTGACAGCTAAGCACTGGGGTATTGACTGTGTTGTGAATATTAAGATTGATTCTGCTTTATATTGCATTATATTACTCTGGATAAGGGGAATGATTTCCCCCCTCCCTGCGCCACACACATACACCCTTTGTGCCTTGATCACAGTTAAAATTCCCCACACCCTGTTTGGTTCGTATTTGTTTTCTTGTCGTTTTCGAAACTTCTTGCCCAGCCAGCTCCAGAGCTAACCAAACAACCTGCCTTTGATGTTTAGACATTTTGCAGCAGGCAGATTTCAATTAAGAAGGCATAGGTCCTGCGATCACTTATTTGCACAGGGCTTAGCCTCACTGCTTTGAAATGAAAGTATAGTCAACCACATGTCAGAGGTGAGTTGAGAATTAAAAACAAGTCTTTTCAGAGACAGGGATTACTGGCAGTGGGTGCTTGGTAAGGCCAGTGCTGTTGCAGAAGCGAGAAGGAAACTGACAAGGGAAGAGATTTTGTGATTTCAAATGTTTCTGGGGATTTCAGTGATAATTTGTAAGTTGAGATCTTGCTTTTGTGTCTTGACTTGTGGAGGCAAGTTTGCAAGTTATCTCTTTTGTAAAACAGCTAAGACCCAACAAAGAGTGAAGGCGTCCGTCTGGCCAAAGACGGGATCCTGCCAGACCCAACAACTGGGAATGGATAGGATTAATGCACTGAGTGATTGATGGAGGTGAATCCACCCCCCCCCCCAAACTGTTCCCAAAGGGGGATATTCACTCAGGATCTCCCAGTTGAGATTAAATGATTGTATAGACATTAGTAAGTGTTAGCAAAGCAAAGAAAATGTGAAAGCAATGTCTAGCATATTTTCTCTGATCTGTTTCCATGAGGGAAAAAGTGCGAATACCAAAAAATTCTGTAAACAATTTGCGATGCAGTTAAAGTAGGGGTTTTTACCCATTGGTCTTCACTACCTTTTGCTCTTCAGATTATACATATCTTGTTGTTAGTAATGGAAATTACTGTCATGGTTTATCCTACCTAGTTTAATGGGACAGAAAGAATCTATCTCTGCATAAAGTATGATTTCAGTTATATGAAATAGGGAATTACGTAATGCGACCATGCAGTCATTTTTATTTTTAATTGCATTAATTTTTAATACTTTGCTGGTGGGTTATTATTGTTCAGTGCAGCTAGTGAGTACTTTGCTAGATTGGTAGAAAGGGAATGTTTAGGGAAACCCCCAATTTCAGGAGAATTAACCATATCAGATGCTATCAGAGATCAAAATTCATTTCTTCAAGGGTTAGTAGATGCATTATGTTTATTAAAGATTTTTTACTCTGCCTTATTTAGAAGTAGGTAGCTGAAGAATGTTTCTGAGAAATATTTATCGTGTTCAAAGTAATTATTTACAAAATCTAATGTGACAGTGTTTGTTAAAATGTAAAAATAAATATGTTCAGCATAAATCTACTTTAAAACACACTCACGCACACACACATATTATGTGCATCCCTAAAGGCAGCCACCGGGTAGCAGGTTTTCATAAAGGTGACTAACTGCCACTTATTTATTTAATTAATATCAAGAAAATTGAGCCCCAAAGTTAGGGAAGCCCCTCTAGTAAAAAAGAGTGATAAGAAAAACGGGTCTGTTTAGTGGTTGCATTAGGTTACATTTTCTGTATCTGTTCTATTAGATGTGGAGTCACATCTGTTGCATAACTTTGTATCAATCTTTCTGTCCTCCCCATCAGTAGATATCATAGACTGATGTAGGTCATGTTGTTTTCCTATATGTACACAGTTGACTGTTAAGAAAAGCTTAGATTCAAAATCTGATTTTCCTTATATGCTAGTAAAAATCTGTTCCTGAAGTGCTGTATTTACATATGCAAAATGCATGAAAATATATCAATTCTGATGTTCTTAAAAATGATTAGGGAATTGTAGTTATTTCCCAATGGAATTCCATTTTATTGAGCTATACTGACAGATGATCTGCACCATCATAGTCTCTTTCCTTTTCATGTTGTTTTTAAAAATTATGTTTAAAAAAATCCACGCAATGACAGCTGCCAACCAAACCTTAATTTACCGTTGCCACAAACCCTAAATAGCATTCATTTACTACTAATGCCTAATGGCATACATGATGGTTTGCCAGATTTGTGGCCTTTCTGAGGCTTATAAGCAGGACTGACTTGGGAAGATCATAAAACTTAATGAACTTCTCGACTGCAGGAGGTGTCCGCAGGGGAAGAGAACGGCCTGCTTGGCTGGTTGGGCTGGTTGAACTATTTTTTATGTCTAAAGAGAGGAAGAAAATGATCACTAAAAAATGTTCTGCCTTCATGCAGAGCTTTGTTTCAAAGTGTGAAAAGATTTTTTTTTTAGATATGGAAAACCGAAGAACAGCGAAATTAACAAATTAGATTAATTTCTTGTTATTTGCCGTGTAAGCTGAAACCTTTATTTTTATTGCTACAACTGTAACTAGCCATCCATCGCCATTCTGATGAGCAAAATCTCCTGCTCTCATTTCACAGCAAAACTCTTACATGGTCCAATTCTTTGGAGGTTTTCAGGAACACCTCTAAAGATTTCGCAATATATCACCCAAAGTGGCCATTATATAACTAGCATTAGAAAGGCCTCTTTCCATAACAATTTAAAAATATCAACCCCTCTTTCACTGTTTATCTTTTCAACTGAACTGCCAGATTTTTTTCTTACATTACATTCATTTTAACTTTTCAGTATTTGAAAACTATTGTATCATGCCAATAATTGGCAATAAAATAAAAGCTATTAATTAAATGTTAGAAGATAAATGTGAAATGGTAAAATAACATTATAATTTATCTAAGCTATTTTTTAAATATTAAATTGTAATGTTATAATTATTCAATTGAGCTGTTTAAAAAAATATAGTCCTCATATGCCCTTATCAAGTTCTTTAGTGTAATTTTTAATTTACTTTGGTTAAATTAGAAAATAAACAATGTGGATTAAACATTTTTATTTTTGTGTAAGAATGTTTTTTTTCTTTTTAATATTCAGAATTGTAAGGAATAATCAGCTAAAATGCCACAATTCTTAAATGATGTATTTTAAAAGGTATTCATTATTAAACGTATTCCAGTTCATTCCATCTCATAGTATGGTATGCCACTTACACCACCTTAATGGTAATGGAATCACTTTGCCTCATAAATGTTCCACTAGTAAAAATTAAATTGAATTAAGTATCTGATTGTCATTTTGTCATCCGTTCCAAACCTACATAGAGACAAAATGCCATCTCCATGGTGGTTCTTTAGCCAGTGTGAGATTTATTTATTTTAATTTATTTTGGCCAAGAAAAAGAACGGCTTTTGTGGCTTTTCCCCCCTCCAACAAAACATCTGACATTTTGTCGTAGAGGACTTGTTACTGCATGCTACCTTTTCGCCAAGCCATTTTAGAGCTCCTTCTTATAGTTAAATAACACACAGGCTTTCACCTGATTACAAGGATCTTTTTCCAGATCATCCTCCCCTCCCCCCGAAAGATAATATTAGATCTATTTTTCAATACTCAGTCTGAACAAGTAATTCTTTTATTTTCTACCTCATTTTTAGAGGGCTTCATTTTATTCTTGAATATGAAACAAGCTTGTACATTTGTAAATATTTTCAAATGACTATGAGATACCACCACATTTATTTTATGATCACAGTAATTGAAATAATTTATTTTTGATTTGGTATAAATACATATAATAGTAGATAGTGAGCAGAGCCATTCAAGGCCATCTCTTATTTCACAAATGTAATAGATTTATCAAACAGTTTTGTTCAGCTTTCAGGGAAAGATACACACTTCCATGATGTGGATATTATGCTATCCTGATTCAATTTAAATATTAATTTGTATATTGCAATGTACCTTAGACAAGTATATGCAGAATTAAAATATGAAATTGCTTCGAATGTAATAAAAGGTTTACATACACATGCAATTTATAAATAATATATAATGCAATAAAGCAAGATTGGTTTATATTCTGAATTTTTTAGACTGTTTTACTGTTCTGTGTCATGTGAATATTTTTAAGTAAAATAAGAATGAATAATAAGTTTGTATACTAACTAGTCAAAATAAATAGGGATTCAAGTTTTTCTTTCTTGTATAATTGATAGAATTAGATGTAGCTGTTTGTATTCTGTGAATTGACACCATGAGAAGAATGCTTTGTTTGTTTTCTCAGCAGTCATGTTTAATGCTATTCGCTTATCAAGGTGATCAGCATGGTTCAGATAACACATGCCTGACACAGCCTGCCTTTTTTCACCATCATGTTGACCTTTTGTCACATTTGCTTTTCTCTGGTAGGCAATTCATGTCTTTAAGTATGAATAGAGTAAATAATTCACATCAATATTTAATATAAATTATTAAAGTTTGTGTCAGCTCATGTAGTTCCTGCTTTTATAAAGTTAGAGTAGTACATCAACCAAACTGATGAATTACGCTTTTCAGCTGGACATTAGAGCTATTCCACTGTGTTATCTTTACAACCTAAGTAAACAAGAGAGTTACAGATGAAGGGAAATGAAGCTCCGTGCTTTATATTTTTCAAGAGGAGCTGGGTATATTCTTTAGAAAGGGGGCAAATGCTGGATAAATAGCTAGAGTAATTTTATTTGTGATTTCCAAAACTTTATTCTTATTGTTTATAAGATGTAAATTGAAACATAGCAAACACTTCTGAACTTGACATTTTCTTCCTCATCTTCTTCTTAGCCTTACATGAGTGCTTAAGCTTTATTCATAGATTCAGATTATTTTTACTTAGATTTTTTTAAAATTTTGTTTGGTTTGGAGTTTTTAAATTTATGTTCTTTGTAGCCCAATTTTTATAAATCTTTTAAGAGATGAATGATAAATTAGTTCAGAGATTAGGAAGTTTCCGATCTCTTCAGCCCTTGGTTATATACTATAACACTATTTTATAAACTAAATCTGTTATCAAAAAGGTAGACTGATTTTTTTTTTTTTAGAAAATAATTTTTGAGTCCGATGATATTACAGTGCATGTGTGTTGCTAAATACTGTTGAAACAAAGAACATTTTTCACAGAAGCATAACCACAAAATAATTCATTTTTATCTTATTTCACCTTAGTGTTTTTTATTTAAATTCTGTTGTTCAAGAGGAATCTCATTTCAAGTTGCACAATCAAGTGAAATTGTTGTACCAATATCAGAATCACTGAATAACATGGGTCTGTACTACTACAAATCAATCATTTTGGGAGTTTCTCTATCATGTGTTTGCAGGTCAAAACCTCATGTTTATATTTATGTTATGCATCAACTTTAAAGCTAATCTCTTAGTCTGCATTGTCCTACCGGTGGCTTTTCAAGTCTGAATTATTTTTTTATTTATTTATTGTACGTACAAAAATGGATTAAATAATGTTACCTTCCATTTTTTTCAAAAAAGGAAAGAATAACAATTTCACAGTATATGTTTACACATGTGACAGAGCAAATGAAAGTATCTAGAGACCTTCCACTACATGATCTAAATTAAGATTCTAAACAGGCATTACAGATGCTGGTAACTTTGGCAATTATCATTTTGTTTGGTGAACAGTAGTAAAACAGTGTGCGGTAAAAGTGTTTAGAGAGAGAGGATAAATAAATTGAACAGTTTTGCAATGCAAAGTGGTTTGTGGTGTTTTTGAGGATTTCTTGGCTCTTGCTTAACTGCTATTGTGAAGCCTGGAGCAGATTTTCCCATTGCTAATGCCCTAGAAGTATTAATTCACTTTGATATGCTAATTAGAGGGCATTATGCAAGAAATGAGATTAAGTGGCAGCATGAAGCCATTTGCCTGTCAGTAAATTGAGAGCTTTAGCATCAGGAGGAGCTTTGTTTTTTCTGAGTTTCTCTTGGTTTTGCATATAAATAAAATTGATTGAAAGGTCTAGAGAAGCTTCTAGAACATTGGTGATTCTTTCTCTCTTTCTATGATTATTTAAACTTCATGTTAAAGGCTTTCTCTGAATATTAATTGATCTAATGGGAGATACTGAACATGAAGAATTTCATTGTATTCTCAGTTACTGTCTCTTAACAAAAGAAAAGTATTAGAATTTCTTTGTGTCATCTGATTTTTGTGGTATTATTTCAGATCTAGGTTACAACTTTGTATTGTGAACTCTGATCAGTGCTAACTATTACTGGGCTGATGCTCTTGCCAGTTTGAGCACAACAAAGGCCTGATTTCAGAGGTGTGCTGCAAAGCTGAAGTCAGCAGTGGGCGTGGATACCTGAAGAATCAGGCCTTGAGTTTTTATCATCCCACCTCAGTTGTAAGGTGTTCTGTGATTTCATATGTAAATTGGAGATATAATTGAGATCCTTTGGGAAGGAAGAAGTTGTAACACTGGCCATAGATTTTATTCAACTGCCAGAAACTGTATTTGAAGCAACATTAAGGGGTTGACTTAAATCCATAAAAGCAAGGAAATTCTGAGTTAATGCTTCAACTCTGCCCTTAACTCAACCCATTTAACCTATTTATTAGAGTATATATGAGTCGTGAGCTAACTCTGCTGAGACCCCTGCAGTATTATGGCAATGTGGGACGAGTCAAAGATAGAGTCTCTGATTTAGTTCAAAATTTCCTGGCTCTTGTGGCTTTAATTCAGACTGCAGCACCTCTGGAATATAGCTGGGTTGTTCAGTTTCTCCTTTCTTATGGAAATACCCCAAAATAGGACACAAGTAATGCAGGGCAATGAAAAAAAAAGTATCTCTGGCCCTATCCTCAATTGCAGGATGTGAGGGATGTGTGTCTCCACTGTGGGCATCTCCTTAATGGATCATTATCTTAAAGCCAATCTGAGGCTAGGGTTATAAGGATCATGCTTGTGATAAGCCCCAATAATTAAAAATGAAGCCCCAGTGCCGCTCAGTGTGGGACTGCCTAGTTCTGGCAGCTGATTTCTATCGCTGTGAGGGAATTTTAACATCATAACATAAGACACAATAAACCCTAGTGACTTCTTCAGAGCCATACGGATTATCAAGTCGTTGCAACTGGCATGCACACCATGGTGTCAGTACTCATGTGTAACTTCCAGCCATTTAAATAGTAGCTACAACAAGCATGGCCATAGAGGGGAGAATACAGAATACAGACCTCTTATTAAGTAAGACTCCTTATTACATTTTTAGTGAAACGTGGTTACCATTTTGCTCCATTAAGCTTTTCTAAATAAAATACTTGGTTATTTGTAAAACCCCCTCCCAAGTAGTTGAACAAATACATCTTCATTAGGAATTCACAACCTGAAAACTTCCATGAATGGAATGAAAGTGTTTTAGAGTTAGATAGGAAATAGAATAGCTTCTGAAACTACAAAACCAAAATTTCTTGTAGAAAGTAACCTCGTGCCAAAAATCAGCAAACATTCCCTTTCACACTACAACCTTTTGAATAAAAACATTAAATAATGAACACATTAAAGGGATTAATTTAACTATATCCTTAATAATGCAGTCTGTGGGGTACAGAAAGGCAGAGTAATCTAGTATATGGAGTATTCAGGAGTGGGAACTTGAATGTTAATCTTGTACCTAGTGAAGTTAGAGGCACTGAAATTAATGGAAGTTTTGCCACTGATTTCAGTGGGGCTGAGGAATCACGTTTATGTCTTAACTAACCTATCTATAAATGGGGATATTATTTTCCTGCTGATGATCATTGCAAGGATTAATCAACAAATGTTTGTACTATATGTTGAAGTTGTAAAGTGTTATGCAGATGCTAAGTATCATTGAAATGGCTATGATTTGTTATGTATGAAGAAATAGCAATCTATCAAATCAATTTCTAGTGGTCATTATTACTTACATTATAGCATTCTTAAATGATGTCCCACCAATTGAAAGATAGATTAAGCTTTCCTTAGATGATTTCCTTTTTTTGTAGGTCAACTGGGGATGATAGTATTTTGAATCTGTCCTGTAGAAGACTGAAAACAGGGTTCAGATTTTATGTTTTTTTATTCAGTGGTTTAAAAAATTTCGCCCACAATAGTCAAAGTGTGTTGTTTTACTTTGCTGGTGATTATTCACAGATACCTTTACACAACTGGCAGCATATTTAAAGCACTGATAACAAATGTTTGTTGATTATAGACGCTTACCATGCATTTAGTGAATATTTGCAATTGCACTAAATAATGCTGAGATGTTTGCTTATTTTCTGATGTGTTGGATGCTGGTTGCAAGAGTGACTGTCACTAGTAAGAACAAGTTACAGTAGAGATTGTGCAATGATTCTTATTTGACTTCAAGGATATATTTATTACCATTTTTGAACAAATTATACTAACATGAAAAGTTGTGGAAATGATTGTGCACTAGATAAGGTGATACATTACAGGAGTGGTTGGGTTTATGGGGCTTTATGCTGAGGTTTTCTCAAAAATTATAGCACAGTCCTGTCACTATAAAACCCAGTGATACAGTTGGTAATAACATGCAGTGGAAGTATTTTTAGTTTTCACTTGTTATTCAAATGTAGTAGGAATCAGTTTTTTCTATCTCCTATTTCTTTCCTTTGTTGCAATCTCTCTCTCCCCCCCCCCACCCCGCTTAAAAAAAAAAGAAAGGAAGAAAGTCTTAGGTTTTGCATTGGTAATGACTGCAGGTAAAGCCCTCAGAGTGAAGTTCTTGCCCTTGAGAAGTGAATTGGAGTTTTGTCAAGATTTCAGTGTGGGAAAGATTTGGCTGTGAAGCGAAAATTGCCCCAGTGCAGTGAAGCCATACAAGTCCTCTGGCACCATTAAGTCCAGTGTTAAAGGCTTAACCAGTGGATGGGCCTTCTGTGAGTGACCCTGCTGCACTGGGGTAAATTTCACCCTCAGTGAGTTACTGAGAATTATTTCTTACTTCTTCTCCCTTTGTTGGGGGCTGTGACTGATATCAGTAGGATCCTTGGGAACTTATTGACTTGTTGGTTCTTGACCTTTTGACAGTGACCAAGTATAGAAATTGAATGTCTGAAAATTAAATGATAGGATCCATATACATAAATACTTGGATGTCAGTGTATTACATGAACTAATTTTGGTTTACTTAAATTTATGGCATTTTGTGTTCAATAAAGGAAATATTTCTTCTTTTCAATATACTGAGAGTCTAATAATATTGTAGTTGCTAGCACTAAACAAATCAATTTCCTGTTACTGACTGATTATCATAACAGCTGCTGTTTAATCACCATGATTGTTATGTAACTTTGCAATCTCTAATATTTTGGAAAGGAGTAGGCATAGTTGGGGTGCAGTGCAGTGATGTGATGCCATTGCGTTGAGCCGGAGATAAAAGCCTACGCGGCCTGTAGTGAGTGTACTTCCATTCAACGGGCTATGGAATCTTGCAAAAATTGCCAACAAGGTTCCTGCTTAAAAAACACCAAAGCCGTGATCCTCACCCTCCCTCAATCTGACTGTAAAGATAATTGCAAATTAGAATGGCCTTTGGACGGGTGGTTCTTTTTCAGTCCCAGCACGAGAGGGTGAAATGACAGTAATATTCGTGTAGTCGTTACTTTATATAAATAATGCACTGGTTATGTGTATGAAAACAATGCGTCATTTTTTTTCTCGTGAGAACTAAAAAAATGGGGCCTTTGAAAGAAGTCTGGTAGGGCTGGGAATATTGTTCTTTCCAAGAGCAGCAATAAGGCAGTGGTCAGCACGAATGTAAATATTTGCACAACCACCATGTTCTACAGACTTCAATTTAATGGCAAAAATCTGCCCTAAATGCCTCAGTAAATATATGCTGAAGAACAGAAGCCTATTCACTGAAGAAACAATTGACTTTCGCTTCTTTGTTGTGAAAGTGGCCCCCAGTGATCCTACTGCAAGGACTAGATAGAGCAGAGGAGAAAGGCTGCCTCCAGGCTGGTGGGCTGCCAGTCTCGCTGGCACTGCCAAATGCACTTCCTATTTGTGGTGCAAGGGAATTGGAACAGTGCAGCATTTATCATCCCCTTCCCCACTCTCCATGCACGGGAAAGGGGAAGTTGTCAATGAAAGAAAAAGAACTGTAATCGCACATTTACATATGCTTCTAATTGTTGATTTGGGGATTTTCTATGAATATAGCTTCACAAAACAGATGCTGCTTAAGAAAAGGGGGAACATAATTTTGTGGGCAATGAATTAAGTGTTTTTGTGGCCCTCTCATCCGTAGCTAGGAGCAGTTTGTGGACCGCGTCTGTGAACGCCGCTCATAATTGTTTTTCACACATAAGTTATGCAAATGAGCTTTTATGGCAACTGGCATAACAATTAGCATCCTCCAGCAATATTTTAGCAGGTTAATTGCAAAATTTCTAAATTGTACATCTGACTTGTTAATTAGGCATGACAGAGGTGGTAAAATAGTTATCTTCAGGCAGTGGCAGCCAGGAGCTGCTTGAAATGCAAAGAGCAAGGATTGATTGGATTTGAGGGTTACAATTGTGGGAGCACTGCTGTTGTCAAGTGCCGCTGAGCAGCTCTGCTCGATCGGTTGCCTCAGAGCAAGAACCACGTCGTTGCTGAGAGTACCCTGCCATTTACAAATCTGCTTTATTTAACTCTCCAACTCTCTAAATCCCACGTAGGCCTTTGCCTGCCTCACATATTTTGCTCCCTCTCACTGTCATGCGGTGCAGCTGCAGAAGGGATTGCAGTTTTATTTTTAAAAATTACAACCCAAAGTTTAGCTACCACCAGATTTTGGTTTGACGAATCCTTTTTTTAGCCTAAGTGTCAACACCACTGCCTACCCACATGTCTTAATGTTTACCAAAAAACCCTCCTCCCAACATCCTATTTTTGCTTCCTGACGTTGAAATGCAATGTTGATTATATTTTACAAGCTTTACTGACTCAGCCTATTTGTCTTAAATTCTTGCCTTCAAATATTGTTATGTGTTTTATATTAATCCCATTCAAACACACAACCCCCGCTAATATCTGCAATAACCTGGTTTTTAGGCTCTGAGGTATACCTGAATGATTAACAAAGATTGTAATGGGAGTCTCTTACCCAGAGAATACATTCAAAACATATTTTCTTTTCAGCAATAGTGCCTGCCACAAACAAAATGCTAATACAATCCAGCAGAACAAGTACAGTATCTTTTACATCTATGAATACAGTTTTCAATACCTTTTACATACTTTGACAGTTGATTTTGGCATGCAATACTTAGTTCCACACTATTTTGATATTTAACCATTTAAATTGTGAGATAACAAATAGAAAAAGAGAGATGCTAAAAAGGTATCTTTGGGGTATAGCTGGAAGTCAGCTAGCACAGCAAAAAGCTTTGTTTGGTTGCACCATTTGTCATTAGCCTGCTGGCGGACTGTATGTTTTGTAGTTTAAATTAAGTCAATCAAATTTTAGTATTATACACACATATATATATATAGTACCTGCAACCAAAAGGAATATCAAATTAAGCATGTGTGAAATTTGATGTCTCCTTTGGCTCCGGGTACATTCTCATGTTTTAACCACGTGGTATTTAATATTGGAATGTTATATTTTCATTTAAAAAGTAAATGTTCCTGCATGCATAACTGTTCTAATATTTTACATTTTCTTGTGACATGTGTATATGGAGTAAGTGCCATTTATGATATGTTGTCATCAATAATTTTGTCACAGAGAATAAAAGCCTTTAAACTCATCCACCCACTGGAACGTTTTATCATATTTATTTTAAGAGATATGAAATTAGCAGAACAATTGAGCTCTTTGTATGTGGGAGATGCAAATGTAACTGAATATTTACCTTTAATGAAGGGCAACATAAATATCTCAGTATCAATAAATTATACACAATGGTAGAGTATTCCATAGACACCTAATAAATAGTCTCATTTTTTTTCTAGATCCTTGAACTGCATTATCTTTTAGCATGGTTTAATTTACAACCAATAGTGAAAGAAAATATTGGTTAACTTTTTGAAATATGATCGATTGCCATTGAAAACATTGTATTTTGACTAGGAGTAAAAGATGTTTCCAGATCATTACATTTCCTGATTAAATGCTGACTTGCTGTATTCAACAGTTGAAGGAAGAGTTTACCACAGTAGTACTTCAGTGGATAATATTTGGCATGGAGTAACCATTTTAATGAGGTCCATCGGAAGAGATTTCAGTAGGGAAGATTTCAGGTGTGTTTATGGCTTTTGTCTTGTTACATTGCACGTCTCTGTAACATGAGAGAGAAGTTCTACAGCGGCACTCACCTCACTTAAGACAATAAGAAACTCCCTAATAAGCAAGAGCAGAGAAAGACAATACAAAGTAGCATTGTATGTTCTTCTGTTTTAGCAAACTTGGTAAGTAAATATATTCTGTGGTTTAAATGTACATCACATTTTAACTGTCCTAATATTGATCATCCTATAGAGGAATTATATTGAAGTCTAGTAGTTATTAGTGTAAAGAGGGTCAGATGCAGAGACTGGTACAAAGCAAGAGCTCTCATGGTAATGATGCTGCTATTTATAGATCCCCATTTCATTAGTTGCAGAGTTTCAGAGAAGAGATTTTCTCTAGGGGAAATGGATACTTGAAGTTCATTTTCTTCCTGATGCACATTAAGGCAGAAACATGAACAACCTTCAGGATAGGACACTTGATTACAGGATTTTTGCCTATTTTCCCCAAATATATTGGCAGTAATACGGAGGGCCAGATTTTAAAAATGCTAGCAGGGTTTCCAGCTGAGCTTCGTTTTCCATGTAGCCTTTAGATTTTTTTTTCTAGAACAGTTTTATGAATAATTGGTACCATGCCAGTAAACTAAGCAGTGTTGTTAATATTTTTCTTTTTTTTAAAGAAAATATACAAATCTGCTAAGCAGCCTACTGTGATCATAAAAGCTGTAGCTTACCATGGTATACCTACCTCCAGAACATACATGGTACTCTCCCAGTTATCTAAAGCATTGTTATGTTCACCAATATTTATTGATTACCGTGGACATTTGTTTGAAATACCTAAAACCTTGTTGATCCAAACATATTCAGTGCCCCCATGACATTCAGATAATCGAAGCTGCACTATAATTTGCATGTGCGTGAATTTCTACTGCTTGTCTTCTTGGAATTCTTGACATCTTGAATTATTTTTTTTTCCTTTAAGAGAATATTTACTTAGTTAGTATTCACTTAATTAGAACTGACTGTTTAATGTTTTCTGGGAGGGTATTTATGGTATTTTCTTTGCCATATTTGCATTCCAGAAATTAAGTCCCCATGCCATTATTCGGCAAGCCTTTCATACATTAGAATGATGAATTGAAAGCAGAAATGGGAAAAAGACTGCAATGCAATGAAAATTTAATCAGCGTCTTCTGCTGCTTTAATAAGGCAAATAATTCTTATTGGCCGCTGCGTTAAGGTTTCTAATATTTAATTCATAACAAACCTTGCATTATTCTGCAGCAGCATCGACAGCTCCACTTTGCTGCCTGCCAACAGGCAACCATAAAAACTTAAAAGCAGATGTAAATGTCTAAAACAAGGAGAACGATTAGATCTAAAGCGGTCAGAAAAAATCAACAATATTGCCAGCAAGTCTGATAAATCTTTACATGCTGTATAGTTTTGCACCAAATAATATTAATTAAACTCATTAAATGTGTTGATTTTTAGGGATTGAGGTAACTTTTATGAAACGTTGAATTTTATAGTTTCTACAGATTCCACCTCCCTTAGGAAACAGATGCAGATGCAACAGTGTATAGATGCTTATTACTAACCAAACTGGAACTACGTTATTGATGGAGTATCCAGTCAATTTTCATATTTCGGAAATCTATTCTATTGCAATGTAAAAACTGTAGAGTAGTCTTTCTTCATAATGCTAATATTAAGCAAAGGTACACAATCTCAATCTGATAACCCTCTCTCTGACTCTGATACTAATTTTAATTGACTTTTTAAAACATATTGCAATAGGGAAAATATCCTTTTAGTTTATAAATCTTTTCCTAAGGCTTTTTTGAGATCTGGGAATATTATTCTGAATTGCTTTTAAATGTGATTGCAAAATCTGCCTCACTGAGTTTTTCATCTAAGGATCTTAAAAAAAAAAAAAAAATTTTAGCCAAGATACTGCTAAGATTAAATGTAAACATGCCGTATAATTCCAAAGGATGTGGCAGATTGTTTTGTAGTGTGAGGCAACAGAAAATGGCAACCTGCCAATGCTAGGTGCAAGCTCTTGTTACATAGAAGGGTTGCGCCTGTTCTCATTTCTTCTTGAAATGGCTTAATTGGTGTCAGCACCCCAGGGATAAAGGCCTCTAACACTGAAATCCACACGATTCACCCTGTCTCTGCTCGGCGTAGGGAAACTGGTAACAACTGGTGGTGAATGAGGAGTGAACGGTGCTGTAACAATACTCGATGATGTTTGGGATGACAGAAATTAATACGCACTTGCTTGAAGAAAGCAATGATTAATGGCAGTGAGCAAGGGAATGCTGTCCCTCCTTTAACTCCACTTTGATGGGGATTGAAAAGCAAAAGCCTGTTTTCATTCTTTCTCGAAAGCAGAGGTCACCCAGAGTACATTACAGCAATTTTTCCTCTCTGTTTTTTATTTCATAAATATTATGATAAGCACAGATTAGATAGATATTTTCCCAAAAGCTTAGGGATATTTTATCTCTGTTTGCTGTTTGTGCTTAACAAAGATAGCCTACATGGTTCATTTTCCTTTGCATCAGAATAATTAGTATAATTATATATATTTTTTAAATCTCCGTCACATTAGTGCTTCTCCGTTTTGTACATGTGGAATTTCAAGGCCTTCATTTTTAATATGCTGTTCGTTCAGAATTCGTAAAGGAATATTTCTAAGGAGGGAAAAAGGTCAAAAGCCTAAGTTTCCTCATTGAATTTTTGATGTAAATATTTTGCAAGATCCTCACACTTGTCAGCCGTTTTTTCAGCTATTTGATAAAATATCTTTATTCTACAAGAAGACTGAAATAACACAACTGTGCTTTGGATAATGAATTCTTCATCTAAGAACTTTAAAACAAAGTACAATGTTGGCATTTTTTTCTTTGACTGAGAAGGCTGATACATCTTTTGGATCCGACAGGAAGACATAAATTAATAGAGTTCTGGAGATCAGTTTCTCATTAATAATCCATTTTGTCATGCTTCTTGGCATTGTCAGCCTAGTAGCTGGTTCATATTTTGCTAAAGGATAAAAGCACATGATATTTTAAGGCACAACACAAAGAAAAAGAGTTTATCATATTTTCAGGAAACTAGCTGTGAAAAATGATTTTGTTGTGCAGAAAAATAACATACCAATTTCTCGTTTTTAGGCATTTAAAAAATTTTCAACCTGTTTATTTGTATAACATTAGCAGATACAGAACTCTGAATCGGAGACCATTGTTATTTGTAGTCAGTGCCTCGTTTAACTGCTGCCCTTCCCAGGTATTTTTGTGGTTTGTTCTGAGGAAAAGATACAGTAGATCTCAGCCCTTTTCATATTGCATTTTTAGACTATATAGCAGACTGTGTCCAATTTAGAACAGAGGGTTGAACAATGCTGGCTCTTCCTTTGTGATGGTAGCCATGTCACTCTTTCCCAGTCCAGGCACTTGGAACATACTTGACAGACACATGCAGGTACACTTTTTCCACAGTCTTCCAAATGAAAGTGATTGTGTTGTCATCAGCACGATAACACCAACTGGAATCTTTTTACCTTTTAAAGTTTTAAGTCTAGCATCCTGTATATGGCAGCACAGACAAACAATGCAGCCACATAAAAGGTGCTAAACTTGCAATGTCAACCCAACTAGAAAAGGATTTTGATCTGATTTAGCTGCATGTCCTCTTTTTTTTTAATGTAATTTACACTGAAAAGTGACATAATGCAGCAGTGAAATCATGTGATATCTGTCTTTGGAGCATATCTCAGGAAACTTGTCAGGCACTCAGAGGGGAAAAGGAAAGAGGGCAGCAACCATATTGGGTTTACAGAAGGGAGAGAAAAGGATGTGCCATGTATTAAGAGTACAGCAGTGGCCAGCTGTGAACAACGCGGCATGAGGTGGACACTCTCCTAGTAGTACATCAGGCAGCCAACACATCTGCCAGCCTTTCATGCAGCAAGAAGATTCATGGTGGTGGTGGGGGGAAGAGTTAGATATGTAACTTTAAAAAAGTCACAACAGGGCACATGGAATGCAGGAGGCATAAATATCTCTCTTCTGATCTTTGTTGCATAGACCTGTGGCTCACAGCAGAGATAACCCTCAGTGCAGTGCAAGGAGCTTGTGCTGTTACTTGACAAAATGCTAAGTGGTCTACACATAAACATACACTTTCATTTTGATGTCCCCTTAACCTTCCTGAGCATTAATATTCACTCATCAGAGGAACAAAACCTCTTGACATGACTTTCATGGACTGACTTAGGTAGGTAATTCAAAGATGCAATTTGTCCTCTTTGAGTGTTGGGTGGAGGAGATGGTGGCATTTAGCACTTGGAGTGGTTAGAAGCACTGTGTTTATTTCATCAACAGGAATATGTAGCCGTTTCCAGCTTTCTTCTTTTTCTGGAAACAGAGGAGGTTTGAATTATGAAGATTTAGAACATGCCTCTCTATACAGAGTTGCAAAGGACATTTGTCTCAGCACATTGTAGTGAAATTTTAAAGAGCAGGTTTTGACAGGAGACATTTTGCTGACACAGAATATTTTGTTCACTTCTGACTCTCAAATAAGTGGTACTTCTGTCATAATGATTGATTTATATTCGTTTTAGACCATACAATTCACGTCCTTTTTTAGTGCTTATGGCTACATTGTTGTAGAATATCACCATTTTAAAATTATGAGCATGGGATCAAGTTTAATATTTGACCAATAAAATAAAAATAGTGTATAAGTGGCCATGCCTATTTTGCAGGGCAACCTGTATTTAATGAAAATCCCTCCTGTGATTATCTTATAGAAAGACTAAATAAAGGTGTTTCAAATAAAAATGCCTGTTAAAATGAAGATGAGCAAATATTGAATTTAACTTTAATACCGAATAAACATAAAATGTTTATTGATATGAGCAATTGATTATTGATAAGAAGCCCCTTGTACTGTGGTACACCACTCCTGGTCCTCCTCAGATGCTGTGCTGATGGGCTGTGCATCTGGAACTCCTGTTAAAATAGCTGGAGTTGTACATATTCAGTGTCTCTGAAATGTTGTGGCTGTTGTGGGTTGGAGTCTCTGAAGGTTTAAGACGGAGAGGCTGCGTCTAGACTGGCATGATTTTGCGGAAATACTTTTAACGGAAAAGCACGTCTAGATTGGCACGGATGCTTTTGCGCAAAAAGGGCTTTTGCGCAAAAGCATCCGTGGCCAGTCTAGACGCGATTTTGCGCAAGACAGCCCCGATCGCCATTTTAGCCATCGGGGCTTTTTTGCGCAAAACAGTTCTTCCCTGTCTACACTGGCTCTCTTGCATAAGTATTCTTGCGGAAGAGGGCTTTTTCCCAAGCGGGAGCATGAAAGTATTTGCGCAAGAAGCACTGATTTTCTACATTACAAAGTCAGTGCTCTTGCGCAAATTCAAGCAGCCAGTGTAGACAGCTGGCAAGTTTTTGCGCAAAAGCAAGTGCTTTTGCGCAAAATCTTACCAGTCTAGACGCACCCAGGGTGTTTTTTCCCTGGTGCTGTGGCTTTGTGAAGTTTGTACTTGCCCACTTTCTCCTCTTAAATAATACATCAAAAGTCTGAGTTTTTCTGTATAATTCCTATTGCTACTTAAAATTGAAACACACCCCTCCATGTAGCTGAATAACTCTTACTGAAGTTGGATCCTCTTTCCAGCATTTCAGGTTAGTAAACCTCAGCTGCCTTTCCAACCTGTTCCCCCGTCACCATGAGAGAGGGTGGGATTTCCTTAGGTGACTGGTGTTGTGGGCTGAGCCGAAGCACTTGTAAGGAGTTTGCTTTTATTCTTTGTTCTCTGGATTAATTTCCCAAGTGCTTTGTTTTTTGTAACAATCCCTAGGAAATGGCAGGCGTTAGTTTAGATATTTTTTATCTTTGGGACCTAATACTGTATACTAGGATTACTCCATTTTGGAAGCCCCGGTGGCCACAATGATACTCAGAGCACATGCCAAGGGCTGCAACTTAAGTGTGGTTGCATATACATGCAAATACATATGCAAATAGCTTCCTTCACACTGACGGGCATGAATACAAAGATTAAGGCAAGACTACGCAACACGCAGGCCCCATTTAAGTCAGTTCTTCTGATATTAATAAAATGCAATATTTGCCCAATTTCTACCCATATGACAGTACTTTTAATGAGCAAGGACAGTCCAGGAATTTAAATATTAAAATGCATATCAACAGAAGACCATTATATTGATGACTTTTTAGTTTCGGCTCCCATACGCAGGCCGCATATTGAGCCCTGCATAAACCCAAACCGCAGTGCGGGCCGCGTGTTGAGTACCCCTGCTGTATACCATTGCTGGCACATCTTTCTGACGCGCGAATGAGGTTGCTAGCTGCGAAAAGAAAATGCGGCATTGAAAGAAAGAGGTAGACGTGTCCATAGACGTACTCCCCGCGTGGCCATAGAAATCATTGACGTTCCAATATTAATTGGGCCTGGGGTATTTCCAGGGTATCTCAGAGCAATGTTGGAATTCTGCCAGAGCGGATTCCCTATATCCACGGAGAAGCTCTGGTGACAGGAGAAAGTCAGACGACATGAAATAACCCCACTTAGCCGAGTTCCACCACTGGCTCCGGAGACTCAGTGCCCCTCCCCCCAAATATTGGGGAGCCCCCCTCGCTGCCCCACTGGAGCACACAAAATCTACGCGGCTGAGCCCCCCATGGCTCCAGTGTGCGAGGGGAATGTGGGGGGCATGCCAGTAAGGGTGGGTTTTTTGCTTCTCCCTTGTGTGCAGCCCCCAACTGATTTTTCTGTGGGTCAGTGGCCCCTGACCCAAAAAAGGTTCCCCCCAGCCACTCAGGGATGTTGGGATTCTTGGAAGTGACTGTCAGCGTTATCTGTTTCAAGGTTATTGCTATAATGCACCGTATGCTGATGTATGCTGATGAGCAGGAAGAGGATGATATTATCACCCCCCCCCCCCCACCGGACACTAAGAATAAAGGAACAAGCATGAACCTGAAGTGTGATGACTCCACTTGGGTACATCCAATCTCCTGGTATCTCTTTATGTGAAAGGGGAGAGCTTTGTCATTTGCACTAATGGGGGGGTCAGGTGAGTGTGGGAAATGTGACATCTGAAAGTCTTTGGGCCTTTGCTTTTAAAAAAAAACCCACAGCAACATACAAAGTTGTAAAAATAATTCCTGGCAGAAGGAGAAGCTAATATTCCAGCAAGAGTTCTGGAAAAAAAACGCTTCCAAGATCTTACAGATTTTGGAAATATTTGAAAACACTGGGAACATCAACTACTGATGGAAACCCCTCAGCCCCCTCCAGAAAATCTTTCACAGTTGTGCCAAGAAAAGCAGCTTCAGTGGAACATTTTCATAAACTATCATCAGTTATGCAGCAGCAGCTTCACAAATCAGAAATGATATCTTCAGGCACTGCTGTCAAGTGTTATTCAAATAATACCAGCCTCACATTTGAATAACAGCAGACATTTTGAATTAATTAATCAGATGAGATAGTCTAGGCCTTTTCTCATTAGTCTCTGGGTCAGGCATGGGAAGATATATGCGTTGGTGATGATATACTTGTCTTTAATCGTGATTTATGAAGATTTAGGATTGTGTGTGATTTGTCAAAGGTTCTGGGAAAAGGCTGGTGCATATTTCATTACCTAATCTGAGATTGATTTCATGATGCTGAGAGATATAACCCTATTGTTAGGCTATGTGGGAAGCACAGGTAGGTGCAGCATCCTAGGATTTTTACTGGCTTATCTTTGCAACTGTCAAACAATGCTGTAAACTTTTACTGCCAGCAGTTAACAATTCCTGCTTTAATTATAGGCAAATTCTTCATTCTGTCCAAAGGGGAAGCTTCAGTAGTTATTTAGTTAAAAAAGCATAACAGACCTTACAGCTATGACCAAGTGTAAATCACGGATAAAGTTGGCAAATTTCATGGTTTGGTCATGGTGAAAATATAAAATTTCATGGATTGTAACAGATTAATAGAAAATTCTATTAAAACTGTGCAAATAACAGAACGGCGAGTAAGGTGATGCTGCTTATGCGATACCTTCCCACTCATAGGATTTACTGTTAGCTGAAATTGATAGCAATAACACAAGACTTTACATGAGGATACAGAAAATCTGCAGCACGTGCTCTTTGGGCTGCACTGGTTTCTCCTGGGCATAACTAGTATTTGGTGAGTAATGTACAGTGTTAGTCCAATCAGTGATTCTCAAACTGGGGTGGGACCCCAAAGTGGCCATGATCCCGTTTTAATAGGGCTGCTAGGGCTGGTACTAGACTTTCTGGAAGCCTGGGGCTGAAACCCTTGGTTTTGCCCTGCCCCTTGGGCTAATGCCGTGTGACTTGGGCTAGGTCCTCCTGCCTGGGGTGGGCTCAGGCTTTGGCTCCTCCTCCTGTGGTCCTGCAGTAATTGGTGTTGTCGGAAGGGGGCAGTGGTGCAGTGAGGATTGAGAACCTCTCTTCGATGCATGCAATAGCGAATGTTCTATTTTAAATACCTCCACACAGACAGCACTTTTTAAAGTCTCAGAGGAGTAACTGAGTTAGTCTGTATCTGCAAAAACAACCAGGAGTCTAATTTCATGCCTCTGAGAAAGTGGGTTTTTCCCACAAAAGCTTATGCCCAAATAAATCTGTTAGTTTCTAAGGTGCCGTAGGACTCCTCAGTATTTTTAAAAACCTCATCTACATTGCTTATACAGGCAGTCCCCAACTTACGCGGATCCGACTTATGTCGGATCCGCACTTACGAACGGGGCTTTTCTCGCCCCGGAGCTCACGGGCGGCGGGTCGCCACCCGTGTCCTCTGGGGCGAGAAAAGCTTCTCCCGGTCTCCCTGGTCTGCTGGGGGGGTCCAGCAAAGCCGCTGGACCCCCCCCCCCCCCCAGCAGAACAGGGACACCCGAGCAAAGCCGCCCAGGTGGCGGGAGTCCCGCTGCCTGGGCGGCTTTGCTCGTTTGCCCCGGAGCAAAGCTGCCCAGGCAGCGGGACTCCTGCCGCCTGGGAGGCTTTGCTCCTGTCCCCCTGGTCTGCTGTGGGGGTCCAGCAGCTTTGCTGGACCCCCCACCCCAGCAGACCAGGGGGACAGGAGCAAAGCCGCGGAGCACGCCTGCAGCAGGACAGCCCGGGCGCGCCTGGGCTGTCCCGCTGCGGGCGTGCTCCAAGGCTTTGCTCCCCGTCTCCCTGCAGAGCAGGGAGACAGAGAGCAAAGCCACTGAGCACGCCCGCAGGGGGACAGCCCAAGCGCGCCCGGGCTGTCCCCCTGCGGGCATGCTCCGCGGCTTTGCTCCTGTCCCCCTGGTCTGCTGGGGGGGGGGGGGGTGCAGCTAGTGCCTCCCCCCCCAGCAGATCAGGCTTTTCTTGCCTACCCCTGGGGTAGAGCAGCTGGGGGCTGCCGGGTTGGTCCCACAACGCCGCTCCAGACCAACCCGGCAGCACCCCAGCTGCTCTGCCCCAGGTGTCCTGATTCAGCTGCTGATGGTCAGTTTCAGCAGCGGCTCAATCAGGACGCCTGGGGCAGAGCAGCTGAGGTGCTGCTGGGTTGCTCCAGTAGCGCCGAGGAGCCGCGCTACTGGAGCAACCCAGCAGCACCCCAGCTGCTCTGCCCCAGGCGTCCCCAAGTCAGCTGCTGCTGAAACTGACCAGCGCTGACTACAGGAAGCCCCAGGCAGAGTTGCTCTGCCCCAGGCTTCCTGGAATCAGCCGCTGATCAGTTTCAGCAGCAGCTGACTTGGGGACGCCTGGGTTTCTTAAGTTGAATCTGTATGTAAGTCAGAACTGGCGTCCAGATTCAGCCGCGGTTGAAACTGATCAGTTTCAGCAGCGGCTGACGCCAGTTCTGACTTACATACAGATTCAACTTAAGAACAAACCTACAGTCCCTATCTTGTACGTAACCCGGGGACTGCCTGTATAACAAACAAACAGTGATCAAAGTGTCTTGCATTGGGAATAACAGCTGACAACGCTGAGCATCGGTGTATCCTAACTCCTATTCTAGATCAGGAACATTCTCTTTCTGCAAAGTGCTAGCGCTCACCGGAGGCTGGCGCATGAATTCCCCGTGTGCTTTGGCTCTGAAGGAAGCATTATAATGGAAGCCTGGCCCGCGCTTAGATTTGGGCTGCTTCAGTGTCCCCTTCGAGCCGCTAATGCGCCATATTTTTCCTATGCAGCATCCCATTCCAAAGAAATGGGACATTGGCATCTGTCTTTTTGAAGATATTTTGGGGCCGGGGGAGCGTGACATGGAGACCCCCTGGAATTAGTGATCCCTTTCGACGAGGGGTTGCTGAAAGGTTCATTGGTAATGTCTCTCTTCAAGAGAAAATGAGCATGCACCTTTCATGCTGCCCAGAGTTATTACCATGTCAGTAGAGTAACTGTAGCAGTTCCATTGGTATAGCAGCCCTCCCGGGACCTTCGAATTCCATCTGATGATGTCAGTGAAACGCATGGGTACAAGCTGTGACATTGAATAATACCAGCAGAATCACAGCGCGCTTATATTATCAATGGAAGGGTATTTCCCCTCCCCTCAGAAGGGTCCAACGTCATGAGTTCGTACCGGAGGGCTAGACCTTTGCTTTGTGAACCGACTTTCTTTCCTGCCTGGCATATTAACAGCTGCAGTCTCAAATCGTCACTCCTGCTAATATGTTCTAGCCTTTGTGTTTAGATCATCTTTTATGGCAAGGAATGGATCTGATACCTGTGAACCCCAGTACAATAAACAGGGGGGCTTTCCATCGCAGGGATAGTGTACTTAGCCTGCTGCTCTTGAGAATCTGTTTTCGACTCCCCTCTCCATTTGACGGGGCAGAAATGACAAGCCCGTGAAGCGCCGTGAGTAGAAATTTGCTGTGGGGAGGCCTGCTGGGGTATGGAATTGCTCCTTGCCCACGTCAGGAAGTGGTGTGGGAAAGGCTGCAGAGTACACTGCTTAGAGGCAAAGCCAAACAAAAGGAGGTGGAATACTTTTTGGAAGAAGAGTTTTCTGAAGAGTATTGGATGTCACGGTTGTTGACAGTTTCAGCTACTGAATAAAACCCTGAAATAGCTGTATCTCCTAGAACGTGTGTTCCACACGTGGCAGAGATCTCTTGGAACTAATGCACAATTGTCTGGAGAGTTAGATCCTTTCTAATCCCTAACTACATGAAGGCTCTAGGTCTCCATGATGCGGTTCAGGGTTTTTCCAATCCTCAATTATTGACTCTCCTGTAGGGACTTCAGCGATTCTGCCTGAGATAAGTCATCTGTTGGAACCAGTGATAAACTCCACTGTAGGTTCATGCATCTGGATGTTCTCATGCCACCTGGAAGATGGAAGTTTCCCGTATAACTGCACTTCTTGGGATGTCTTGGCTTTTATGAAAAAGTTCTCTTTCTCCACCAGTAGCCAAAGCCCCAACCCTAAGCATGTATATTGGATGCCAGCTCCCAGGGAGCCTTCTTCGGCTAATCTGATGCTTCCTTTCTTGGGGATTTGCTCCCCTTTCCAAGAGCACACAGCTGCATGTGACACCCAGCAGGCATTGTATACCTTCAGCAGGGTGAGAATGACCTGACACGACGACTGGACAGATGTATACAGTTTACAGTGCAGCATAGGCAGCTTTTGTCGTTTGCTGTGGCACACTTACGGGTGTTCACTGAGTCCCGCCAGTTGCTATTCATTTGTAAAGCATTTTTATTTGGGAGAATTCCTGAGGAGCAAAGTATGTCTCTTTGCTGGGCCTTTGTGAAAATGGGAGCCCATTTTCTGGGGGACTGTTCAGTCTGTTCACAGTGGTTTCCTACACTGCCGAGTGCAGAGTGCAGTGTAGTTTAAATGCAAACATATATTTCTGGATATTAAGCATGTTTGTTAATATATCATTATTACTTGGGCTAATAACAAATAGTAGTCACTCGGGGAGATAAAAGGGGACAGAGTTCAGTAGTAATTCTCAGACAGCTTAGCAATTACCCAGACAGCTTGCAGTCAGAAAAGCTGTTCAAAGCTAGGATTATGATGGGAAGGCTGCTGGGTGGAGTTTTAAAAGATTGTTAGTGCCTTTGTATGTAATTGTAAGACACATTTCCTGCATTCCTCCTGACGAATTTCTCCTTCAGAAGCCAGAATCAACAGCACTATTAGAAAACACAAACCTACAACAGGCTGGTTTCCAGAACCAGTCAACATTATTTCTAAACATTTATTTAAAAACAACGAATAGTCTAGTAGCACCTTAAAGCAGGGGTGTCCAAACTTTTTTTAAAGAGGGCCAGATTTGATGAAGTGAACATGCGTGAGGGCTGACCATTTTGCCTGACATTCTTTGAACCATTAAAATTAAATGCAAATTAACTATTTTATGCAAAGTTTATTGCAAACAGCATACTTTTCATTTCGTCACATGGATGACAAATCTAAACAGGTGTTAAATCACTCTGCCTTTCATATCTGAAGGCCAGATGAAAAAAAAATCCAAGAAGCTGAAATATATGTCAGGAACATTGTAAAGTATATTACATATTATTGGTAATAAAGGTTGTCTGTCAACTTTTAAGTTCAAAAAATATGAACAGGAACATAACACCAAGTATACATGTTGTGTCCAAATATATTTATAACTGATTTAGACCAACTGACATTAACTGAGATTTTACAATGTATTCATCTCAATACATATGGATTCGTTGGGGGCCATAAAAGGTAGATATTGCCAAATTACCTGTAGGGCCGTATTAAACCGGAACACGGGCTGCAATTGGCCCGCGGGCCGGACTTTGGACATGCCTGACCTTAAAGACTAACAAAACATGTAGATGGGATCATGAGTTTCCATGGGTACAACCCGCTTCTTCAGATGACTCATCTCCATGTGTTGTTAGTCTTTAAGGTGCTACTAGAGTAGACTATTCGTTTTGTAAGTTTTTCTAGTTACAGACTAACTCAGCTCCCCCTCCGAAGCTTTTAAACATTTATTGTTAAACTAGAAACATTTTTTGTTTGAGAATGACTTAGAGGCACTTTATCTTTTCCACTTAATGACATAAATCCAGACTTCCTTTCATTTTTACTACCGCAGTCAACGTCAAATGGCATGCGTGCCCCACGGATTTTGTGGTTTTATTTTTAAATATCAGTTTGTCCCCTTCCCAGAGGAGCAACTGTGGCCTTTCTGCGCTTTACTTTGAGTCATTTCATTAGTTTGTGCTGGCATGGAGCTCTCCAGGATGTTTCCTCCTTTTCGAGCTGTGCATTATGGGTGAAATTTACTTCTGCACTGGCTGCTAATGCCAGGCCTAGGCATGGCGTAAGCCCGAAGCATAATCCCAAAACTTCGTCAGGGATCTGGTACTAGCCAGCCAGGCACTCTTGACGGATCCCAGCTCCAGCCTTGGGAGCCAGCAGTCGGATCAGCTTTGTGTTCGCTAGCAGCCACCTTTCTTGTTCACGAGGATGCTCACCGGGGTGAAACTCAAATGAGTTTTTTCCCAGTATGTGGGGGCACATCAGCTGAGAGGGGCCGTGTGACTCCACCCTGCCCCCAACCAGGGGCCCCAATGCTCTACACTTCCCCTCCCCATCCCATGATAGAGTTGGAGGGGTGGCTGAGGGCAGTAAAACAGCCGGAGGAGCTGCTGGCAGCTTTGCTGCTTTCTCCACGCTGCCCCTGCCTGCGGGCAAGGGAGCAGAACCCTCTTGCCCTTCCAGGGACCGGCGTCTCCCCCAGCTCCCTACAGCAGCCGCCTCCCCAAGGACAGGGCTGTGGGGGCAGGGTGGTGGGTTCTACACCCAGGAAAGGGGCAGAACAAGGGCAGCTCCTCCAGCTTGCCCTACTGCTCCCAGCCTTGCTCTGAGGTGCTGCTGCTGTACAGGGTGAGCTGGAGGGGAGGCAGCTCCAGGCAGGGGCTGGGGCAGTAGGTACGGCTGGTGTCATTGTGGCATGTCATAATGGCTAGAAATAGCTGCTCCAGACTACTGGGCCGTCCTGCCTTACGGCCGCCAATGGTCATTTCCTGTTCTGCAGCGTGGGTCAGGAGACAGAAGGTTTGGGCTGACACTTGGGTTTTTTTAAGCAGCTGAATGGAAAAGGTTTTGAGAAATACTTGATTTATTATAAGAAGCATTAAACCTGCATCTCCCATGGGCGTGACGCCGCCTGGTCCCTGAGTCCCAGAGCTCAAAGCAGGAGCGTTAGCTGTGAGGAGATTACCAGATCAAGCATCTGCCCTGCTAACAGGCCTTTGGGGACAGGGTTAATAAACAACGCTGCCCCCCTACCATTGTGTTCCTGGGTGTGACTTGTAATACCTTCTAGGCACAAGTAGTCATCAGGCCTTACCATGACCTATAAATAAGCCTTAGCTATTCACCCCAGAGTTTCATAGACACTAAGGTTGGAAGAACCATCATGGTCCTGTTGTCTGATCTTCTGCGTGTCACAGGCCACAGAATCTCGCCGACCCTCTCTTATAGTCGCTCCAGAGCCTCTGACTCAATTGCTGAAGTCTTGCGAGAGAGACTACAAGTGAGAGAGAGTCCACCACTTCCTTTAGTTCAAACCGGCTAGTGACCTGCGTCCCATGTTGCTGAGGAAGATGAAGAACTCTTCCCGTCTGACCTGAGGAAAATTCCTTCCTGCTCCCAAAGATGGCTGTCGAACACTGAGCATGTGGGAAGACCCACCAGACACACACATGGGAAAGCATTATTTCTAGTAACTCAGGCTACACTGCAGCGCTATTTCGGGATATCTCCGGTATCCCGAAATAACTATCCTGCATCTTAACGGCAAGCCTGTTATTTTGAAATATAATGGGCTTGCTATTTCAACATCCCTATAAATCTCATTCCACAAGGAGTAAGGGATATTTCAGAATAGCAGGTTTTTTTGAAATTTGGTGCTGTAGAGACGCAAAAAGTTATTTCAAAATAAGATTGAAATAGGATATTCAATTTGCATAGCTCAAATTGCATATCTTATTTTGACCTACAGTGTCGTGTAGATGCACCCTCAGAGCCCCCCACAAATGTCCCATCTATGCAATAAAGAAATTGCTTGGAATCATAGAATCGTAAGACTGGAAGGAACCTTGAGAGGTCATCAAGTCCAGTCCCCTGCCCCCATGGCAGGACCAAGCACCATCTAGATCATCTCTGACAGAGGTTTAGCCAACCTGCTCTTAAATATCTCCAGTGATGGAGATTCCGCAACCTCCCTAGGCAATTTATTCTCACGTTTAACCACCCTGACAGTTAGGATGTTTTTTCCTTTGTCCAACCTAAACCTCTGTTGCTGCAATTTAAGCCCATTGCTTCTTGTTCTACCCTCAGAGGCTAAGGAGAACAATTTTTCTCCCTTCTCCTTGTAACACCCTTTCAGGTACTTGAAAACTGCTATTACGTCCCCTCTCAATCTTCTCTTTTCCAAACTAAGCAAACTAAACAAACCCAATTCATTCAGTCTTCTTCAATTTCTCCACATCTTTCTTGAAATGTGGTGCCCAGAACTGGACACAATACTCCAACTGAGGCCTAATCAGCACAGAGTAGAGCAAAAGAATCACTTCTAGCGCTTGCTCACACCACTCCTGTTAATGCATCCAAGAATCGTGTTTGCTTTTTTTTGCAACAGCATCACACTGTTGACTCATTTGTAGCTCATGGTTCACTCTGACCCCTAGATCCCTTTCTGCAGGACTCCTTCCTAAACAGTTGTTTCCCATTCTGTATGTGTGCAACTGATAGTTCCTTCCTAAGTGGAGCACTTTGCATTTGTTCTTATTAAACGTCATCCTATTTACCTCCGACCATTTCTCCAGTTTGTTCAGATCATTTTGAATTAGGACCCTACCCTCCAAAGCATTTGCCACCCTTCCCAGCTTGGTATTATCTGCAGACTACATACGCGTACTCTCTATGCCAATATCTAAATCGTTGATGAAGATACTGAACAGCACTGGTCCCAAAACAGACTCCTATGAACCCCACTTGTTATGCCTTTCCAGCATGACTGTGAACCATTTATAACTACTGTCTGAGAATGAGTATCCAACCAGTTACCCCCCTTATAGTAGCCCCATCTATGCTGTATTTCCCTGATGTGTTGATTAAGAAGGTCATGTGAGGCTATATCAAATGCTTTACTAATTTTTAGATATATCACATCTACTGCTTCCCCCTTATCCACAAGTCTTGTTATTCTGCCAAAGAAAGCTATCAGATTGGTTTGACATGATTTGTTCTTTACAAATCCATGCTGACTGTTACTTATCACCTTATTATCTTCCAGATGTTTTCAGATGGATTCCTTAATTATTTGCTCCATTGTCTTTCCTTAAATTAAGCTGGCTGGTCTGTAGTTTCCTGGGTTGTTCTTATTTCTCCTTTTATAGATGGGCACTAGATTTACCCTTTTCCAGTCTTCTGGGATCTCTTCCAACTTCCATGATATTTCACAGATGATAGCTAATGGCTCACATATCTCCTCAATTAGCTCCTTAAGCATTCTAGGGTGCATTTCGTCAGGCCCTGGTGACTTGGATGTCTTCAACTTTTTAACTTTTTCTTTTCCTATTTTAACTTCTGAACCTAGCCCGTTTCCACTGGCATTCACTTTGTTAGGCATCCAGTCACCACCAATCTTCTTGGTGAAACTGACACAAAGAAGTGTTTAAGAATCTCTGCCATTTCCACATTTTCTGTTATTGTTTTTCCCTTTTCATTGAGCCCTGGGCCTACTTTGTCCTTGGTCTGACTCTTGCTTCTAATGTACATGGACAATTCTTTTTTGTTACCCTTTATATCTAGCTAGACTGAGCTCGTTTTGTGCCTTTGCCTTTCTAATTTTGCCCCTGTATACGCGTGTTATTTGTTTATATTCAGCCGTGGTACTTTGACCTAGTTTCCACTTTTTATGGGACTCCTTTTTAATTTTTAGATCACTTAAGATCTCGTGGTTAAGCCAGGGAGGTCTCTTGCCATGCTTCTTGTCTTTCCTACTCAGTGCAATGGTGTGTTCTTCTGCCCGTAATAATGTCCCTTTGAGAAACTGCCAACTGTCTTCAATTATTTTTCCTCTTGCTTCCCATGGGACCATACCTACCAGCTCCCAGAGTTTTAATGTCTGCCTTCTTGAAATCCATTGTCTCTATTTTGCTGTTCTCCCTTCTACCATTCCTTAGAATAACATAAGAACGGCCGTACTGGGTCAGACCAAAGGTCCATCTAGCCCAGTATCCTGTCTGCCGACAGTGGCCAGCATCAGGTGCCCCAGAGAGGGTGGACCGAAGACAATGATCAAGTGATTTGTCTCCTGCCATCCTTCTCCAGCCTCTGACAAACAGAGGCCAGGGACACCATTCCTACCCCCTGGCTAATAGCCTTTTATGGACCTATCCTCCATGAAATTATCTAGCTTCTCTTTAAACTCTGTTATATCATGAACTCTCTCGTTTCATGGTCACTTTCACCCAAGATGCCTTCCACTTTCAAATTCTCAATTAGTTCCTCTCTATTTGTTATTTCAAATCTAGAACAGCTTCCCCCCTAGTAGCTTTCTCCATCTTCCGGAATAAAACATTGTCTCTTAAGACATTCTAAGACCTTGTTGGATAATCTGTGCCCTGCTGTGCTAGTTTCCCTGTAGATGTCTGGTGGGAAGTCCTCATCTAACTGATGTCCCCTGTCACCGCCAAATCCTGTGGTTTGGATGATTTTGTTAGTTGTTTAAAAAAGCCTCCTCCAGCTCTTTTTTCCGATTAGGTGGTCTGAGATAGACCCTTACCAAGACATCACCCAGAGATTCTCAACAAGTCTGTCTCCTGAGTCCACGTCAACCTCCGTCCAAGTGTTTACATTTTTAATATATAAGGCAACACCTCCTCCCTTTTCTCCCTGCCTCGTCTTCCTGAGCAAGCGGATCCCTTCAATACCAATATTCCAGTCATGTGTATTATCCCACCAAGTCTCCGTGATATCAGTGATGTCATAGTTGTGTTTATTTACCAGCATTTCAGGTTCTTCCTGCTTATTCCCCATACTCCTTGCATTTGTATGCAGACAAGTTACTGCTTTGATTTTGTCCCCCAGTTCTGCCTTGTCCCTCCATTATCCCTGCTCTTATAGCCCATGCTCCCCGCAATTTCTGACCCGTCTCCCAAGTCTCTAAGTATACAATGGTGGACAGAATCAGAAACAATCATAATTTCCGCAGTGACAGCCCAAAGATGTCGGGCAGCACGAGCAAGCAGAGTTGATTCCCACTCCCACCAGGGTGTGTTGTATGGAAATGCCACCCAGAATCTTCAGACTGTGGTAGGTGCACAACTGACATGAATTGTTGAGTGTGGCAAGCGATTAGATTTAAGCCCTTCTTTATAGCTGTGTTGTGGATTGAAATAAAAGGAGAACCCCCCGTGTCTATCACACTCGTCAGCACTAGCGATGGTCGACGTCGGTATTCCGAGGGGATGGCCAGGCAGCAGTGGGAAACATTCCATGGGGGGCTTAGCATGGAACGGGGGCAGTTTTGACATGGTGGCTCCCTCCTGGCACCAGTAGTCGGGTGCAGTCATTGGCAGCTTGTCTTCCTGAATCCCAGTGTGTTCCTGAGGGACAGATGTGTCCCCCACACCTGGATCCAAGCCACCGATATCCCAGAGTCTTTTGGAAAAGCTCCTGCAGCCTTGTCCGTAGCTACACAGGGCTGCGGTGGAACCAGCAGGATTCCTCTGTAGTGGGATGGCAGGGGGGCAGGGTAGGGTTCCAGCTGAGAGTCTTCTGCACCCCCAAAGAGAGAAGGGGAGTAGGGAGGGGAACGATGGCTGGATCCAGCGACTGCTTCCTCTCCAAGGTGCCTGGTCTGCAGATGCTAACAGGGCTCTGTGATGGAGCCGACATCGTGCAGTAGCCTGGGTTGAAGGATTCTGTTCCTCACCAGCCTCTGACTGTCTCCCCTCCACCGATTCCACTTCCTTAGTGCTTTGCTTGCTGCCATGGAGCAGGGGGAAGGATTTGCCATGTCCCGGTTCGGTCCACAGCCGAGGTGTCACATATGGACGGGGCCGTGCATCGTGCTGAGCCAGTCGGATTCATGCCCGGGAGAGGCCTGTGTTGCTATGACTATCCCCGCACAGTCCCGCATTCGTCTCGGCAGAGCCCGCCTGAGCACAGTGCGAGGGGAGTAGGTTTCTGTATTGCTCGGAGGCTGATACTGGCTTGGGCGTGCCCAGTGCTTTGGTACACACACTCTGTGGTCCCGTTTTCCACTGCAGCTCCAGGGAGGCAACAAGGAAATATTCATGTGGCAACCGCACACTCTGCTTGACGCTGGAGGACGATGAGGACAGCCCTGACCTTTTGTACCGAATGAGGTGTCTTAAGTACAAAGAAAGGAAGAGTTCTTCAGTCCCTGGCACTAGTCAGTCACGTGGTTCTGAAACCATGAGAAGGCCATAGGCACCTCTGTCCACTGTGGGTCAGATTCTGCCCCCTTGCCTTCATTCCAAGTATTTTATCGCTCAGTTGTTTCTCACTCGCAGGGGCGAATTCTCTAGGTGTGAGAAACCCATCCAGGTCCGAATGCCAGATTCGTTTGTATCAGCGTCGCAACTCTTCTGTGGAGGAATATGCAGCCAAATTCTGCCACCCTGCCTCATGCTGAACCGAGTTCCTGCCTCTCAGAATTTATTTCTGCGCGGGAGCGATGTGATGGAAGGAGTTGATGGAACTGTCAGAATGTGGGAAACATCATTTACCCGACTGCTCTGGAACGCTGAGGATGGAGGGAAATGGCACACGGCCAACTTCACCTGCGCAGTGGATTTTCAGAAATGCCTAGAACATTGAGGAGTGCAAACCCAATTGACTTTCCATGGGGGGACGGGTGCTCCTAAATCGCTCAGCTTCTGAAAATCTCTCTTGCATATCGCTGCACTCGTGTGTGAGATTTGCTTGCCGTAGAACGCTGCTAAAAGCACAAGAAAGTCACTGATTAGGTTTTGGAGCTGATAACATGTTGTTTTGGGGAGGGGGCGTGCGCTAAGACACATACACTATCGAAAAATGAATATAGTAGTATTGTTGCTGCAATTGGAGCCTGATTAGGATGACGACAGTGGTTACAGTACTGGAGTTTTAGCTTTTAATTACTTTCTTTGTTCCACCGTATCTAACAATGCTCATCGAGGGCATAACAGTCATAGGGTTTGTTTTAAAATACTGTGTTGTGCGTAATTGTGCAACAGTGTTTTTCAGTTCTGCTTGACAATGTTTCATAAAGCCCAGCGCGGAGAAGCAAATTGGAGTTAATTGGGGTCCATGATACGGACACCGCTGGGTTAGTGAGCACGTAGATTTGAGGACCAAAGAGCAGGTTGCCTAGCTGGAGTCTTCAAACTAAATGCTGCTGTGGGTTGTTTGGGCTTGTGCATTTGTGTCACTTACATGCCCAGGCCTGCACACGGAAACACAATAAACCATTCCAAAATCAGTTTGGAAAGTGGTTTAAAAACCAAACTAACCGTGGATCCCATCTCGTTTCTCTCCCCGCCTGCTCTCCCCTCTTCTCGCACGCTGCATCTGTCGCTCTTTTTCCTGGTGAGCTATCAGCAGGGGCTGGAGCAGCAGGTGTTTTGGGACAGGCTGGGAGGAAGGCATCTCCTGGGAAGTTATCCCAGCTCCCCCCTTGCACCTAGGCTCTGGCTAAATTAGGGAACAGATTGAAGGCTGCCGAACCGCACAGGTGAGATGCTGCTGTTCCCTTGGAACCGAACTGCAGCTATCACTGAGTAGCATGAGAGCACTCCAGAGTCCAAGGGGGCTGCGAACCCAGTGAAACGAGGCTCTGCCAAGCGGCCTGAGTGATCTGCTGCCTCGTTCAAAGCACTTCAGGGCAAAGAGCCAAGCATGGCCCTCGCCAGTCCCTTCTTGTAGGTCCCTGGGACTTTCGTAGTGATCCTCATTGACGTCAGGCACGTTGCTCTTTGGTGAGCCTGCCCCTCCATTCATTAAGGTGCAATTTGTAACCGGATTCTCCCTGGGAGAGTTAGAAAAAGGGAGATTCCCCTTCCCTTTGGTCCGACTTTTGTGTTGCACCTTGTAACATTCCCTCTGGTTTCAGAGGGCAGCTTCCTGGAACAGGAGCTGTGAATAGGGTCTTAGGCAACTGCTGGTAAAAGCAAAATCCTGATTCTAGTGCATCTGAGCGTGCGCCTTGCTTCAGGACGAGGGGACTGCAGGTTGACAGGGAGGTAAGTCATTTCAGGGCCCCCTCTTTTCTGCTGTGCTCGCTCTTTGCTCCATCTGTTCATTCTTTGCTCTATCCAGCATAACTCCACTGGCGCCTGTCCCATGGCACTCACGGTGCCTCCTGGATAAGCACGCCGAATGCTTTTCTTACGGATGCCCTCTGTGCTGCCCCACGCCTCTGACTAGGACTCGCCTCTTCTGGAAGGCAAGACACAGAAACCTGTTGGAGACACTTTAACCTGCCTGAAGCAAAATGCAGGACTATGCAGCACTTTAAAGACTAACAAGATGGTTTATTAGATGATGAGCTTTCGTGGGCCAGACCCACTTCCGCAGATCCCCAGACCTGCCTGGACACTCATCAATGGGTCTCCAAGTCACAGATTTGTTTCAGGCCAATTCCACAAGCCAAATACACAGAGAAGGGCTAGAACTTAACTTCATTGACAAGTTTAATTCTTATGCAAATAGTATGAACAGGGACATCAGCAGCTCCCAAATCACCTTCAACATCCTATGACTTACTCCACCAACCACACAATGGAGGTGCTAATTGTTCTTATCAGCCTGTTGTAACTATTTGAACCATCTACTCACCCTCTCTCTCTTTATTTTTTCTCCTTTTCCCCTCCTTTTTTCTCTTTTTTTCTCTTCCCCTCCTCCTCTTGCCTTATTTATTCTGGGATCTGGACTTCTAATTCTCCTGCACCTACGAAAGCTCATGATACCATTTTGATCTGAGGAAGTGGGTCTGGCCCATGAAAGCTCATCACCTAATAAACCATCTTGTTAGTCTTTAAAGTGCTACACAGTCCTGTCTTTTGTTTCAGCTACACCAGACTAACACGGCTACCTCTCTATCACTAATCTACATGGTTTGTTAGTCTTTAAGGTGCTACCAGACCATTTGTTGTTTTTTAAGTTTTTCCTGTTACAGACTAACTCGGCTCCCCCTCTAAAGCGTCTTCTGGAATGAATCCCTCGGCATATCCAGTTTGTTTCTCAAGGGTTGACTGTAAAATTACAGCTTTCTTTTCTGCTAGCAATGTTCTTTTGTGCAGTATCAAATTGCATTTGTTGTTTGTTCCTGCAGTACACACATGGACTAACAGTGATATCTTTATTGTATCAGGTTCCTGAATGAAAAATAATTGCAAACAGATTTTCACATAGTAGTAGTACAAGACAGGAGTTCCTTTCCTGGCCAACTGGCCTCGGTATGGTGCTCTGATCATATGCAATCAGCAGAGCTGATTATTTTTGTTGTAGTCCTGCACACATTTAGACAGTCTCTTTCTGATGGCTACTTCCAGAAATGCTTGCATTTTGGCTTGAAAGCCATCTAGCATGCAGGTGGCTTTCAAGGTCTTGTGTGCTTCATTTCCAATATGAATGAAGAGTAAAATGGGATGCTTATTGCCTGGCAGCACAAAGTCACGGTTTGGTTTGATTTTATGTTAGTTAGACACTGCATTAAGTGTGTCAGGAGTCCCATAACAAAATAGGGCAAATATCCGCAGACACCTTGTTGAAAAAGGCAACTGATTTCTCAAAGGTTTGAGTATGAATGAGGTTATTCCGAATCAAGAAGTCCCTGAAAAGAATTCCATGCTTTACTTAACTCTTTTTGTTTCATTTTTGTACTTCTGACAAATTAGATTCTCTTCTCAGCATCTCCTCGTGCTCAGTTAACATGAGCAGGAGGAAGATGGGCCCAGCCTGTGGACGGGTGGGAGGAATGAAGTTGGGGCCAACAGAAATTCTGAAGTCAGAATGTTGCTAATTCAGGGACAGTTGACAAAAGCCCAACATAAATTCCTGGGTAATACATTTATCCTCTTCTTGAACCTTTATGTTGAACTGATTTGACGGTCGGCCTGGACCAATCCTCCACAGGCAAGAAAGCTCATTTGCTTTTAGGATGGTGCCTACTGAGGAGAATAATTAACATCTCAAATAAAACCAGGAAAGATTTAATGTGACGATATTTCGTGATGGAGGAACAAAAGCATTTTGCTCCGTGGTTGGGTGCATTATTGAAGATGCCACTGGAAGCTGTTTTGATTCCACAGTTACATGGTGCCGCCTTTGCAGAGTTTTGAAATTAGTTGTAAATTGACAAAAATTCTGTTTTCTCAGCAGCTGGGGGCTCCTCGCATGCCTCTGTTTGTTCATCTTCTAGTTTCTTACCCAAGCTCTTACCGCTGGTATTTATTTTCTATTCACATAGATCTTTTTGATAAGCTCCCTTCTCTCTGGCCATTTCTCACCTTCAGGTACTTTTGTGCACCGTAGGCTGTGTTTGTCTTTGGGTGATGCAGTTGCTCCTCTGGAAGCCGGAGAAGGCTTCTAACGCTCAGGCTGCGGCTTGTGAAACCAAATGGGAGAAGTATCAGAGGGGTAGCCGTGTTAGTGGGAGAAGAAGAAGCTTACGAGGCTAATAGCATACGGTAACCCAAACGCTTTTCTGTCCTCTGCTTAACATGCCCCTCTCTCCCACTCCAAAGATGATGTGGACAGGGGCATCCCACCAGCATCCGAAGTGAGAGGAGACGCCAGGTGAACTTACTACATTGGCTGTGCCCAAGGAGGATTTTCGGACCCTGTGTGCATAGGGAAAGTGCGCCTATCTGTGGGTTCCACCCTATTGCCAGAGGCCTGTGGTTCAGAGCAGTGGTACTGTTAACAGTTCCCACCGTGACAGCCCCAACATGGGCCCAGTGCTGCCACCAACTGGCATTTTTCCCACTGTCCCCCCCACCTGCCGGATCAACTCTCTCGGCAAGATGACAGGTTCTGCCAAAGGGACTCGGGCCTAACCAGTGCCCTCTCCCGGCTCCCAGTCCCTTCTCCCTCCCATCCCCAGGCTCTCCCGGTACCTCTTCATCCAGCCTGCAGAGCTGCTTTCTGTTCCAGGCCTGAGCCGCTCTGACAATGTTAATTAATATTAATATTGAGCCACTGTCTGATCTTAGGCTGCCTGTACATCCTAGCCAATAGTCTCCATCCCAACCCAGCACCGCCCCTCTGATTCTGGTCTGGACCTTGTCAGCACCAAAGTGCCAGCTGTGTGCAACAGAGCTTTGTATCGCTGGCAACGTCCCTGCCAGCGACTAAGATGAAATGTCTCCGCTGCATTGTAAGTTCTGTGCAACGCAAAGGACAAAATGAAAACTTAGAGTTAAAAGATTTTGTTCTTTCCCCAATTCGCCTTATTTGTGCTTGCTCCTTAGCTTCCTTTTTAACCTTATACGTGTTTTATCCCCTTCCATCTTGTCTTGTCAAGTTATACCATTCACAAGACATTGTATCACAAGGTGTAACATAGGGTGTGGTTTTTTATGTGAAATTCACCAAAGTGCAGTTCTCAGGAAAAAAATATAAAAAATAAGCTTGATGTTATGGAAAACTGCTATGGGAAGCAAAAGGACATAAGGTGAAATCAATGACCAGCAAAGTTGAGGACAATAATAACTAGTTGAAGTATATTAGGAACAAAAACAATCTGAACAATAGAACTGCTCGATTACTAGAGAGAAATAATCAAATTGGTGATACTAATGAAGAAAAGGCAGAAGAGATTAATAATTATTTCTCTTCTGTCGTTGGGGAAAAAACAGATGATGTAAGCATTTCATCTGACGATAAATTTTTTCCATTCCTGTAGTAATTCCGGAGGATATTAAACAGCAGCTACTAAAAACAGATACCTTTCAGCAGCAGCTTCAGACAACTTGCATCCAAGAGTTTCCAAAGAGCTGGCCGAGGAGTTCTCTGGCCTGTGAATATTATTTTTCAATAGCTTATGGAACACTGGAAGCAAGCTAATGAATTGCCAGTATTCTAAATGAGCAATGAGGTGACCTGGGTAGGCCTGTCAACCTGACGTTGACCCTGGGCTAAACAATGTGGTGGCTGATATGAATTGTGTTGAATTAAAGGAGGGTGATATAACTAATGCTAAGCAACATGGAAGATAGGTTGACAGGATTTCACTTGTTCTAGGTTTTAATTGCAGTACCAATACAAAAGTAACCTGGCACATTACGTGGATTAAAACCGACTGTGTGGCATGCCTCAAGGTATTATTGTAGGTGGAGAATCATCAAGCGAGTGTGTTCCCAGCAGGGTCCCACAGGGACTGGTTCTGGGCCCTGTGCTCTTTGTCAGTGATGATTTGTTTCTTCCATGTTGATGAGAACAACATTAAAGCCCACAGATGTCACAGAGATTGGGGAGTAGTCAATGCAGAGGGCAGGCCGCTGATACTTGGGTCCGCTCATCACAAGCAAGCAGTGTGTGTTTTAATGTGGCTAAATGATTTGGAGACATGGTGGATAATAAGCTGAACGTGAGAGTCCAATATAATAGTGACCAAAAGGTCTAATTCGATCCTTGGAAATACTGACTTGGAATCTCAAGTACAGGTTGAACCTCTCTAGTATGGCGCTGTCGGGACCTGACTGGTGCCGAACCAGAGAATTTGCCAGACCACAGGAGGTCAATATTGTCTAGCAGCATCACCATCACTTCCTCTGCTTGCTGGGCTCTTAGAAGACATTTGGGGTCAATTAGAGCTAAATAACAGCCCAGAGCACTGAGAGCCAGGGTTGCTGGCTACAAACAAACTTTATGGGACTGTGGGAAACTTGGCCACCCCCATGATAAATGGACACCCAGGGAAGTCAAATCCTGCTGGACCGTGGTTGTTGCCAGACCAGAGCGTGCCATTCTAGAGAGGTTCAGCCTGTAGGAGCAGGGAGGCTATATTACCTCTGTATTCGGCAGCGCTGCAACTTACCGCTGATGTCCATAATTCAAACAGGATGGGTTCAAAGAAGAGCCATGAGACTGATTACAGGGTTAGAAACCCTGTTTTATAGTGAGAGATTTGGGCTTAACAAAAAGAAGATTAAGGGGTGACTTGGTCACAATGATTAGTGCCAATCTGGGGAACAAAAAGTTGATGATGGGCTTTTTCCGTCTCGCAGACAAAGGTATAACAAGATCTGATGCCTACAAGTTGAAACGAAAGCAATTCAGATTTGAAATAAGGTGCCAATAGTTAACAATAGTGTCACTAACCATTAGGACCGTGTACAAAAAATTGTGGTGGTTCTCTGTCACGTGCCATTTTAAAATCAAAACTGGACATTTTGATTTAAAAAGGGATGTTGTAATTCATCCAGAAAATAATTTGAGGAATTCCTGTGGCCTGTGTTATGAAGGAGGAGAGACTCCATCACATTCCAGCCTTAAAATGTAGGAAACAATCTCCATAAATAAATACATGGCTGTGGCGCTGCTAAAAAATATGAATAGCCCCGAGTATTTTTTTTTTTTTTTAGGTCTTGGCTTGACAAAGCTCTGGCCGGGTTGATTGAGTTGGGGTTGGTCCTGCTTTGGGCAGGGAGCTGGACTCGATGACTCCTGTGGGCTCTTCCAGCCCTAGGATTCTATGTTTCTATTGGCAGAATTGAGCAGAATTAGCCGCAGGAGAAGGGAACTGTGTCTGAGTTTTCCTATTTAAAAAAAAATCTTTCTCTTCAAGATCACACATCAGCTTCTTGAAGGACATGAATTGTTCTAACAGTTTGGATTGGCAATCCCTGCTCTGCTGTAGTCAGTTTGCAGGATCTGGGATACCATCGCATCTAAGTATGTCTTGCAAAACACGCGTTCACTATGGCACGCTCACAACACTCACAACATCTTTTTTTTTTAAATTGTCAGTGTTTTTTCCTTCCCCCAAACCTGTAGCATCTGGCAGTAGAAAAGTACAGTAGGGCTGGCTGGCACCATGGTGCAGAGGATCGAAGAATTCCATATTGTGACAACACATCAAAATAAATTGCTGTCAACAGACCAAAACACCAAGTGCTGTGATTCTATCTGACGTGTGAAGACTCAGACAGGCTGTCTTGACAAGTTGTGGTGGAGCACCTGCAATTGGCAGAAGACAGTGATATAAATCTGATTTGCCTGATATGCAGCACCTAGATATAGCTAATGTGGGTGACAATAACTCTGCATAAAATTTTCAAGACACAGATCTGATTTTTTTGTCTATTACTTGTGCTGTTCCACCCTCACCCCCACCCAATACTAGTTCTGCTTCCATTCTCTGCTCCGGGCTTGCCTGGAAATAATTGTGAATAATAAACTGTATTTTAAAAACATTATAACAAATTCAGGTTTGATTCAGCCTCTTTTTCATGTTAAAATGGGAGCCACTCAGGGCAAAAGATACACTGTGAAATTTTATTTTACAGTAATAATAAAAAACAGAATGGAGGTTGTATTAATTCCCTAACTTGCAGCCAATATATTGAAAATAGGAGGTTAAAAGTCACGAGTTACAATAAATCTTCCCTGAACTGTATGCTGTTTTAAACTTCTAGATAAGGAAAAAATCATTGAGTAGGTGGTTAATTTTTACCTTTTGTTACCAATAAATGGTGATTCTTTACAGCAGCAGCATATATCATAGCTCATTTACAAATGTGTAAAACGTTTCTTGACGTTAGAGTTTAATTATTGGAACGTAATACTCTCTGCCCTGTTCCAGTCTGTACTGTCAAGTCTGAATGTGGGATATTTCATCCTGATATTGGCAGGTATTAAAAACTGTAGCACCTATAAATGTAACTTTCTGTCTTTCATTTTCCCACATGCAGATTTAAAGGCTTGAGATTTGAGACATTTTTTATGTGTGGCTACGGGTATCACGGCTTCTATCTAAAACAAACAAGCAAAAGACAATCTGTCTTTCTGGGGCTGTTTTGCCTTCATGGCTAAAACAATCTGTTTCACATAGTCTAGAGTTTATTAGACATACCCTGTGGCCAATTCCCAAAGTAGATGCCTGTGGAAAAATGTTGTTCTGATTTGAGTACCCTATGACAAGTGGATTTGAGTGTATAGAATGGGAATACAGATTTCTTGTATTAATATAGAAACCTGCTTAATTTCCTCATCTCAAACGATGGCTTTCCTGTTTCTATTTCCTGTCCAGGTCATTAGATATCATGTTCAAAGAGTGAAATAAAAAAAAAAGTCCATTAACTCCATGACTGTGGCTTGTATTAGTGGAAAATATGTGGCGATGATGTAACAGATCAAAAATCTTGCAAGATGTTCAAAAACCGCTAAACTGGAGAACTTTGGAAAATCTCAGTGTCCACTCTGAGAAGCTTTAAGGGTAGAAAAGAGGTTTTTGAAATTACCATTCGTTCTTGTCAGTATTGTTGTTTTATCCCTTAAAGGCTGCTAATGAGAAATAGAGCCTCATTATGATTTTAAGGATGAGAGAGGAAGGCTTTTAATTAATGATATGTAAATGGTCTTGAATTGATTATGTTAGAATATCAAGAGAGATGGGTAGAAGCTGTGGTGTAATATATTTTAATTAAGAATTAATTAAAAATGATGGCAATTTCATAAAGCCTCACAGAAAATAGTGGAATTTACTTTCTGTCAGGAGTAAATTAGCCAGTGATTAAATAAAGGGGCCTGCATTAATAGTGGAGTTATTTTTAAACTGAGCTATGAAGAATTGTTTAATTTTCCCTAAATAAGTGAAATAAGAATGTAATATTTGCAAATGGGTTTTGTAAATGATGGCAGAAAGGAAACTTAGTGTTCCCCTTATGCCCTCGCCCTGCGTCACGGCGCTCTTTGCAGAGGGAGTTTTTTTCCTGGCGTGCTCTGGAGGTGCAGTGCTTTGAAAGGAAATGGCTTCCCGCCGTCCAGACAGAATTTGTCCAGTTACGTGGCTAGTGGGAGCGGTGGGCACTGGGCACAGGAGAGAGGCCTGGTGCTGTCTGGAGCACAATCACGTCTGTCCGATTGCTGTTCCTTAGGCCTGCGTTGTGCACTTCCCAGATACCCTTGCTGTGAAGAAAGCTAGGGCTGGGGAAACCATCTGGATCTGCCATTCATGGGGAAGCCCTTCACAAGCCATTATTTGGTGTAGTTCCTCCTCCTTGTTCCTTTCGTCCCTCTCTTCAGAACCCCCCTCCATATGTTTCCAACACTTTATTAGCACCAGTGCGGATTCTTTTGTGTGACGAGCAGGTGAACTTGGCTGTCAGTCCCCTAACAAGGAGCCATTTTGCTGTGGCACACCTGTTCGGAAAAGCCTTGTGTGTCTGCCCGGATGCTTATGGGACACCCGTCCCCTGGTTTTTGCTTTGTCCTCAGGATTAGAAGCTGCTCAGGTAGAGCCCCGTAGATTTCTAGTCTCTGTTGCCCTGTCCTGCGATGCGCCGGGAGACTTTGCTTCGCAAGGAATCCGGAGAGTGACGGGCCGTAGTTTGGCTTCTGCGCCCTCACTCACGTCCGCAGGGCCTGCGGCCTGGACTCCTCTCAGTGCCAGTCTCGTCTCTGTTTGCGAAAGCCTCCTCTGCCGCTCTGAAAGGCGCCTGATTGGCCAAGCAGCCCGAGGGTGTTTCGACCAGAGTCATTGGCGTGGGCGAGCCTGTGGACACAGCTGCAGTGAGGTGAGGCTCCTGACCGACGCCCTGTTTGACAAAGAGAAGACCAGTCACGGTGGCGTTTTCCACGTGCATTTACACACCTCTGCTCTCCTGTCAGTCTCTGCCTGGCCACAGCCTTCCACAGCCACCTCCCGTTCCTCTTTCCTGTTCGGCGCTGCCCCCGGCTGTGAACACAAATCAGGCTCAGCTTTGAGACCAGACCCTTGTGGTCCGGGAAAGAGGCACTTCTAGCCCAAAATGGAACCCAAACAAGTTCAGCGCTTCGGGGAGGGAGGCGGCGGGTGTGCAGGTGTCTCCGGGCAGGTGGCAGCAGGTGCTGCATGGTACGAGCGCTTCCTGCATTAGTGCCTGCTAGTTGGTAAATGGGCTTCACGCACTCGTTTAGTCTGCTAGTCAATAAAGAGCATTACCATAGCAACGGCTCCGTCACGTGCTGTACACTCGTGCTGTCGCCGAGACCAAGAGCACATTTTAAGCAGCAAGTTCTTCATGGCCAGGCCCCGAAATGCATGTTTGGATTTTGGGCGTCGGCAACCAGGCCTCTGGAGCGATTTTGTCTTTCCCGTTCGGCGCTGCCCCCAGGCAGTACGACTGAAATAGCAGCCAGGTCGGGGGGCCGTGTGAGGGGTAGGAGTTTCCTGGGTTAGGAACCTAGGAGCTCTTGGTGCACCTGGCTCAGCGCTGCTCTTCCAGCAAAGGAACCTGCCATAGCCCCTCGGGCGCGCCTTCGTTTGAGGGGCAGGCCGCCAAGGGATGGACCGTGCCCACGGAAGCTCATGATACTCTCTGTTTTGGTTAGTCTCCACAGTGCCACAGGAGCACTCGTTGTCCCCCTTGGGGGGGTACGTTGGGTTGGTTCTACTGAGGTTAAATATGCCACCGCTGTGGTCTGCTTTCTCTCGGCTCTGAGATGGGGTGGTCAGAGGCTGGTCTCGCATCCCTGGCTCCTACCGGGCAGCTCAACAGGCCGCTGCCATCCCGTCAGGCCAGCCGAAAAACCGGCTGCTTCACCAGTCCAGCCCAATGCTCTGGGTAAGGGCCTGCTTGCTTCCCGGCTGTACACCGCTTGGTAGCTGCATTGCAATGTGGAGCAAGTAGATGAACATCACAGGCTGCAGGGGAAGGAGAGCATAGCGATGGAGAAATAACATGGGAACTTTGCTGCCCTTACAACAGGAGCGTTGCCGGTGCCCCATGTTGGCACTGGCTGGGGGATTGTTTTCTGAAATATTCGTTAACGGAGAAAGTTCTTCACAACTCACTGCCCAGCCTGGGCCGAGAGGCTGCCAGAGCATGTGAAATGTTGTTAAATGGAGTAAAAGCCCATTGGAGCACCAGGGTGCATTCCCTTCTACGTTTTCTGCTCCCCACATGATGGGGTCTAATTGTTTCTTGAATGATCTTGATGTTTCTGCCTCACTAAACTCGCCCGCGAGGCCATTCCACAGTCTCTGCGTGAAACGAGGGCTGCCCGCGTTAGCCGCTAAATGTGCTTCCTACTTGCATTTCTGCTGTGTCTTTTGGAGGCCTAAATTTCAGCGTGTTTAAGGCTTTTCTCAGACTGCGGCACCTTTGAACGGTTCTTGTTTGTCGTGTGGTCCGTGGGGAGAGCGCTGGAGGGTTTGTTTGCAGTGCTCCCTGTCCAGCCGCATGCAATAATGCTCCCAGTCGTTGGTGACCATAAAACACGACCATGGCAGTATCAACTGAGACTGACACTGTAGGGAGCTGATACCTGACCTCTCTCTGGGGCACCGTTTGTTCAGTGCGTCTGTTTCTCACTGTCTTTGGCTCAGTGGCCCCAGCCAGGGGACAGACACCCCCCTGCAGTGCTGCAGCCGGAAGGAGGGCTCTGGGAATAATGTTAGGCCCGCTCAGGAGCCCGTGGAAGTTGGTGGGAAAACCCCCGTTAACTTCAGTGGGCAGCCTTTTGTCTCAGAAAAAAATGTGCACAGGGTCCTCTTGGCATGTCTGCTCCGAGCTGCATCCCTCTTCTTCCAGAGGCCACGGTGGGTCTGGGGCCCAAGGCAGCAGGAGCATGCTCGGGCAGTTCCTCTTCGTCCTCTAAGCTTGTCGTACGGGCAGGCACCTGCTGGGTGGTGCGGGTGCCTGCCCCTGTTTTACTCGCCCGCGTGGCGCTGCGGACAGAGCGCAGGTGTGCTGGTGGCAAACCGCCTGCTCTTCTGACCTGCAGCGAGGGGAAGAATTAGCATTCCTGTGCTTCTGCAGCCCTCTGAGTCACTCGCCCAACACTTAGGGTTGCAATTAGCAGCCCAACTTGCTTGGGGACCTTGGGACCGTCTTGTCAGCTGGAAAACCTGAGTCCAGATGCCCCCCGGTGCTGCTGGGGAATGAGGAAGGGGGGGTAACACTGCCCCGTGCCTTACACTTGCACCGCAGTTGTGTCGGGCGTGGAGCCTGGGGGGAGGGGAGGGAAAGTAGCCTGTTGTAGCAGGGCTGTGAAGGCCTCTCGTGGGGCTGGGGACCGTGGCTGTTCTCCCGGACGCGGGACGCGTTCTGTGGCTTCGGTGCAGCTAGCATAGGGCGCCACTCGGAGAAAAGCGGTGTCCTCTCAGACTGGCATAGCGCCGGTGCCAGCTCCCAAGCGAGGGCGGGGGCCGGTGCCAGGTGACTCGTTGTAGGCCTGAGTGGTGTCCACGTGGTACGGGGCAGAGCTGGTCAGTGCAGACACTGGCAAGTCTGCTAAAAAGACCCACGTGCATGAAGACAGATCGTGGCCGATGCCTGGAGAGGGGAGCGGCTGTGTGCACTCTAGCAACCAGGACCCTGGCTGAGCCACGTGAAAACCCCCCTTCCCTGCCCCAGGAAGAGCCCCAGAGAGGCAGCCCAGGGCCTGCGGCGTGGGGACGGGGCCACGTGTTTATGTGCACGTCTCCCCTGCCCCGTTGTCTGGACACAGAGAGGAAGAGAGCACTCGGGGGAGCTGCCCCCTCCAGGACCCAGCTGCACGTCCCGGGGCCTTTGCCGCATGTCTGGTCCCCTATGGGCAAGGTGCTTACATCACCTCCTGCAGCATGGTGCATGTGCGGGCAGCCTAATTGGCTGGTTCCTGTCTCCCGGAGCGAGAGGTCCCTTGGCTCCCGGCCCCAAACCACACAGTGCTTTATGGTACAGGAGTCCTGGTCAATCAACAAGCCCCAAACACCTCCATCGATTTGTAGCCAGGACAAGAGTTGACAGGAGATGCTCAAGTCTTCCAGTTGCAGAAGACGGAAACCCCCCAAGCTCCGACTCAACGGGTTTCTGTGAGGCACATGCCATGAGCGGCCAATAAAGCTTCGTCATCACAGAGGCCCTGGGAGCAGGAGGGAAGGAAGAGTTTACGGCTCTCCTGCTATCTGGCACCATTCATTACTGCAGTCCGTGCGCGTCGCCACGTTTTACAGGTTGATCGTTTAAATGCCAGGTTGGAAATAAACTCGGTGAGCTGATTGGAAAAGCGGCCGAGGCTGGTCAGTCCGGCTCCCCCGTCAGTCGACCTAACACATCCGCTCTGGCTACAGGGACACCGTTGGCTCCTCGTAAGAGGCTATTGATCAGCGGCGGTTCATTCAGCTCGGGGGGGGGGCATGGGGGGGAAGAGAGAGTGGTTGGTAGGTGCAGGCGGCAGAGGCTGCATTATCTAAGGAGCATTCCTCCCTTCTCTTGGCTCTTGTATGACCGGTGCCCTGAGCCCTCTGACGGCATGGGGGAAATCAGCAGCACGCAGCTCCCTCCTTGTCCCAGGGAAGCAGCAAGCCGGCATTCTCCACCAGGGAGCGAACGCCTGGCATGGAAACCCATTGAGCGAGCATCACTGTAGGGTGGCCCCCTGAGAGCCGTTGGCCTGGAGCGGGGAGCTGTGTGTCGGAGGAGGACAGACACCGACAGGCCTGTTTGAACAAAATTCCCTTTGGAGCAAGCGTCCATGTTGGAGCCGAGCTGCAAACGCCTCCCTTGGACCACGTGCAACTTTATCACGTTTCTGGGTAAAACCCCCCCGGAGTTATTCCTTTGGTCACATCTTCCCGCAGCTCATTAGCATTAATTGTGCATCCAGTCCTGTTGTTATCAAGATAATTAAGCTTCATGCTTCCAATGGCAGGTTTTGCTTTTCTTTAACCCCCTTTTTGTCCGTCGTCGGGAAGCGTCTGGAGGGTCCAGTCCTGCGAGGTGCTCGGCACGGGCGCTCCCACCTGGCGGGATGTGGCCTGTCTGGGTGGGTGCCAATGGAGAGCGCTTGGTGACTGTCCCCAGTGCAGAGCAATGCTCAGGGAGGACAGATTGCGGCTGGGTAGCTGGCGTACACCAGAAATTCTTTGCTAAATACACAGACAATGAGGCCAGAGGAGAATCCTCACTCAGCCCCCGCTCGGGCAGGGCAGGGAACTTTTCCTGGGCCAGGGGCCACTGAGCCAAAGAAAAATCAGTCGGGGGCCACACAAAGGTGAGAAGGAAAAAACAAACCAAACCCCAACATCTCCCTGACGTGGCCCCTGACTGAGAAGCAGAACGACACTCCCCACATTCCTCTCGCACACCTGTGCCTGGGGGGCCTGAGCTAGCAGATTTTGTGCCCCCCATGCTCTTGGGGAGGGGCCAAAAATGAGGGGTTCAGTGTGTGGGAGGGAGCTGCTCAGAATCAGGCTTGGGTGTGGGGTCTGGGCGGGAGGGAGGGTGCAGGAGTGGCGTGGAGTTACAGGGTGCGGGCGGGAGGCTGCAGGGGTGGCATGGGGTGCAGGGTGCGGGCGGGAGGGAGGGTGCAGGAGCGGCGCGGGGGTGCAGGGTGCGGGCGGGAGGGAGGGTGCAGGAGCGGCGCGGGGGTGCAGGGTGCGGGCGGGAGGGAGGGTGCAGGAGCGGCGCGGGGGTGCAGGGTGCGGGCGGGAGGGAGGGTGCAGGAGCGGCGCGGGGGTGCAGGGTGCGGGCGGGAGGGTGCAGGAGCGGCGCGGGGGTGCGGGCGGGAGGGAGGGTGCAGGAGCGGCGCGGGGGTGCAGGGAGCGGGCGGGATGGAGGGTGCAGGAGCGGCGCGGGGGTGCAGGGTGCGGGCGGGAGGGAGGGTGCAGGAGCGGCGCGGGGGTGCAGGGTGCGGGCGGGAGGGAGGGTGCAGGAGCGGCGCGGGGGTGCAGGGTGCGGGCGGGAGGGAAGGTGCAGGAGCGGCGCGGGGGTGCAGGGTGCGGGCGGGAGGGAGGGTGCAGGAGCGGCGCGGGGGTGCAGGGTGCGGGCGGGAGGGAGGGTGCAGGAGCGGCGCGGGGGTGCAGGGTGCGGGCGGGAGGCAGGGTGCAGGAGCGGCGCGGGGGTGCAGGGTGCGGGCGGGAGGCAGGGTGCAGGAGCGGCGCGGGGGTGCAGGGTGCGGGCGGGAGGGAGGGTGCAGGAGCGGCGCGGGGGTGCAGGGAGCGGGCGGGAGGCAGGGTGCAGGAGCGGCGCGGGGGTGCAGGGTGCGGGCGGGAGGGAGGGTGCAGGAGCGGCGCGGGGGTGCAGGGTGCGGGCGGGAGGGAGGGTGCAGGAGCGGCGCGGGGGTGCAGGGTGCGGGCGGGAGGGTGGGTGCAGGAGCGGCGCGGGGGTGCAGGGTGCGGGCGGGAAGGTGGGTGCAGGAGCGGCGCGGGGGTGCAGGGTGCGGGCGGGAAGGTGGGTGCAGGAGCGGCGCGGGGGTGCAGGGTGCGGGCGGGAGGGAGGGTGCAGGAGCGGCGCGGGGGTGCAGGGTGCGGGCGGGAGGGAGGGTGCAGGAGCGGCGCGGGGGTGCAGGGTGCGGGCGGGAGGGAGGGTGCAGGAGCGGCGCGGGGGTGCAGGGTGCGGGCGGGAAGGTGGGTGCAGGAGCGGCGCGGGGGTGCAGGGTGCGGGCGGGAAGGAGGGTGCAGGAGCGGCGCGGGGGTGCAGGGTGCGGGCGGGAGGCAGGGTGCAGGAGCGGCGCGGGGGTGCAGGGTGCGGGCGGGAAGGTGGGTGCAGGAGCGGCGCGGGGGTGCAAGGTGTGGGCGGGAGGGAGGGTGCAGGGGCAACACCAGCTTCCCAATGCCAGGCAGGAGGTCCTGAGCCTCGGGCCAGATCCAGGCAGGCCAGGCACCGCGTCTGGCCCCTCGCCTTAGGGTCCCCTGTCCGTGAGCAGGTTGCTCCATACCAAGGGCAGCCCCATTCCCTGTTAGCGCCGTGTCCCTGATGAGCGCCTGGGGATGTTTCATGCAACCTCCAGCGTGTGCAAGCGGCAGGTTTTGGTGTCGGGCTCTAAGGCAAGTTGAACATGAAGAGAAGGGGAGTTTGGGCTGGTTCGCGGCTTGCTCTTGCGTCCACAGCCAGGCTGGGCTCCATGCTCTGCTTTGCGCTGCCGCTTCTCTTCCGGTCCTTCCCACTGCTGTTTGAGCAGCAAGCCAGGGACATTTGGGGCTGCTGGGAAAAGGCAAAGCAGGCGCGCGGTGGGTGAGGAACACGAGGATCGGTGGAGAGCTGGAGCCTGGTGCTGTTTGCAGCCTGGGTCGGTGCGGGCGCTGCCGTGTGGCAGCCAAGCCCCAGGTGTCTGGCCCAGCGTCCCTGGTCGACATCTGGAACCAGTTGCAATACATCACTGTCAAAGCGGCTTTCTCGCCGTGGCTGCATTTACACATTAGTTACCCACGCAGCACTCATCAAAAAAGCTGAACAATCTTGACATGGCGTCCCTGGTGGAACGGCAAAGGTGAAGCGAAGTTGGGAGGCAGTGTCTCGCGTCACTGTCTGCTGCGCTTTTACAACACGGAGCCTGATTAAAACTGAAAGGAAAAATTTATCGGCAGCTTCTGCTTTGTATCATTTTTGCCTACAAACAGGATCTGTTGTTTCATATGCAACGTCTCTGGCACAGGCCTGTGGCGCTCTGTTTGTCCCGACTGCGGAGCAGCGCTGCACGGGGCTGGGCGACTGAGAGGATCGTTTCGTGGAGTCTTTTCGTAGCCGTAGAATTTCCTTCCATCTGGCTTGTGGCTCCCTTTTAGGAGACGTTGGTAATGTTAGAATCTGCCCGTGGGCCATTCAGGTTTGCACGGGAGGGACTGGTCCTGCTTTGGGCAGGGGCTGGACTCGATGACTCCTGAGGTCAATTCCCGCCCTGGGATTCTGGGATTCTATGCCTCAGCCGCTGGGGACGAAGGGAGATTATCTAATGGGGGGTGTCACAAAAGGAGCCCGTATTGGCACCGCACTGAAATGAACCGCCCGTCCACCTGTCAGGAATGGAAACGAAGCGATGGGAAGGGACGCTGGCGGAGGACGTGCACGGCAGGGCTAGGCGGGGGAAGCCGTTGTTGGAGGAGGAAACATTTTTCCTTTGTAATTGCTTTGGAAAGTTCCTCTTTGGAGCAAGGGTTCGCCGGGAGAATAGTATGAGATGCTGGTGGCGTTTGCCCGTCCCTTTGGAATGTCCCGGTCGGTCCACTCCCGGAGAGTTTCTGCACGCGCCAGGGCCAGCTGTCAGGCCCTGATTTAGGCATGGACATTTCGAGGGTATTTCCTGAGAGCTCTGGGGGAAATCGTAGCCATGGAGAGAACATCGACTAACTGTCGTTTTCACTCCGTCCACGTGCCCAGAGGCCAGTGGAGGACCTGAGAGATGAGGCTCGGGGTGGGGCAGCTGTGAGCCCCTCCCACCATTGGCAGCTCCTGTCCTGCGGGGCTGGCTGGGCCTAGCTTCCGGCCCCGGGGCTGCAGCCTGACACGCAGATTTGGCCCACCTGCCCCCCTTGCTCCATTTACGGAGGGAGGGACAGGCCAGCCTGTGTGGTGCTGTGACCCTGTGCGCTAGGGCACCCTGCCACTCGGGCTGGGGGCCTGATCACTGGGGCATACACCCGTTTCCAGGATTTCGTGGCTGTGGGAGCCCGTTCTCGAGGCACAGGCCTTGTGGGGTATCCTCGTGGGGCTGTGAATGTCCCTTTCTGGAGGCTGTGTCCAGAATCCATGTTAAATCCCCCCTGTGCCCTGCCCGTGAATTCCCACCCTCCGGGGTGGGCCCAGCTGTAGGCAGGGCTGTGAGCCCCATGGACCTTCTAGCTCAAAGAACATTTGTTTGCCTCAAACAGAGAGCAGGGGAAGGTCCCTTCCTGCACGGAGGCAAAGCCCACCCCTTCCTGCCAGGGCGGGCGTTTCTGTCGCTCGCTCAGCGTCCTCATGTCAGTGCCATCCCCGGGGTTCCGTGTCTTACGGAAGAGTCTGTCTAATGCTGGGAGTGGGGATCACGTCCCTCTGTTTAGACTGTTGCCCCAGTTCTGTCTGAGCTTTGTCCGGTCCTTGTCTGGTGCGATGGGGAAACCAGCAGCGTGGTCCCGGAGCTACCTGCTGCTCACTGCAATTCCCAGTAGGATAACACCCCTGAGGACTTTGAATGGAAGGGTCTTCCCATGAAGAGTTTCCCAAGATGGCGCTGCCCCATTCAGCGGGGATTAGAAAACCCCCAAGCACCAAGCCAGAGTCTCCCGAGCAGGCAGAAATCGGGACAGGCCGCGTGGAACAGTGGCTGCAGTTGCTACTGGTATTTGTGTCCAGGTGCACTTGGGGTCTCAGTAGGTTCTACTAGACTAGAAGCTATTTTCTGGGAGGCGCCTGGCTTGGAAGATTTGGAGGATTGGTGGGGGTGGAGCATGTGCGCATGCAAGCGTGATCAGAGGGGGTGGGGATGTGCATGGTTGATACAGCCTCCAACACTTTGGTTTGGTGGCTTTTGTTTGTGGGCAACCCAGGCTAGTGAGTGGGCCACACGAGTGGCCTCCTTATCTCCGTGGGCCACAAGATTGTTGTAACCAAGACAGTCTCCCAGGACAGGATAGTTTGCTCGTGGGCTGTGCCGCTAGTCCAGAGCAGCCTGGGACTGGATGCAGAGGGAGCGCACGGCTCTCAGGGTCAGTGTTGTGTGCAATCGGCGCGCACCCCGCTTCCCATGCCCTGGCTTTACGAGTGTGGCACCTGAATAATACCGGTTGGAAAAAAGCTACGTGGATAGAAACCAGCGGAACCTGGCAACTCTGTGTGTGGGCAGTGGGAAATAAAATGTCTCACGGGCCACACGTAGAACCCCGATGGGTCTCACGCAGCCTGTGGGCCGCAGGTTGCTGACCACTGCTCCAGAGCCAATAGGGGATCCAGCAAGTCACGCGGTTACCAGGGACATGGCAGCACAAGCAACACTACCAGGAGAACACTTTCGAGGCCTGAGTCTTTCAGCCTATCAAGCTGCCGTTCCTAACGTCCCCCCCAAATACAGTCCCGCTGCGGGACAGTCACCCAGTTCCTGTGGCGGCCCTCTTGAAATGGGAAAGCCACAGAACAAAGAAGATATGTGATGCCTGAGCCCGGCCCATTCCTGCGGTTGTGTCTCAGACAGAATTTCACGGATAGGGAAGCCTTTGACATAAACAGACCGTTTCCCCAAGTTGAAGGTTGTCCCTGAAAGCTTTGGGAGTTCCCATTTTTCCTCGAAAGGCCTGCTTGGCTGGCAACCTCACTGCGCAGGCGCGCTGCACAGCCTCCCGCGGGGCCCACGGAGAGGGGTTGTTCGTTTCGTGCTCGATTTGCGTGGCCACCAGGCCCTGCAGTGTCAGATGTATTGATATGGACGGAAAGGAAAAAAACCAACCTCTCCACCTCCACTTGTCATGGATGGTTTTAAATTGGGTCACACACGCCCCATTCGTCGCCTTTGCCCGAGTGCCAGTGTAACAAAATGCCCAGTCAGATGTTGATGGCTTTGACCATTGCATCCTTCCCCTCTTCTCTTAGACGTGGTGACTAGACCCTTGCTGCCCCGTGGCCTCCCTCATTCTGAGCAGTCAGAGATTTTGCCCTTCCCCGTGGCTGGGAGAGAAATAAATTAACTGACTTATGTCTTCTCTCAGAGAAGGGAGTTCGGAGATCTGGGAGTGTCGGGAATGTGACTCGTTTCTGGGTGACCCCAATACCAGGCCCGTCTGAGGGGATGCTCCTGGTGATGGATGGTACAGCTGGGCCTCGTGGTAACATCTTCTAATTCAGGGCTCGTTAGTGCCCTACAGAACCCGTGGCTGAGGCACCAGAATAGGGCGGCCAGGTGGCCGGTATTGACCTGGACTGGCCGGTATTTTCACCTTCTGTCCAGTAAAAAAAATTCAGAAAATACTGGACACCTGGAATGTTCTAAAATGTCCTAAAATGTCCGGTACTTTCTGATTTTTTTCCTGGCCAGAAGGCAAAAATCCCAGGTGCTTACCTGGTTCCACAGGGGAGCTGTCTGGCCCGCAGCAGGAAGACAAGATGGTCTGTTAGGGCCAAAAAGCCTCCAAAGTGTTTCTTATAGGGGCTGTTTTAAAAAAATATAAAACAGGGTCCTTCCCCACCCCCCCCCCCGTCAACATAATTTTTTCTCCAGTGTTTTTTGTTTGTTTTTGGTGGTGGTGGGGGGGGGGGTTGTTCAGTAGTTTTGGTTAAACCATCTGGCAACCCTACACCAGAAGCCCTGCAGGGCCCACAACACAGCGCGGCGCTGGCTGTGCAATTGTCACTTGTGCACTCAAGGCATTTCCAGGGCTGGCGTTTGGCGGCCTGCCAAAGCCTGGGCCAGTGGCTAGGGCTTCGGTGCGTTGGTGAGAGAGGGTGAAATTCCTGCCTGTGCAGAGGGCCAGCAAGGCCCCGGGGGGGGGGGGTGCAGGGGTCTCGCTGGGCCTGTTGCTGAGGAAGCGCGTTCCAAGGTCGCACCGTGGGCCAATGTTTAGTTGAAGTTTGAGGAAAACGACGCGGAGCTAAAGCAACTCCTGTCACCCATGGAGGGCTCTTCACGTGGTGGCCCAGAGGCTTCACTTACCAGCAGCCCAAAAAGACCCCAGACGGTTCCTGGACGAGCTGCAGCCTGCGGAAGTCCCAGACGCTGGCGATTCAGAGGGGCCCGAGGCTGCCGCAGCTGCTACCATGGCAGTAGCCAGAGCCCCGAGCCCCTTAGACAACACCGGTGCACCGCGTGGTGCGTGCTGGGCAGTGCTGAGGGCTGGGGTTAGAGCGTGCCGCACTCCGATGGCACTCAGGGCTGGCTGCCCCTGACCTGCCCCTCCATTGCCCAGGGACCTGTGGCGGCTGCTGGTGCCCCTGGTGGTCTCCTGCAGCGATCTCCAAGCATGGGGTCGTGAGCTGCTCCGGAAGCTGCCCCGCCTCTTTGGGAGTCTGAGAGCTCCCTGCGCTGGCACCTCTCCGAAAGGAGCGGCAGGTGCATTTCTCGCAGCGCCCCTGGCAGCCTCTCCCTCCTTGCTGCTGCAGGATATCTGGACAGACCGACTCGTGGCTCAGCTGTCAGGGAAGAGAGAAGCCCTGCTGGGCACCACGCACTGTGCCAGGCACGGAACTGCAGGCATGATTTTTGCACACGGCAAGTGCAGGAGAAACGTGAGCCCAGTCAAGACCTAGGTGCAGTTTTTGTCCATCTTACCAGGGCCTTTCACTCCGACAGTGGGACGGCTTGTGGAGAGCCCTCTGCAATCTCAGTTGCTCCAATACGTTTTTCAGCAGGTGCAGGAACGCAGGCTCTTGCCCTTTCCCAAGGCTGCTTCCCAGTTCGCTTTGTCACCAGCAGAGTAAAACAAGGCTGCGCTCTTGCTTTAACATTATTAGCATCATGTTTGCAGCTGTTCTAATAGATTCATTCAGAGACATTGATTGTGGCATTTATATGCAGCACCATATGGATGGAGGGGTCTTGAATATGCATCGCCTGTGTGCTAAGACAAAAGTTATGAAGACAATTATTCACAGATTACCATTCGCTGACGATTGTGCTTTATTGGTCTACAACCTCAAGGCCATTCGGTTGCTCACTGCCTGCTTTGTGCGTGCAGAATCGTATTTTGGCTTTAACAATCAGCTGACCAAAGTCATGGTCCAGCCTCAACCCGGAAGTCCTGCAAATGCTGCAGTTGTGCCCACTCGAGCCTGCTGGCATGAAATGCAGCAATTGGCACCTGCCAGGAATGCCTGTTGGAAAACTTCAGCCTCATCTCTGGAGCGAGCACGGTGTGAGACGCAAACAGAACTGAGGGGTACCGCCCCGGGGTCCTCACTGCACTCCTCACCAATGTCCATACATGGATCCCTTACTGCCGCGCCGCCAAACACTGGGCCAATTCCACCTGCGACGGCTATGGCAGATAGTGGGAATTAATGGCAACGTTTGGTTCCAAACACCAGGGCCCTTGCATGCTGCAACACCACAGGCATTGCACCTTTTCTAGGGAGATGCAACTGAGTTGGGGCAGTCACGTGGGCTGTATGCGTGAAAGTAGGCCACCAAAGGCCATCTCGAATGGAAAATTGCAGGCTGGAACAAGGAGTAGACCAAGACAAGATGGCCAGAGACACTCTCAAGACCAGCCTCCTTGTACTGATGGTCTGAGTTCCTGGGAGCTCTGCGCCAGTGACCAGATCCTGTGGTGGCAGCTCTGAGGGTACGTCTACACTGCATCCCTAATTCGAACTAGGGATGCAAATGGAGACAATCGAAGTAGTATTTAAATATCCCGCGCTCCATTAACATGATCTAAGGGCTTTAGTCCGAACTAACGCGTCCCGGCGCGCACTTCCTGGTTCGAATCAGCTGTGATTCGAACTAGCGCGCCGGCGAGATCATGTTAATGGAGCGTGGGATATTTAAATCCCTGCTTCATTAACTACTTCGATTGTCTCCATTTGCATCCCTAGTTCGAACTAGGGATGCAGTGTAGACATACCCTGACAGATTTCGAGAGCTCATGGGCTGCTCTGATCGAGGAGAGATGTGTGAGGAGCAAAGTTAAAGCAGAAGTGAACGTGTCTGTGATTGTGGCACATACGAACAGGACCGCAGGCCCAAAGCTGGTCTCTGGGCTCATCTCAGAACCCACAACAGGTGACGGTAGCTCATCCCATGAACTTGATGGGAGGCTCCATCGTCTTTATTTAAGAACCGACAATGTGTTCAGTGTTGTGTGCAAGACCCCAATAACGACAGTCCCCAAGAGTTCTAATCAGAGCAGGACGTCAGCACAAGGCCAGAACGTACCAAGAAGGTCAGAGGAGAGAACTATGCCATGGAGGCTTTGGAGCGTTGTTGGGATCTGCCACTGTGTCCTCCCGCAGGGCCCAGAGCAGAGGCATCGTCTATAGCAGCCACGTGGGCACAAGGGGTGGAGGCAGAAGGGTTTTACAAAATCACAGCTCCTTGAACTGCCTTTGGATGCAGCCCCGTGACGGGGCCTTTCAGTGCCATCGGGTTACTGTTGTCAAGAGCAAACAAAAACCGGAGCCCGCTGAGCCCAAGCTGAATTTTCAAAGCATAATGACAGCAAACCAATGAGAGCTCCTCGTGGGCTGGCACGAGGTGTGAGCCCTGTCGGTGGAATCCCTGCAAAACGTGCATGAGGATGAAATGGAAATTTCCGCGCACTGCTTAGAATAGCTGCAGAACGAGCTGGGCTGTTCATGGCACTGGACAGCGCAGCCGCAGACCGAGGAGCAGGCCAACCCCAGACATCAAACCAGAAGAAACTCTTCCACTCCCTGGTTTCATGTAATATTTGAAGACTAGCCCAACGCAGTTAACTGAGTTGACTGACTTCATTACCTGCTCTGCTAAGGAGCCCTAGAAGGGTCGCCTGCCCGCGGGGCTGTGCAGGGGGACGTTTATAGAGACTCCTCCATGCTAGTTCGCCAGTTCTGGGTGGTCTTACTAGAGCCAAACATCAGCCTGTTTGACACCGTCCCTCAGTTCTAGCCTATTGCGGGTGCACTGGCCTGCAGAAAACACTGACGCTGCTTTGACTGTCACGCCCAATCGTGCTGCAATACACACTCATGTTGACACGCTATCGGTTTTCAGGAACATTCTGTGCATCAAAGAATTCCTCCCCCCAGATTCTGCTGTTCTCCATCGTGCGGCCAGGATAAACTTCTACACAGTGAGCTCTTAAAACCCTGCTTTTACTTGGGATCCTGCAAACAGCCCGCCTCGGATATTGTGTGTTAACTTCCTATTATAACACTTAGAGAAAAAACAAACAGCCAGAGCCACCCAAACAGATTCTAGCACTACTCAAACCAGCACCACCGGTCCGGTGGTGTTCCACCTAATCTGACTAGGTTTTCTCGCCTCTAACGTCAGCCTGACTTCCCCTTTTGCAGGAGGACTTGAAGAGCACTTGCAGTCGGGGCAGAAAAGAGCCCACGCAGAGACCTGGGCCATGCCAAAGGCAGAAGGGACTGAATTTGGTTCTATTTCGTGGCAACAGAATTGTCAACTAAGCGCCCGCTGCAGAATCATTCTTCCTGCTGATGACGTGCAAGGCCGAAAGGACCCAGCAGGACGCCCAGTTCCCCAGCTAAGCTTGTAGCGCTGTAGCTGAGCAAACCGGGGAGACAGCAAACATGGAGCCCACTGGTGCTGCATTTAGAGAGCCACTTCCTGGAACAGGGACGCATGTTCAATCGCCTTAGCCCCATTTATTCTGGCATCCCCACTCCCCAGCTCTGCTTTCTCCCATGAGGCTGGCTAGCTCAGAGATGGTAGCCTGTAAGGGAGGGCAGAATTTGCCCCTTTTCAAATATTTCTTCTGAAGCTCAGAGCCATGGGCGGCCGGTAGGCAAGGAGGGCACAGCCTTCCCCAAACTGCCTACGTGCCCGGCCGCCGAGGAGGGCTGGGCCTGAGGCGGTAGCACGGCAACCCCGGCCCTCCAGGTGGACAAGGAGATCGGGTTGTGTGGGTGGGGCTTGGCTCCAGGGGTGGGGCCTGGAGTGGGGGTGGGGCTTGCCTTCACCAGCTGCTCATGCTCAAACCCATTTTTAAAAAAACCTGAGAGGGGAGCAGCCAGTTCTTTAGCTGCAGCTGGCTGGGACACAGGAGCTCTGCTTCAAGTGGCCCGATGTTCTCCCATGGGCCCTGCCGAGCTCCAGTGACACGTGGTAACCCTTCGTGGGCCGGGAATGGCTTGTATGGCATCCTCCACGCTGGCCCATTCTAACAGCAGGGCTGTTTGGCGACAGTCTGAAGCCTTAGCACCTCGCTGCAATTTACCTCAGCTCGCGGGGGCAGCCAGACAAGCCTGGACCGAGGCATGTTTTACAAATCGTGCTCCACTCCCTGTGGCGTGGGTGCTCCCTATGGCGTTAGCCTCAGCCGGCGCTGAAACGGGGCTGTTCAGAAGTGATGGAAACGTCGGGTGGACGTTTTATCATCATGGCGCTGGCACAGTGTTGTCTCAGGCTATGTCTAGACTGCAGAGCTTTTCCGGGATACTGGAAAAGCTTTGCTGCGTCCAAGGAACATGTCCGCTTTTTTGGAACAATTTCTGAAAAAGCGGACGCGTTCTTTCGCCATCCTCATTGTATGAGGAAGAAGGAATCCGTCGAAAGAGGAGGTTTTTCCAAAATTTGGCCCAGTGTAGATAGGCCAAATTTCAGAAAAGCCTCTTTCAAATGAATAGCGGGAAAAGATACACAAATTGCAGTTTGCGTATCTTTTTGCGACGTTTCTTTGTGGTGTAGACCTACCTTCAGTGCAGGCTGCAGCGAAACTTTTTGCTCCTTCCATGCTGTGCCAGGCCATGGAGAGCTAGTCTCGACTCAGGGCTCAGAGGCCAAGCACAGGCACCTGCCTCTCTGGGCACTTTGGGGAGTTTTGCCTTTGACGTCTGTGGGCAGGATTGGGCCCTTGATCCATACACTGAGGTTGGGCTGAGCCAGGCTCTGATGGCATTTGGGTACCACAGTGACAGCCCAGGTATCAGGACGTGAATCGGGACTGGAGCAGATTTTTGGTTGCCTTGTTCTACCCTGGTGACAGGTTTTCCAGTTCTGAATTTATATCCCTCCCTGGCCATTAGAACCCTGCTCAGCCCATGCACTAAGGTTTATTATGAATTAAGAGTAAAACCCTTTCTCTGCCAAAGAAAAAAACTGCCTCCATTTTTCAGCGTGCTTCTGTTTGTATATTTTATGGGAGAAGAGGGCTGTTACTATTTCAGTGTCATGACCATAAAATGAAAAGGTTACTGCTTGCTGCAAAGGCTTGCTTGGATCCAGCACCAATTAATTTTCCATCGAAAATATATGTCTCCTGACCATCTCCCAAGACAGGAGATTCCTTCTTAACACACTCGAGTCACAAAACCAGTTAGAGGATTAGCCGGCTTTTTTCCAGACTGCTTTGTTCATCCCTGGGATCGTTATGCCCATTATCCGGGAGAGGCAGTTCGCGTGGACAGTGCAATGTGATAATTTTAGTCTTCTCTCCTGGATCTGTTCTGTTCCAGCCCTAAGCCTCCTCAGAGCTCAGCTTTAATTATCATTACGGCTGGGAAAGGAGCATGTGTCAGAGGAAGGAAAGTTACGGTGCCGAGCTGCTCTTGCAGAAGGGTTTTAATTGATTGGTGTGTGGTAGCTTTGCCGTGTAGTTGTGTCCTGCCTGCCTTTCACGGCTCCTTGCTGAGGCGCAGACTTGGCTCTGAGTACAGGGAGAAGAGCAGAAACCGAAGTCGCCCCCGGCCCTTGCACACAGGCTGACTTGGCAGCGGGTGGACGAGCTCCTCTTTATCTTTATTTATTAATAAAAGACGGAATGCCTTGGGAAACAAAAGGGTTTAATGGCTGGTGCTCGGTATCCTTGACAACAGTCCCCAAAGAATATTACATTAGGGCACCAGAGAACTTTTAAAAATAAGTAATGGAATTCCGTCTCTGTGATGCTTTTAGTAGTCATTTCGGCCACGGTGCAGCGAGGTCATAAGCTGAGCTCAGTGAAGGGAGCCAGAACACGAAATGATGCTGAGAGAACGTCTGGGAGATGAGAGGTACAGAATTACAAGCGAAAGTGCAGGCCTGCTGAGGCAATTACAGCTTAATGGGGTCATTTGGAAGGCAATTGCCAGGGGTTAATGTAGTATGGAGAGATGAGGTGAGATTGAAGTGAAATTTGGGGCTGGAAATGTGTTAAGATGAAAGATCAGAGTGCAGCGGATTTTGCTGTGCAGAAAGGCTATAGCATGCAAAAGATTTGAAAAAAAAAAAGTAAAAATAGTAGCCAGATGTTTCTAAATAAATAAATAAAAGATTAAACAAACCCTTTAAAAAAGCGAAATAGCTGCACATGCAAAATGTTCTTCTTCCCTCCGAAAGGAGTGTAGCTTGCAAAGCGAATTTCAGGACTTCATTTGAAGGAAAAGTTCGGTTGTGTTTGCTTAAATGTGTACTGGAGGGGCAATGTGGTTTGCCTGCTTCCATTAGTAACACGGTATGCCGACTTGGGAAAATATTACTGCTCTTGTGGGCGCTTGTGCCTCATTTATTAAAAAATCCACTGTTTTGGAATTAAAAAGCAAGAAACACTCCGCATACACATATTTTGATATATTTGTAATAGATTCATCACATTATCTTTTCAGGCATTAAAATAATATTCATAAGATGTCAAAATATTACAGGAATGTAAGCTAGCATTCTTTGAGTGGGTATTTTGGTTCTGAAAAGTATGCTTAAATATTACAGGTGTTTAAATTAAAAACGTCAAACCCATGAAGGCATAATGGAAGTAATCATTTTTATATAGTTTTAAGCCGCACAGTATTTGAGAAAGCTTCGCATTCCAGACTATTGTGAATGAGTGGAGTTCATAAGAATTCAAAGGACAAAAGAGATCATTATGCTTTGTTACCTCAGCTAGTTCATTACCTTAATTGCTGAGCGTAATCCAGTCTTGGAAGAAAACTCTAGGGCTTTAAGGAGATCAACATCGGCGCCTTATGGCACAGAAAATGGAAACCCTTTCCTGTGCCGTTTCTGCTCCAGGAACACTAAACCTTGATCAAAGGCTGAACTTTTCTTAAGGTCGGCCATGTGAAAATCCCCTGGAGCTGTACCATGCGCTGAACCGTAATGAAGTGTAGTAGGTTCAGCACCATTTCTGTGTGTGTGTGACCGTCCTGGATCACTGGCTAGCAAGAGCGCATTATCATCCTTTCCGATAGGTGAAGTTCGAGCGTCGTTATGTTTAGTAGGGATAATACGTCTCCCTTTGCAACAGCTCTCTGCATATTGCGTGGACTGAACAAACTCCTAATGTGCAATGAGACGGCAGAGTCAAGAGGCAGCGCATGGAGCTTTTCATCAGGCAGGAGGCCACTTTCCCAAGAATCACTTGTTAAGTTCTCCCGAGCTGCATGCAAGGAGAAACATTTGCAGGCACGCTTTCGACTGCACGGCTGGGAAATCACTCCAAAGAATTTTGTTGGGGAAGACTCAGATTTATTATTAATACACTAGAGCAAGTTTTTTTTTGCCTGGGTTTCCTTGCTTTGTGTAATTTTGTGTCTGGGTCTCTGATCTGAGGATACCAAGGCTTTTTTCCTTTAGACTTGCATATGTTCAGACTTAAAAAACTACAGTAAAACAAAAAATATGACCTTTAAAAGCATGGTTGAGTTGCATTCATTTTATAACCATCAAAGCAACTCTTTACTGTTGTAAGGTAGAAAAATCAATGATGCAATCTTTTTCCTTTTGCCTTGTGCAATCCGTAATTGAAATGGAAAATCAAATGAACGGCTAACAGATAATTGTTTTATCAATATTCCCTGCCTGCCCTACAAGGGTCAGCCTAGAATGATCATGAGCCACGGATATGATGAGGACAAAATGTGAAATTGAACAGCAAGGAGGCAATAAATCAACCTTGACAAGAAAGAGTGAACAGCATGTAGCTCCTGTAGGCAGCTTTTGGGACACTTTTTGTCTCAGGTGTCTGCCCTGATTTAAAAATGTGAGAATATAATATTTGAAGCTCTTCCAGTGGGTAAACAACTGCAGGCTCTTTGTCGGCTAAGGCATCATCAAAGCAATCACACGGCACCTGAAAACACAGCGCATGGGGGGTGGCGGTGCGATCGCAGTCCAGTGACTGTACAGCAATACCAGAATGCTCTGAGCTTGCAAGGAGTGCACATGGCTCTTCTTTATCCAGCGCCAAGCAGCTTTGGGTGTACTGGTGCCCCAGCAAAAGAGGAAGCAGGAGCCTGAAATGTGTCTGTTGATGTGCTGTGTTCTTTAAAGCAGCGCTTGGGAAGGAGCCACTCGAATTTTGTGAACACCCTGATTCTAATGAGGGAAAAGCGGAGGTCGGATCTCTGGGCCTCTCTCAGACGTGCAAATAAATCCTGGAGGCACAGGGCGGTACTCTATAACTGGCAGCCCGCTGGAGAAAGGAATGTAACTCCTGTGAATGGTTAGTTGCCTCTTGCAGTTGCTCCTCTTGGCGGTTTGTTGCTCCTTACCAGCAGCTGCTGCTGGCGATGGGAGGAGGAGTTGTTAGGTGGAACTTCAGCGGCTTGATGGCCTGTCAGTTCCAGGTGTCTGTCAGAGGTAGCAGTGCGTGCTCTTGCTCCTATTTTGATGTTTCCCCCAGCCCCCCTTGAGAGAGTGCAACAAAGAGAAACCTCCTGTTTGACATAGCAGCCGCAGAAATGCTGCATGTTCTCCATGCGGGTGATAAGTATATTATAGCAGCATGTGGAACGGTTAACATTCTCAGCCTTCCCATTATCTTTTGTGCTTTGTAACTTGAATGCAAGAGTTGCTTCATTTGAAACTTGACGCAAGAGTTCTGAGCCCGGATACAATTAAAGAAAAGATAGTTACTTAACACAGAGATGCCTCAAATCAAGAACTCTGTTGGCTGTGGCAGCTTTGTCTGGGTAGAAATCAAACCCCACAATGGAATCAATTGGAGTGTGCTGGAAATGCAAAGCTGAGACATTTATGTCCTGCTATTTCTGCTGCCCCTTCCACATCTTGGGGAAGGCCCGTGGAGGGTGTGAATTGTCACTGAAGTCAACAGAGTGACGACAAACAATAGGGCCGGTGGCATCTTACCCCGTCTTGTTTTGGCTGAAACAGACTCACATGGCGTTCTCTCTGAAACGTGTCTCCATGCCGCGGACAGGGACAGGAGTTACTCCCGGTCGAGGAGCTGCCTTATTAGCTATTCATGCTTTTCTTCGTTAAATCTTATGAACGTGGTATTCTCCCTCCGCCTCCCCTCAGCACCACGCCTCCTGTGGCCACGTTGCATTTAAATGTGTGTGTGGGGGGGGAGGGAATGCGCACCGCAGAATTATGGCGAGCTGCAAGTTGAAAAGATTGCAAATAGCGCAGGGGGTGAGTTAGGTGTTGTGTTCCTCCTGGAGAAAACCCTCGAACAAACGCCTGTATGCACATTCCATCGAAGGTTGGGTCCAGCCACCTTTCACTAACTTCACTTTACACTCAGTAGTGCACAGGGAATTAATCCCCTTGGCTTCAAAGCAACCCGCAGGGCGCCCAAGACCGTGTCTCAATCCTCAGGGCTGCTTCGGTCACGTTTCTGGGCGGATGAGCAGTGCGAGGTTGGCTGTGACATGAACTTAAGAAGCAAACTTGCTTTTCTGTAAACGTTTCAGTTCTGGTGCTGGTGGGCACCCTGGACGCTGTGGTTTCTTTTTTCACAGGTGATTACTAACTACATAGAGCCCATCAGGCCACGTGTTTGAGGAGGCAGGTGGCAGTGGCATGCTATTCACATGCCGCCCAGGACACAAAACCAGCAGGGTGCTTCTGCCTGGAACGATCTGCCCTGAATAGGGTCGCGAGATGGTTTCAACAAAAATACCGGACACACTTGACATGACATCACAATCTACATTGCATCTTATTTAGAAAATACACGACACTTCTATTTTCTCCATTTGTTTCCCGAACAGCAAGCTCAAATACTGGACTGTCCGGTTCAAAACTGGACACCTGGCAACCCTAGCCCTGAACTAAGAAGCAAGGTGGGCAGTTACAGCATGGGAGTTAACACTCCACTGAGATGAATGGCAGTGGTGCACAGCTGTCCTGGCTACCCTAGCAGTGCGACCATGGCTCCCCCCGTCATCTGAGTCTGATGTTGATGCGCCCCTCGGTGGGCTCACAAGATTTGCCTGCCTCACTTCTGCTCTCTCTCCGACTTTGTGTTGGGTGGCTGCAATGCCGCTGATGTTCCCTCTGGCGTAGGGGGCGAGTGCAAGGGCCTCCCTGTTCCTGAACCCACCAATTGGTTCTGTGAAGGGGTGGAGGACACAGGAACAGGGGCTGCAAAGGTGCCTCCAGCCACCCGGCATACCATATGCTGCCCTTGCATAGGCCCAAGTGCAATGTTCCCTCAAATGTTTCCATCCATGTACGGATTGCATTTTGTTATGTGCACCAAGGCATGTGTGGATGTGCACCACCAATAGAAATAGATGCTGCTGACTGTGAGAGGCTGGGGATGGTCTGCTAATCAGCTGGGCAGCATTTCAATCTCTCCTGGGTGGCAACCCAAATGCTCAGCTTACAGGGAACCCAGCCCAAGTGGAGGGAGGGAAGGGGAGCAGAGTGGTGAATGCAGGGGCTCCAGTAAACCATCCAGGTGACAAGACAGGGCACTGCTGTTCTCCGGATGATGGGCGGGAGTGTTGCGGGCCGCCCTGCAGTCCTCTGTGCTGGCACCAGGCAGGAGGTGGCTGTCACCTGCTCACCGCTCCTGCAGTTTGCTGGTTACATGGTTTTATGGAGGGGTCCTTGGACTGGGGCTGCTGGCTTGGTGTCTTGGGGGCCAAAGGCGCTGTCTGAACTTAAACAAGACCATATCCGGAAACCCCATTGAAAGCCTGATTTCACACATGGCTTCAGCTTTCCTGCTGGGTGCCTCGGGCGGGCAGGGTAAAAGCCGGCAGCAAGAGACGTCGCCATGAGGGCAGGTCCATCAGTGGCTGTGAGCCAGGCTGGGCAGGGAGGGGGTCTCTGGCCTCTGTGTGTCAGGGGCTGGGAATGGGCGACAGGGAGGGATCACGTGCGGGTTCCCTGTTCTGTTCACTCCCTCTGGGGCACTGGTGCTGTCCGAGACAGGCCACTGGGCTGGAGGGGCCTTGGGTCTGACCCCCCCGGCCACGCTGATGCTCTTAAGCTCGTCACGCGGGTAACCAGCCCGGGGACTCGGTTTTCTTCCAAGCACGGCATTTAAATCACGTTGAGCTCAGTGCCCCCCGGGGACGCCGCAGAGAGAGCAAGGACACACCCTCCCCCCGATCCTGCCAAGCTTTGTTTACACACCTGCGTGTGCAACGCCAGGACGAGGCAGGGCGTTCGTGGCACCAGCGTTCACCGAGAGCTCTCCAGTAGGCCACCTGCCCGAGGGGAGGTACTCACCACGCTGGGCCTGTTTCCACGGGTGCTGGGCAGGGTGTAACTGGCTGTGCTCACGCGGGAAAGCGGCTGTGCAGGTGACCCCAGAGCGTGAACGCAGCGCAGCAGGCGGCTGTGTGCCGCTCTGTGAGGAACGCCGGTCAGAGAGGAGCGGCAGGGAGCTTTGGCAGAAACAGACCAGCATACGCCTGCTTCCTGTCCCAGCCATCTCTCGTGCAATGGTGTCAGCTTCTGCCGTCCCCGTCCCCGATGTCCTTGAAACCCAGGCAGTGTAAACACAAGTCTCTGCAATTTATCAGCCGATAAAAATAGAGGGGCTGGTTGGGCAAGGGCAGTCCCAGCTCTACTGCGGTTCAGGCACAAGTGTAACATGCATTTCAGAGGCAGGACATTCGAGAACTTCCCCGTGTGGTCTGCTAGGGGTGTCGTGTCCCCTCCCTGCCCCTGACATGGCTGCATATTTCCCTGAGGGAGGGGAAAATACTGGACGCACCAGAAGATGCTCACAAACAATCAAATTAGATCATTATGCCCAGGAACTGCTTCTATAAAATACTTACTAAGCCTGCGGCACCTGTGGGTTTCTTAATAAACACGGCATAAATCCAGGTGTACCGGCAAGACTCAGTTACGTTCCATCATGTCATTAACATGCAGCCCAGGAACGTCCTAATACGTATTTACGCCGGGGTTCCTAATAGCTCCAACGAAGCCCTTCCAACAGTCAGGCTGTTAATCTGTGTTTTCAGTGGTTCTGGTCTATCAGATGAAAATGTTGAGTAAAAATTATGTGAACCACTGTATTTGCTGTTCTGAGCCATGGTGTAAACCCATCGTGTGCTTTGAAATTCATATTGACGACACCATAAACAATCGGTCGTTAGGAAACATTTTACCCCCCAAAGACCCCAAGTTCTCGATACTGTTGGACTTGCTGGCTCCAACGAAGCTGTCAGGCTCAGCAGGCCGTTAATCCAGGTTTTTAGGAATTTCTGAGTCAATTGAGATAAGAATCTACATCTGCATTAACGAGGCTTTTTGCATGCGTGTTGTCAGCATGCAAGCGCTTCTAGCAAGCACGAGCTCGCTTGCGCCTTTAAAAAATAGGACGGTATGAGAGACAGCGAACCCCTGGAAATGAACGCAAAACAAATTTGAAACAATGCCATAGTTCTGGTGCGCTCTTCTTAACCCTTCTTGCCCTCCTCTTCTTGCCTGGTATTCAGGCAGTTACCGAGAACCAGGAGGGTTTTGTAGGGTGGCGAAATTCACCCTCTGGCTCACGAGACTTCAGGGGCCCAGAGGGCTTGTGCCGGGCCTGTGCCAGAGGGCGAGTTTCACTCACTAGGACGTATGTTGCCTCAGAGCGTGTGCAGTTCACACTGATACCCCAGGGAGCCGTGTGCCCACGTCTAAGGGGGTTCATGTGGCCCTCCATGCGGGGCAGTAGGTTGACAGAGAAAGGGAAGTCCAGGGCAGTCTATTGGCCTAAACTTCGATTTCTTCGTCCTTGCCATGTGCTTTTCTTTCATGCAAATGAATGAACACCCTGCGTGCAGCTGACTGTGCTCCCTCCGCCCCCGGCTGTTGATTCACATGTGGCACCGTGTGCTGGACCACTGCGGAGCGAGAACTGCAGGCCAGGCACCGCCACATCTGTGGGGCGGAGAGATGTGGGACCAAAGAGTCCAAAGAGATGTGGCCTCGGGCTTTCTGCTGTGGCCGGATTCAGCTCCTTCAGTGGATCGGCCCTGGGCGGGCAGCGTAACGTACTGTAGTGAGTGTCTGTCTCAAAAATAACGATGCAGCCTGAATACTCACAGGAAGCGATCCTCTCCAGGTTACCGCCTCAGAAAGAGACAGTGCCCTGCCCAGGCTGGTGGGGCCCTCGACCTGCACGTGTCATTCCCACGCCTTCTGTGGCGATCACCAGCAGGACACCTCGTGTGGGAAAGTGGTTCGTCCTTGCCCCGACCTCCGTGCTGGTGCTTGTAATGTACAATTTCAGGACATTTTAGAAACTGATCTCATGAGCACTTGGCTGAGTCAATGGAGCTACTTTTGGCAATAAGGATTTCTCACCTGAGGAAAGGGTGGCAGGGTTCGGCCAAGCATGCTGCACGCCGGGAATGCTGGGTGACTGTACGTGTGGCCGTGTCTGACATCCCGCGCTGTCACAGTCAGGTGGAGCTTGTCCAGGAACCTGGCTCATTTGTATTTTATTCAGTTTTTTAAAAGACAGAATGAAAATAAATCTGCAGCATTTTTGTTGACATCCATAAAGTATTTCTCATGTTTCTATGAATTAAATTTTTGGAACTTGAATCCTAGAACACTAGAACTGGAAGGGACCTTGAGAGGTCATTGAGTCCAGTCCCCCGCCCTCATGGCAGGATCCTGACAGGTATTTGTCCAACCTGCTCTTAAATACCTCCTGTGCTGGCGATTCCACAACCTCCCTAGGCAGTTTATTCCAGTGTTTTACCACTCTGACAGGAAGTTTTTCCTAATGTCCAACTTAAACTTCCCTTGTAATTTAAGATCATTGCTTCTTGTTTCTCCCACTTCCCTGAAACACTCTTTTAGGTACTTGAAAGCTGCTATCATGTCCCCTCTCAGTCTTCTTCTTTCCAGACTAAACAAGCCCAATTCTTTCAGTCTTCCCTCATAGCTCATGGTTTCTAGACTTTTAATCACTTGTGTTCCTCTTCTCTGAATCCTTTCCAATTTCACCACATTAGTCCTGAAATGTGGGGCCCAGAACTGGACACAGTGCTCCAGTTGAAACCTAATCAGTGCTGAGTGGAGCGGAAGAATGACTTCTTCCGTCTGGCTCTCTACACTCCTGTTAATGCATCTGAGAACGATGTTTGTTTGTTTTTTTGCAATTGTCACACTGTTGACTCATATTTAGCTGTGATCCACTATGACCCCAGACACTTTTCTGCAGGACTCCTTCCTAGACAGTCACTTCGCATTCTGTGTGTGTGAAACTGATTGTTCCTTCTTAAGTGGAGCACTTTGCATTTGTCCTTATTGAATTTCATCCTATTTACCTCAGATCACTTCTCCGGTTTGTCCAGATCAGTTTGAATTATGACCCTACCCTCCAAAGCACTTGCCACCCCTCCCAGCTTCGTATCATCTGCAAACTTTATAAGTGTACTCCTATGCCACTAACTCTCATAGCTTTTTTCTCTGTTTGTTACGTATGCTTAAATAAACATGTTGAATTAACTTTATATGGCTTGTATAAACTACAGATAAAACTGTTCCAGAAAATCAACATTCTAAATCATGGTAAGTCTCTTCCTATTTTGCTATCCTCTAGCAAGGCATTGACAAAAATATGAAATTGATTTGGTTGAAGGGTGTTAAAGAGCCGACAGCCAAATGTCACAAACAATGAATGGCTGCAGTGTTGAAAAAATCAATAGGGAGGTTAAAGCTGGTCTTGTGAAAGACTTGGCAGACTGCTCTGTTCCAGGAAGATATCTGTCTTCTGGCCTTGGTTGCATGATCAAAAGGAAAACTTGATAGGTTTAATGAAGGGAGATACAGTAAAACTGACAACAGAAATATAGACACTGTGGTAAAGCGCAGTGCACATCAGTGAGTGGGGCTATTAGAGACATTCTGCAGTCTGAGCAAATATTTATTGGTAAAGATGTCAGAAATATTGGTGCATTCTTGCACTCTCTCATTGTTTCCAATCAGCAAACAAATTTACATGGAGTAAACAAAGGTTGTTACTGTACGTTTAATTGTACAACATCATGGCAAATGTATAGGGCAAAATAATTAGCATCTTAATTACTGAATCATAATGTTTTCAAATTGTTTCCTGATGAGATTACAGATCCGAAGCTGAGATCAGAATAACGTCAGTATTTTGAGAGAGTATTTACGGAGAAAGGAGGGAAAAGTCAGCTGCTGTCTCCTGGATGAAATTGATGAGTGCCAGCTAGTCATTAGTCCACACCAAAGTGTTTTACCCCCATCCGTGTCACATTTGGATTGATAAATAATGCCCTGGTCTGAAAATTAGCTCTTTAGTATCATGAAACTCAGAAATATCAAGGAAGGTGCCTGCCAGTTCTAGAAAGAGAAAATAGTATTACGTTGATTGTGTTATTCGTTAAATAAATCGTGGAAAGACATTTGCCCTGACTTACAACTGACCTGTTACCAGCGTGTCTGTAGCTCACACTTTGCTGCATTTATTGCAGTATTTGTTTCACACCTGGGCTGTTACCTCCCACATAGTTAGTTTTTACCAAAGAGACAGAGCCATAATATTTAGGGCTAAGCGCTTTAATAATCCTTGTATTGCTATGACACCTTTTTTTTTCTTTCCCAAAGCACATACGAACATTTCTGAAGACGGTCTGTAGTGGTTGGTTGTCATCTGTCAGTTCTAGGAATCTTTTCCTTTTTTTTTCTTTTCCTAGAAAAATGAACTCATTAGTTTAAAACTCCCAAATGCCACATTCAGCTCAAACAGCGAAGATGATAACCTGTAAAAAAAGAGAGGCGAGAGGAGAGAAGGCAACTGGCAGCTTTTCTGCAAGTGGACGCTGTAATAAAAATGCCCCCTACTTTGTTGGGATGCTATTGGTAGGGCTGCTGCCATATGTTACTTTCCTTTTTAGCTGGGATTATGCCATCGTTATTGCTGATAAAAGCTGTTTACTGCCTTGGCAAAGAAATGATGCTTGGAGCAGTTTTGGAAAGCGCCATTCAGTTTACGGAAAAAATGCATTTAGTGCCAGATGCTGGGATCCTGGGCCTTTGTTCTCTTTCCCCATTATTGGGATAATCCATTGTCTAGTCCCCCCGCCTCCTTAACTTATTTTATTTTAAATTCACTCTGTTCCAGGCAGGTGACACAGCCGATATTTAACTCCCGTGCAGTACGGGGAAAACGTCTTCTAAAGCGGCTGCTCCCAAGAAGTGCATTTGGGCTGCTGTGCTCTTAGCGCCGTAGCATGGACTGAGTTCTTGGTTCTCAGCCCGCCCTCTGGGGCACTTGCTCTTTAGATCCATTGCATGGCTGAAGCGAGAGGCTGGTTCGGCTGCAGAGTACGTTTCTGGCTTCTGCACAGAAGCTTCGGTATTGTCTTGGCCCATTAGAACGGTGCGTGTTCCTAGGAAAACCACTGTCAGGACTCTGCAAAACCTTTGGCTTGAAATAGAGGGAGAAGCCTGGGAAAGTGTGTACAGGCAGTCCCCGGGTTACATGGATCCGACTTACATCGGATCCCTACTTACAAACGGGGCGAGGCAACCCCGCACTAGCTGCTTCCCCGCAGCAGACCAGGGAGACGCGAAGCTAGTGTCCCCCCCCCCAGCAGACCAGGGAGACGTGGAGCGGCTTTTCTCAGCAGACACCTCAGCTTGAGAATAAAGGACTGAGGGAAGTGAGGTGTGGGAGAATAAAACTGAGCTCTGGAGAAATGTTTGGCTAGAGTTTGCCCTACAATATGTACCAGTTCCGACTTACATACAAATTCAACTTAAGAACAAACCTACAGTCCCTATCTTGTACGTAACCCGGGGACTGCCTGTAAATTAAGGAGCACATTGTATTTTTAATCTGAAGGTGTCCATAATTCATATGTGTCGTGAGAATCACAGGTCCGATGATGAATACCCAAGGGGGGAAGGACAGAACCAGGTGGACAGTTTTATCAAATAAAAATTATTTATTTATGACAGTGGTGAATTTATAGTATTTATTCTAAGATTTTTAATAGACCGTGTTAATAATGAATTTACAGTATTTATTATATTTATCCTATGGCTTCTAGTAAAACGTGTCAGAGATATAAGGATGGGAATGGCAAGGGGAATAGTCTCTAATCTTAAAATATCCAGCTACAGTATAAATAACAGTGATAACTACAAACTTTTATGTATTACCCAAAAACAACTACAACACTAAGCTTATACAACAGGAAAAAATCAAATCCTACATACCAACTTACACAGCACACGGAACATTTACCGATATCGGTTCGGTTGCGAAGGCCTTGGTTACGCCCGAGAGTCGGGGGAGGTGGCTGGTCGGTTGATCAGGCCGGCAGCGCTTTGGAGTATGCGAGAAGGCACACGCACGGTGGTACGTGTGTTGCGAAGACCTCCTAGAGCGAACTGTGCCATGGGTATTTATCCCCAAATCTGCACATCGCTTTCCCACGCTTGCATATTACCATATATGGCCCAATGGTCACCAAGTGGGGGGGTCTGTGTCCCAGGGGTTGGGCCGAAACTGTGCAGGTTTCATGCGACCAGGTAAGCCCCGCAGTTCTCACGCCAAGGTGACGGGTGGGAGAGTCAGGCTATTCCCCTTTTCACACCTTCCCCTTTTCTAAAGGCAATGGTGTGCAGGAAGGGTGCGGCTGGTTTCTCTCAAGGAGTCAAGAGCGGCCTGGCCAAACTTTTTTACTGGGGGGCAGTTTCTTTTCTCTAACAATATGTAAATGCTCTCAGCATTGACTAACAGAGCTGCCTGATGTGCTGCCGTCACATCTGTGCCAGGCTCTATCAGAACCCTTATTTCCAGGGACACCTATCTATCCATCCCAACACACCCCATCCATCCATCCATCTATCTATCCCCACATATTCTATCTATCTATCTATCTATCTATCTATCTATCTATCTATCTATCTATCTATCTATCCCCATGCACCCCCTCTATCTATCTATCTATCTATCTATCTATCTATCTATCTATCTATCTATCTATCTATCTATCTATCTATCTATCCCCATTCACCCCCTCTATCTATCTATCTATCTATCTATCTATCTATCTATCTATCTATCTATGCCAACACACCCCTTCTATCTACCTACCTACCTACCTACCTACTCACACAGTTCTAAGACATTTTCTCTGAGCTCAAACTGGCTGTGAATGGGAGCCTGGCTGAATCTTTTGTGTCCTCCCTGAGTCTGATGCTGTCAGCTCCAGTACTGATTATTTGTAAATGATTTGCTGTATGTTATTATTTATCAGGTTCTTAGCGTGCAGCCTCCTCGGCCACATCCTCTCCGTGCTCTGGTCCCAGCTGTGTTTTGGCGGGTGCACCTGGTCACGGTCCATCCGGGACACAGGGGAAGGCAGAGACTTGCACTCTTGAAAAAGAAGGGCAGGCACGTTTCGTGGCGGTGGCCTCGGAAGCATGGCAGGCAGGCCCGCCGACAGGGGCGTCGGAAGGGGCAATTGCACCGGGGCCCGGTGATTCTGACGGATCGGGGCTCCTGGCCGCCGTGCTACTGTGCCACCCGACCCGCAGGATCCCGGGTAACCGGTTAAACGGAACATTTAACTGACTGACTTTCAAAACAGGGTTTTACAGCCTGGCCCAAAGAAATTCCCCGAGTTCACGGCTTGGCCCCCATCTCTAGCGACTTCACTCAGTGCCCGTGGCAAGGGGGAGATTATTAGGCTGTTTCTGACCCACGCTTTGACCTGTGGGGTTTGTAGCTGCCTGCTGGGGCTCGCTCTTCATTGTGCTGCAAAAGTCTTTTCCCAGACCTGCGGCTGCACGTGCTTCTCCCCAGAAGTTCATGTGGCAGCTCCCCAGAAGTTCGCCCAGCACAAGCAGGCACGCAGTCCGCGGAAGCTGGAATTCCCCGGGGGAGCAATACTGCCCTGTCCAAATTATTCTTGAGATGTCTCTGGTAACCCCCTGTGCCAAGCACTTTCTGCACACCCCACAGGAAGAGGGTCTCTGCCCCCAGGCGCTCGCAGTTTCCCCGGCGGGGAATCTGTTGCGCTGTGCGCTAGCCAGGAGCACCTTTGTCAGAATGGCGGACGCTTCACCGCACTGTAGGGCAAAGTGCATCCCAGAGGTCTCCTCCAGACGTAGCTGTGGCCTTGCAGTACCAAATTACAGACTCCGGATGGCGCTAAGCTCCTCCGTGTCCCTTGGAGCCGACCCACCGCACCTGCCAGTGTGGGGAGAGCAGGCGAGACCCGGCTCACAGCTGGCTGCGGGCGTGCCCTAAGCGCTGGGGGTGCCGGTGCCCGACCTGCCTGCTCTGATGCTGAAGCATCTTAACAAGAGCCTGGACTCGTCCGTACGGTAAAGTATTGGCAGGGAATGACTTTCCCCTGCGTCTGTTCCCGGGTTATTGGCGAAACCCCGCAAACAGCGTCCTCCCCTAGGCCATAGGGAGAAAATTTGGGCTCTGCCCTTTTGCTTGTAGCCCCCATTCTAATCCATGGCAAATGGGCAGTGATCAGACGTTCCCATCTGGTGGCTGGCCAGTGCCTTACGTGACATCAGGCTGGTCCAGTGGCCAGGGTGCCACGCACAACCGCCATCAGTGGGATTAAGGACAGCGCTCCTTGGCATCTCCCAACTCTGCCTCGTCCCCACCCGGTGCTTCCTTCCGGCACCGTCCTGGGGAGTCAGTGGGCTGCCGCGGACTGAGGTGGGATGATGGACGCCCTGCTGCTGACTGGCTGGCACGTGGCAGGAAGCCTGTTTTTCAGGGCCGCTGTTCAGCGGGCGTCAGAGGGATTTTCCTTCCCTTCTCTCTTCCAGGATTCTGCGATTGCCCCTCCTCTCCAGGGTTCCCTTGCGTCTTTACCCTATTTTATGTGGAGTGGAGGAAAAATTGTGCCCCCCCTTCCCCCGCAGCCATAATGGAACTGAGAGTGCCGAGTGCTTGAGCACTGCTGAGCTGAGAGGGCCTTCCAAGCAAGGTCCCGGAGCTCCCTCATTCCTAGGGAACCAGGCCCAGCCACGCCCTCATCAGACACAGGAAGAGGGACTAATTGTTGATTTAGTTGGTGTTGGTGCTGCTTGGAGAAGGGGGGTAGCTCAGTGACCTCCTGAAGGCCCTTGCGACCCTGTGATTCTGTTCCCCAGCGCTCACGTGAGGGATGTAATCGAGTAGTCGATTAACCGCTAAGCCAAAGCTCTCAGGTTAATGCTATCAACTCCAGGCATTTCAATACAGAGCTGCAGCGGGAGACCACTCTGCATTTCAAATGTAGTAGGAGACGGGCTGGGGCCCGGCTCAGTCCCGGCTTGCACCGGGTCTGGGATCAAACGTTGGTCCTGGACCAGCATGAGCTGGGACTGAGCTGGGCTGCCCGCCCACCCGGCTCTTACTACATTGAAACCGCAGAGCTACAGTGCGCGTAAGTCCCGGATCTGGTGCAAGCCGGGACCAAACACTTCTCTTAGCGACAAATCGTGTAGTGGATAAAAATTCTATTGACTATACAATGACACATTACCCGCCTCTTAACATCGTAGCTCACATCCACCCCTCCTGCAGCAACAGGCTTCTCGACTGGGCCTGGATTCTGCCTTTCCAAGCTACATTTTGTGGTGGGGGGCTCAGTCCATGTGCCATTCAGAAACGGCTCTTTACATGGCCAAGCAGTGCGGGGCTCTTTGTGAACCCTCTCTGTTTCCTGCTGCTATTCTTTGGGGAAGAGACCTGACCTTATTTCTTCTGTGCAGAGAGATGCATCTAGAACCAAATGAGGGCAGTAAAGTATAATAGAAGCTTTACAAATGAAAGTTTTGTTTCTGCTTGTGCAATACCTTGTTTCCCCCTCGTGTATCCTGGGAAATCAGACTGATCAATAGTTCCCATTTCAGCACAACTGCAGCAAGCATTACAACTGTATAAAATTTACAACATCGTCTGCTGTAAATTTTAATTGGAAAAGCCTTATAGCTTTACCCTCTATCTTTGCAGGTTCAAAGCTATTTGATTTAAAAAAAAATCAAACACCTTTGCAACATATAATATCATGTCACACGCGGGGTATTGACACGGTAGTATAAATAGTACAACACCACAGCCCTCCCAAAAGAAAAATGGCGATAAAAAGACATGGAAAAAGCTGAGCGCAGTGGGTGTGCGGAGGAAATGCTGCCACTGCGACAGGCCGGGCGCGTGCAAACAGCCGCCAATTATTAGCAGTTGCAAGCAAGTCAGATTAATACCGTTTTTTGTGCGTGTGCGCTTCATCTAACAGCTCAGCCCGTTCGGGAAGCCGCGACGAAAGGAGCCCGGCTCAAAGCCGAGTCTTAGAAAATGTTGCTTTCCGCCCAGCTTTATTCCTGTCACAGGTCAGGCTTAAAGTGCTGTGTGATACAGTTATTGACTCTAATCTGGGCATAAAGACAAGTCCTCAAGCACCAGCCCAATTAATAATTTGCATAATTAACATGCATATTAAATAGGGACTGGCCCTGCATCTGTATTTGCAGTGATAGGGGTAATGAGGGCTAGCGGAGCGGCGCCTCGGGCTGGCTGTCGCAGGCGTGTGGCAGGAGTAATTTTTGCTTGGATTGACAACTGCTAGACAAGCAGTCCCAGCATAAAACTAAACCCTGTTTGGCAGAATTAATCGTTGACAAACTGCTCTTAAAGCTGTAACATTGTTTCTGTCAGTTGTTCGGTTTGATGTCACCGTTAGACATAATAAATCAATAGTGTCAGAATTTGGTAATGTTTATAGCTAGCAAGGTTTATTATTTCATACGACTGTCATGCACACAGAGTGCTTATCATGGCTGCCTCTAAATTATCAAAGCAGAATATTGGTTAGTATTTACTCCTGGAAATTTCAGCCCCAATTAATCCCTTTGCTGGCTGGAAATGCTGCATGTTGGGATCTGTTTGTCCTTGGTTGCGTCGTGTACATAGTGTTGTGGACATTGACTAAAACTTGATTTTAAATCTCGCCTTGTCTCCTCTATCTGACACATGCCTGCTGAGCCCTAGTTTGCAAACCTCTGTTTATCTTGCTCATTTCTTTAAAGGGAGTTTTAGATTTTTAGCTGAGAATGGATCTGGAGAACACGGCCCAGTACTGTCAGACATGATGGGACTTGGCTGAGCTGGGTTTGACTCACAGTGTCTCTAACAGCACGTGGGAAAACCCATCTTTGGTTCTGGGCTCACAGAATGTTTGGCTTTCTCTGGGTCTACGGACAGCCAAGTGTAAATCCTCACTTCACCGCCTAGGCGCTAGAGAATGTGCAAAGAGCAGCTGATCAGGTCCATGAACAAATCTGTATGATCTCTTAAGTATGTGACCCAGGCACTGCGCTAGAACTAGTCAAACGGCAGCCAGGACGGGACAGGGAGGTGGAGGTGGATGCCATCGTGGTGGGGGGTACGGGAGTTCCCACAGCCAACCCAACAGGGTCTCGGACCCCCCCCCAGCCCTTGTTTTAAAGCACCGAACAGCATCACAATAGTGCAGTTAATTTTAATCTGGCCTCTTCTGCCATTTCCCATCTTCTTCCTGCCATGGCTTGCTCCTGTTTGGGATTCATCCGGCCTCTGCTCTGTGTGACCTCACTCGGCAAGTCTTAATTACACACCCAAGAGGCGCCTTCATGCAGAAGGGGAGGAGCCTGCTGGAGAAGGGGCTGTCCCATGTCTAATCCATAAATCTCTCCCTTTGCGAAGGGGTGTGCATAAATTACCGCCGTATATTATTGCAGCCCCAGGGCCAGAGAAGCGTCAAGCTGTGACTTTTACATGAGTATTTAGTCAGCCATTCAATAAAAAATACGTCCTCCGGTTGCACGCTCCCATCTATCAGCTACATATTTATTATTTATCCTGAGTACACAGGTTGCAAGTCTGAGGGATCTGAGCTGCATTTCCAAGAAGTTCCTGGTTTTAGGACAATGTAAACGGGCACGTTGCAAGCTCCGATACCAACCTTTGAAGGGAGGGAGCAGAGATACCTCTTATTTTTCCTCTCATTTGCTGAGCTAGATTCTGTAGAGCCGAGTTCCCTCTGAAAGGTCATTGCCTAGATTAGCCAGTAACTCACTTCTGATCTCTGGCTTTGAATAGCGTTTTGTATAAATTGCTGTTGTCAGCGCTGAGACTGGACCTTGAGTAGGAACGCGGAGCCTTGGCTGTGATGCTCGGGTGGGGCCAACGTTCCTTGGCGTGTGCACACTTGTGCTCCTCACATGCTCCTGAAGTCAGGGCTGAAGAAGGCCGAGCCGGAAGGGCAGGGAGAAGGCCCTGGAGATAAGCGGCACTGGGACTGGCCAAGATCAAATGTCTCCCATTCGCTGACAGACTCGTTCTCAGCAGTAAATACGGGAAGCGTTGAAATTCCCACCCCGGGGTCCCGCTTTCCCGTAATGCGGAAAGGAACTGACTGCTCCTTTCCTCCTGCGGCGTGGCCAGAGGAACACGGCTCGTTTCTGTAACTCTTCGGGAGGTGTCGGGCCTTGGCCTTTTTGACATTTGCATAGTGCCTGGCAATGGAAAAGCTCCCAAACCACCTTGCCCCCGTTAGGCAGTGGCATGAGCTCGCCCGCTCCCTGAGGCGAGCGTCTTGCGGGAGCGCCCCGCAACAGGGCGGGAGGAGGGAGGTCGCTGGCTCTGGTGGCAGTTGCAGGCGTTGGCCAGGTTCGGCTGGAGCAGGAGGCGCGCGGGAGGGGGTCAGTGCTGGGAAAAAGCAAACATCCCCGCGACTCGCGCTCTGCCACCAAGGGCCTCCTCCTGTTCCCCTCCCACTGAGCTCCTCCCCATCACTGTCAAGCCTGCTCTGGCCTTCCTGGCTCCACCCCAGGTGGCACGCCGCCCCTCAGGCATGTCCCTGCAAGATCTTGACTCCTCTGTTCTAGCCCAGATATCCACCACCTCTCCCCTCGCCTAGTGCCACCCACCCTTCCCTCCTGCCTCTGGGCACTGCCCCTCCAGCATGCAGATCCCCAAGCAAGGTCCAAAAGTGCCACGCTTGCATCAGCCCGGCAGGCCTGTCTGCACTGCGGCTGAGGGACAAGTGTGGGGGGGGAGGGGTGAGCAATGCTGGTTTCTCAGAAACGACACGGTTACCATCCTCCTCAGCTGGGGGAGGCAACTCCAGACCCACCTGCAAATGGAGCCAGGTGGGGTTGAGGTGTGTACGAGGAGGTGGGCAGGGACGGTCTGGGATCTTGTGGCAGGAAAGAAATGACCGTGCTCCCGGCGGCAGGCAGCGCTCCAGAGCAGCGCGGCTGCCCAGCCCGTGATTACGAGGGGCGCTGTGTCTGTGGCCGTGTAAGTTATCAGTGAGAGGGGGGCTGGTGCCCGAGAACTCACAGCGCAGATCCTGGGCAGGACCAGTGAAAACTCTTGTGCGCTGCAAGGGCTTGTCTGCACCAGCTCTTAACGCTTGTGCATGGAGCGTCGGTGCTGGACGTGCCGACACCGTGGCCTGCCTGGCTCCTGCCGGGGCGTGGGACTCAGCCCCTCAGCATGTTTGCTTTCCAAGGTGAACATAAGAAGGGCCATATTGGGTCAGACCAAAGGTCTATCCAGCCCAATGTGCTGTCCACCCTCAGCGGCCAATCCCAGATGCCCCAGAGGGAGGGTTCACAACAGGGAACCATCACATGATCCCTCCCCTGTCACCCACCTCCAGAGAAACAGAGGCCAGGGACACCACTCCTACCCAGCCTGGCTAATAGCCATGGATGCACCTAACCTCCATGAATCTATCTAGCTCTTTTTTGAATCCTGTTAAAGTCCTAGCCTCCATCACATCCTCTGGCAAGGAGTTCCACAGGTTGACTGTGCGCTGAGTGAAGAAAAACTTCCCTTTGTTTGTTTTATACCCAGGCTCAGGCCACTCCATCAGTGGGAGTTTGAAAATCTTCAACTTCCCTTCTGAGGAGGGATGAGGACGAGCTCAGCTCTCTGGTTGGGAGACCGGGTGTGAGCTGCAGCCGCGTCTCCTAGGAGCAACCTCTGACCCCGCGCTGCCCCCGAGCATGGCCCAGGGGAGAGCTTTGGCCCTCCTGTCTACCCCATGGGGCTTCACGAGAGGTCGTGCACTGGGAACGCTCAGTGGGTACATTGCCAGAGGCCACAGCAGCCCTGGGGCTGCCAAGGTCACTGCCGGGAGGGGTCACTGACCTGCTGCAGGGGGAAAAACCTTCAGAACGTGTCTTAAAAACAAACGTGTCTCTTACGCTGCAGGGCAAAGAACAGCTCTTGGCAGCTCCTTTCTGGCAGGCCGCTGGGACGCTCCCGGTCCTCCCTGGCAGGGTCACGGAAGCGGTGCTAGTTCCTTTATGGGTAGGGAATACGTAGAATACTGCAGCTGGAAGGGACCTCGAGAGGTCATCGAGTCGAGTCCCCTGCCCTCGCGGCAGGACCCAGCACTGTCTAGACCATCCCAGACAGATGTCTGTCCAACCTGCTGTTAAATAGCTCCAGGGAGGGAGATTCTCCAACCCCCCCTAAGCAATTTACTCCAGTGTTTCACCCCCCTGACAGGTAGGAAGTTTTTCCGAATGTCCAACCTGAAGCTCCCTGGCTGCAGTTTCAGCCCCTTGCTAGCAGGTTCCCCCCTGGCAGGGGCAGGAGGTTTGGATCATCTCTCCTTTTTTCTTAGGAAAGTCCCTTTCCTGTCTTCTCTTCTCAGCAGGGCCCAAGGAAACATTCTCCTCTGGCCCCAACCCCAAAGGCAGACGCTGAGCTAATTCACAGCCCCTGAGCCCCACGGCTGCTAATCTCCCTGGGCTGCAATCTCGCTGCTCATGGGAGCACGAAGCTCATCCAGCAACCTTCACCCTCCTCCTTGCTGCCGTCTGGCAAGCCTGGGCCACCAACATGTCCCTTCAAGCCTGGCGCGTAATGTGGGACAGGTGAGCGCAGGCCAAGGCGGTGGCCACGAGGTTAAAGAAGGCTGTGAACCATGGATGCCTGTCAATCCAGGGAAGGAACTTGAACGTGTTTGTTGTCGAACATCCTTTGAGCCCGGCAAGTCCGGAGCTGGTGTGTCAGGGGGAGGTCACACACGCAGCTCAGCTTGGAGATGCTCCTCTTTGGAGCACCTGCGGGGGCCTGCCGGAGTGTAGCCAGTCCGTTGCTGTGGGCCTTTGCTCTCGCTAGGAGCAGTGTCTCGCCCCGGTGTCTGAGTACCAGTGAATGTTCGGGCACATCTCATGGGCCGGGCAGGGCTGAGATTTAGCTTCACAAATGCATCTTTCCCAGGAGGCTGCACAAGACTTTACATGCTAACGAATATTCGTCCAATTACCCATGACATATGTGTGGCTGTGTGCCCAGAGGTGTCTGGTTTTCTGTGAGCCAGTCGCCCCAGGCTGCAATAACCTCAGCACTCACAAGCTAACGAGGATGAGGCCTGGCCAGCATTTTCAGGTAGAACTTGTTAGGAAAGCCCTGGGCATTGCCAGAAGTGGTGTAGGCCATTCAAGAGGTTGTGAACTCTTAGACCTTGTCTACACGAATCCCGTCGATCTAATTTACGTGACGTCAGCGATGCAAATAGCATAGCTGAAGTCGATGTATTTATCACGGTGTCTTCCATGTGGTAAGATCGGTGGGGGCTGCTCTCCTGTCGACTCCAGCTACTCTTCTCATCCTGGTGGAGTACTGGGGTCAACAGGAGAGCGCTCAGAGATTGATTTCTCATGTCTAAGCAGACGTGATAAATCGACCACAGATGGGTGGATCACTGCAGATGGGCCCCGAGTTAGTGCTACAGTTAGCATGGTTGTGGCAGTTAGTGCATCTGCATATGAGTGCAGGGTTGTTCTCCAGGATCAGGGATATGTTCTTGTCATCACATCGTGTGCTCTCTCTGTTACTGCCTCTGCAAGCAGGCTAGACATCTTGGTACGGTTTCCTTGTGAGATCACCACCGATGAGCCCAAATCATGGTGTTGCTCTTTCTGCATTCGCTCCAGCTTTGCCAGTTTCTTTCTAGTCACCAGGGCCCACAATGAAACACACCGTTCTGGCGCCAGTCGCAAGTGAGCCCTGTAGACAGAAATCGTCATCTTGCTGTGTCATGACCCGAGACCTCTGCATAGGCTGCCCCTGCAGTGAGGTGCTTGGGCCTTTCTTGCTTCCTTACCATGTGCAATCATTCTCTCCCAACTAGCCTAAATGGAAGCCCTGTCCTCTCAGGTGTGATAGGTCCCATGGCATTGTACACAGCACTCAGGGGTTAGCATTGGTGTCCTAGCCCAGTTCCACTTGGGGAATTTTGTTCTGCACCTCTTAATTACCTTGGAGAAGTTAGTCTTCACTTCACCTGACTTAAAGGCGAATGAACCCTCTATTGCAGGGTGGCTGGTACAGAGAAGCTGCCGCATGTCAGTGCTGGGCGAGTGGTCATGCCTGCTCTCTCTTATGTTCGTACATACTGATTAGAGCCGTTGATTAATCGCAGTTATCACAATTAATCACAGTTTTAGTCACACTCTTAAGCAATGGGCTACCAACTAAAATGTATTAAGTATTTTGGATTTGTTTCTACATTTTCAAATACATTGATTTCAATTAGAACACAAAACCTGTACAAAAGTGTTATATTATTTTTAGTACAAATATTTGCACCATAAAGATGATAAAAGAAATAGTATTTTTTCAATTCACTTCATAAAAATACTTTAGTTCAGTCTCTTTACTGTGAAAGTGCAATTTACAAATGTAGTTTTTTTTGTTACATAGCTGCACTCAAAACCAAACCAATGCAGCACCTACAAGTCCACTCAGTCCTACTTCTTGTTAAACCATTCGCTAAGAGAAACAAGTTTGTTTACATTGACGGGAGATATTGCTGCCCGCTTCTTTTTACAATGTCACCTGAACATCCTCACATGGCGCTTCTGTAGCCAGTATTGCAAGGTATTTATACATCCCATATGCTAAGCATTTGCATGCTCCTTCATGCTTTGGCCACCATTCCAGAAGACATGCTTCCATGCAAATGACACTCATTTAAAAAGAATGCGTTAATTATATTTGTGACTGAGCTCCTTGGGGGAGAATTGTATATCTCTGGCACTGTGTTTTACCTGCATTCTGCCATATATTGCATGTTAAAGCCATCTGGGATGATGACCCAGCACATGGTGTTCATTTTAAGAATACTATCATTGCAGATTTGGAAAAATGCAAAGGTACCAGTGTGAGATTTCTAAAGCTAGCTACAGCACTCAATCCACCAAGTAAGTATCTGAAGCTATGTCCCAAACCTGAGAGGGTTGAGGTACAAAGCATGTTTTTGGAAGTCTTAAAGGAGCAACACTCCAGTGCAGCAACTACAGACCCGGAACTACCAACACATAAATTCAGCCTTTTGCTGGTGGCATCTGAAATGTGTTGGTCTGCACAGTGTTGGATCGTCATCGAGCAGAACCCATTAGCACATGTCCTCTGGAGTAATGGTAAAAACAGAAGGCACATCTGAATTTTTTGTGCATCTGACATATAAATATCTTGCAATGCCAATTACAACATGCTGTGCCTGCTCTCACTTTTCTGGTGATGTAAATAAGAAGAGGGAAGCATTATCTCATACAAATATAAACAAAGTTGTTTGTTTTAGCAATTGGCCGAACAAGAAGTAGGACTGACTAGACTTATAGCCTCTGAAGTTTTACATTGTTTTATTTTTGAATCCAGTTATTTTATATATAATTTTCCAGAATTTTCAGGCAATAAGTTTTCATGATAAAGAGATTCCACTACAATCTGTACAGTACTAATGTGAATTGAAAATACTATTTCTTTAATTTTTTTACAGCACAAATATTTATAATAAAATGCAAAGTGAGCATTGTACACTTTGTGTTCTGTGTTGTAATTGAAAATGTGAAAAACATCCAAAACTTTTTATATAAATGGTATTCTATTATTGTTTAAGAACGCAATTGATAGCATGATTAATCATGATTAATTTTTTAATTGCTTGATAGTCATAATACATATACTACCTCTAAAGCATTTCATGATGAAAATCACTGTAAAAGTGCAAGTTATTGTAGTACTTTTAAAACTCCAATTGTGTTTTATTTGTCACGGCTAATGTGGTATGAGCCCTAGAAATACCTATGATCGATATTTGTATTGTCCATATGCCAACTGAAAGCAAATCTTGAGTCCTTGCACATTGGTAACGGAGGGGAAATCTGTGAGCTGGAGTCCAGGTATTTCTTAGTGCAACTTATTTATTTACAGCGTCCGGGGTCCTGGTGCAAAGGTGGTCACAAATAGCACATAGGCATACCCTCTCTTTTGGGAATCTCAAGCCCAAATCCACCAGGCTTGGTTCCCAGGAAGCAACTCTGCAGCAGGAACTGAGGTTAGTTAGAGTAAGGCCGACAGTGCACTTAGGGATCTACTGTGTCTCAGATGCACAGCTGTAGCGCTATGTAACCCACTCCGAACCTCTCTGACAAGCCGTCTGCTTTTGGCGCAGGATGGCTTGGCCAGCAGGCCCTGTATTAGCTGCTCAGTTCCAAAGGAGAAATGCTTGTTTGGGGAGCTCGGTCCCGGTGCATCCCCTGCCCGGCCCTGGGAGCTGAGACTTTTGGTTCCTCATGTGAGCGGTGAAGGGGAAACCGTTCTCAGTCTCTGCATTTGGGTGAAAATAATTTCCTTGCGTTCAGGACAAATGCTCGGCAGCTGAACAAGCCCAATTCCCCAGTGTGTTAGAAACGGCTCCAGTCAGATGGTACCGGGCTCTCGGGTCGCTGTAGAGCAGAGTAAGGCCATGAGAGAACTGGCTGAAATGCTGAGCTGGCGGCAGGGCATTGTGATGGGGAAACACTGGTCTTCCAGCCTAACCTCCATGCCTTTCCGTCTCAGGCCCATCTCCGTCTGGCACAAATTCTTAGCAAATGGCCCTGCAGCACCTCAGAGACTAACTGGACGTGGAGATGGGATCAGGAGCTTTCGTGGGCACAGCCCACTTCTTCAGGTGAATGGAGTAAAAGGATGCAGGTTGCAAATAAATAGCAGAAAAACCTGGCCCCCTTAACTCCATTCGCCTGAAGAAGTGGGCTGTGCCCACGGAAGCTCCCGATCCCATCGACCTGTGTGGTTAGTCTCTGAGGTGCTGCAGGACCAGTCGCTGCTTACGGTTTTCAGTGAGGTTACGTCTGCACTGCACACTTATTTTGAAAGAAGCTATTCCAGAATCATTCTTCCGAAATAGCACGTCTACACTGCAGGGAAGCCTCAAAATTAGTCCGAGGCCGGCTCCCCTAATGTAGACGTGCTCTCTCATGGCGATCGGGAGAGGTCCCAGATGATCGGAAAAAGGCAAATGTAGGGCCCATCTTTAAGAAAGGGAAGAAGGACAATCCAGGGAACTACAGACCAGTCTGCCTCACCTCAGGCCCCGGAACAATCATGGAGGGATCCTCAGGGAATCCATTTTGAAGCACTTGAAAGAGGGAAAACTGATCAGGAATAGTTAACATGGATTCACCAAGGGCAAGTCGTGCCTGACCAATCTGATTAGTTTCTATGATGAGGTAACTGGTTCTGTGAACATGGAGAAGTCAGTGGATGTGATAGACCTTCGCTTTAGCAAAGCTTTTGATACGGTCTCCCACAATATTCTTGCCAGCAAGTTAAGGGAGTATGGATGGATAAATGGACGGTAAGGTAAATAGAAAGCTGGCTAGACTGCTGGGCCCAATGGGTAGTGCTCAATGTCAGGCTGGCAGTAGGTTTCTAGCAAAGTGCCCCAAGGATCGGTGCTAGGGCTGGTTTTGTTCAACATCTTTATGCATGACCTGGCTGAGGGGATGGATTGCACCCTCAGCAAGTTTGCAGATGATACTAAGCTAGGGGGAGAGGTAGATATGCTGGAGGGCAGGGATAGGGTCCAGAGTGACCTAGACAGATTAGAGGATCTAAAATATCTGATGAGGTTCAACAAGGACAAGTGCAGAGTCCTGTACTTGGGACAGAAGAATCCCAAGCATTGGTACAGGCTGGGGACTGAATGGCTAAGCAGCAGTTCAGCAGAAAAGGACCTGGGGGTTACAGTGGATGAGAAGCTGGATATGAGTCAACAGGGCGCCCTTGTAGCCAAGAAGGCTAATGGCATATTAGGGTGCATGAGGAGGAGGTTTGCCAGCAGATCCAGAGAAGTGATTATTCCCCTTTATTCGGCTCTGGTGAGGCCACATCTGGAGTATTACATCAGATTCTGGGCCCCCCACTACAAAAAGGAGGTGGACGCATTGGAGAGGGTCCAGCGGAGGGCAACTAAAATGATTAGGGGGCTGGAGCATATGACCTATGAGGAGAGGCTGAGGAGTTGGGCTTATTTAGCCTGCAGAAGAGCAGAGTGAGGGGGGATTTGAGAGCAGCCTTCAGCTCCCTGCAGGGAGGTTCCAAAGAGGCCGGAGAGAGGCTGTTCTCAGCGGTGACAGGTGGCAGAACAAGGAGCAACGGTCTCAAGTTGCGGGGGGGGAGGTCTAGGCTGGATATTAGGAAAAACTATTTCCCTAGGCGGGTGGGGAAGCGCTGGGCTGGGTTCCCCAGGGTGGGGGTGGAGTCTCATCCCTAGAGGTGTTTAATTCCTGGCCTGACCAAGCCCTGGCTGGGATGGTTGAGTTGCCGTGGGCAGGGGGCTGGCCTGGATGCCTCCTGAGGGCTCTTCCAGCCCTGGGATTGTAGGGTTGGGTGCTTCTAAGACAGAGACTGCGCTGCTAGCGATAGGCGTGGTAGGAAGAGAGCTGGAGATCCAGGCCCCTGGTGTCAGAGGCCTGGGCTGAGGGAGCGGTCACAGCTTTGCTGACACGGCAAGAGGCGGCTGGACGGAGGAGTTCGGCCCTGCCCGCATGCTGGCTCATGGAGCCTGGTGAGAAGGGGGCTGGAACTGCAAACCCACCCGGCTCCCTCCGCGAGGCTGGGCCCAGATACACCCACAAACACAGTCCTGAAGGGTGGCACCAGAACGCCCAGTGGTGCAAGCACCCCCCGGAATAGCATCGGGATGCGCTGGCCTCCCCTACGCAGACGGGCAGGGGCACAGGAAGAGGGCAGAGATGTGTGAACCAAGACATACAAGGGTGAGGGTGGAAGCCAGGGCTGGCCCACAACATCTTGGCACCTGAGCCGGGGAGCTCAAATGACGCCCCCATTCCCCCTGGCTTGGGCCAAAACTTCGAAAGGTCCCAATTCTGCTTCCTTCCTGTTCCACTCCTCTCTGGGACTGCTCCGCTACCTACACAGGCACCAGCAGCAGACACAGTTTTCTGCACTCGGGGCCTGGTGGCGCCCCCCACAGTCTGGCACCTGAGGCGGCCGCCTCAGTTCGCCTCACGATAGGGCCAGCCCTGGTGGAGGCCGTTTGTGGAGCTTTTGTCCAGGGCATCTCGGATTTCTTTGAATTTCCCCAGCTTTGAATGTCTCCTCTGATGCCCTTGCAGAATTCGGACAGCCCCAGGGCTGGTGCACTATGTAGCTGGGGGCAGGGGTGTCACTGCTCGGAGCAGAGGATTTGGGGGCCTTTTATTTGTGAATTTTGTTCCGTTGGGCAGGGCATTGTGGCATTTGTAAGGTGATGTAGGTAGAAGTTTCTCTGCACAGCCCTTGCCTGCACCCAATTCCCGCTGTTGCAGGCCTAGAATCCAAGACATGGTCTGTTCAGAAGCTGCAGCCGTTTACTGCTGCATATGCCCTTGTCTGGTTTTGGGTGCACACAGATCTCTGCTAATGCCCCTCAGAGCTGCTCTGTGAATCTCTGAAGCTATTCCAAGAATAGGCCCCTCCTGAGCAGGAAACAAAACAACTGGGCCCACAATTTGGTACTTCTGGGATGTGGCAAAAAGGCTCTGGGGTCAAGGGGAGATGGGCAAACGTGAGATGAAGAAAGGGCAGTCTTTGTAGTGATGGGATAGTGCAGTAACTGCGTTCCTTGGCAGAGTTGGGTGCTTGTTTGGCCTCTCAGGAGAGATTCAAATACTGCCCAACTAGGTTTTGTTCTACCGGTGGTGCACATTCACACATGCCTCGGTGCACATACAAATTATTCTGCACATGGATGGAAAAGATTAGGGGGAACTTTGGTCCTGTCCCCCTTTGAAGAGCCCCCCAAAACAGGGATGTGTCACAAAAGCAGATGGAGTTAGTTCTTCCCGGAGTGCAGAGATGATCCTTATTCCCAAAGTCAGTGGGATGTTCCTGCTGATGCCCCGGGCTCAGCCTGAGGAAACGCGGTATGCAGGTAGGATTTTATCTTACTGCTCCTGTACAAAACTATGGTATGCCCGCATCTTGAGTACTGTGTACAGTGGCCTTGGAAAGGGTTCAGAAAAGGGCAACTAAAATGATCAGGGGTTTGGAACAGGTCCCATCTGAGGAGAGGCTAAAGCGACTGGGACTTCTCAGTTTGGAAAAGAGAAGACTGAGGGGGGATATGATAGAGGTCTATAAAATCATGAGTGGTGTGGAGAGGGTGAATAAAGAAAAGTTATTCATTAGTTCCCATAATATAAGGACTAGAGGACACCAAATGAAATTAATGGGTAGCAGGTTTAAAACTAATAAAAGAAAGTTCTTCTTCACACAGCGTGTAGTCAACCTGTGGAACTCCTTGCCAGAGGAGGCTGTGAAGGCTAGAACTAGAACAGAGTTTAAAGAGAAGCTAGATAAATTCATGGAGGATAGGTCCATAAAAGGCTATTAGCCAGGGGGTAGGAATGGTGTCCCTGGCCTCTGTTTGTCAGAGGCTGGAGAGAGATGGCAGGAGACAAATCGCTTGATCATTGTCTTCGGTCCATCCTCTCCGGGGCACCTGGTGCTGGCCACAGTCGGTAGACAGGATACTGGGCTAGATGGACCTTTGGTCTGCGCCAGTACGGCCGTTCTTATGTTCTTATGTTCTTATGTTAGCATTTTCATTTAGAACAGCAAACGAGTTCCATGCTGCTGTGGGACGAGAGCAGGGAAGATCCCTCAGAATGCTGGCGGTTCCTCTCTGGGGAAGGAATCCGACCCAACCTGTTTTACCGGTGAGGAGACACGGACCCCCCGGCCCGGCCCCGCGCCGCAGCTTGGTCCGTCTTCTGGGGGCAGGTCGCTAGTTAACGCATCTGAGGGCCGTATCTGAGAATAGCAGCACATGCTAATTCATTCCGCCGGCAGCGAGCACACTGAGATGACAGCTGGGAGGGGTGGGTCTGAAAATGGCAGCAGATTGGTATTTTGAAAGGGGAGGGAAGTTTGCGAATGATGAATAAGCAAGATGACATTTGGTGCTCACGCTGAACGTGCATTCGTTGTCCACATGAGGGTCAGCGCGCCTAACCTCCCTTGATTAGGCCTCGGGCTGCCCAGCAGCTGACTGGGTGGATACCCTTCAGACGGTAACAAAAAGAAAGGCCGAGATAATTAGGCCAAGTTGAACTGCAGGAGGTAGCCAGCGTCTCTGCTGCCTTTTGTATATTCATGACCCAGCATGATTGATGGAAGGACAGTGTTTGGTGACACTGTCATTTGCAAGTTGAAAGGTAGATACAGACTGGAGCCACGCTCAGATGTGCCTTAAACTGGGACCTACAATAAGCTCATTTGGATGCTGATGATGTTCGCATCTGCATTTCTTTGTTTCTAACTGTTTCAGGAGGACATCTGTTAATTTGCACAGATTAGCTTGGGTGCTTTCATTTAAAAACATCAAATTATGTTGCAGGAATGTTTATTATAAAAGTTTCCAGCAAAGTTTAAACTGATTTTTGGGAGCCATGTGGAGCATTCTACTGGGAAGAGCCATTCTTAAAAAAAAAAAAAAAATAGAGCAGGTTTTTTATTTCAGCCTCCCATGCCCCGCACTGAAAGCCTTGTGTCTGCTCCAGTGTGAGTAGAGATGTGTTAGCAAAAGGCTGTGCTGAATTATAAATTCCAGGATAAATGAGGCTTGCTAAATTTCATATCTGCTCAGGAGAAGTTGGCCTCTCTCTGGTCAGAAAGCCTTTACCTCAGAAGAGGGAAAAAAATCAAATGTAATTAATTCAAGAGGGAAAATGCTTTTACTGTGTAATATTTAGTCACATATTTCAGGAATAATAGCGCTGCTGTCAGAGAATTACATTTTTCAAAGGCATTGCTTTCCCTAACGTAGGTGGCGTGAGCTGGGGGGGGAGGTTTCATCTCCGTCCCCACGCCTGACTTCCTCCCATTTTGTAGCCCACGCGTGTTTGGTGGGGCCCCTTCCCGCGGGGGTTGGTTCCTTGCCTCCGCTGCTTGGGCACGCTGCCCGCGGGGCGGTGGGTGGGCAGTGTGCAGCATGGTGCACACACCAACTTCGGCTGCCTCCAGCCCTTCCTGCACGAGGGGCTCGTATCACCCTGCGCCTCACACGGAGCCTTTGGCAGCAGCCTCGGCCCCTGCCCCACCCCTGGGCAGCTCCCGTCGCCCCCAACACCGGCCAGAGCAGCCCCCTGGCACACAGCTTGGTCCATCCCAGTAAACCCCAGTGGTCCTGGCGCAGGGACGGACACCCTCTGCACACACAGCACAGGGGCCGGGGGCTTGGCTGGGGGGGGGTAGGGTTGCCAGGTGTTTGGTTTTGAACTGGACAGTTCAGTATTTGAGCTTTCTGTTTGGGAAACAAATTGAGAAAATAGAACTGTCCGGTATTTTCTAAATCAGATGAAGATTGTGTGTCCGGTATTTTTGCTGAAGCCATCTGGCAACTCTGGGGAGGGCGGGCTCTGGCTGTAGGGGGCAGACCTCAGGCACAAGGAGTGTGTGTGTGTGTGTGTGTGTGTGTGTGTGTGTGTGTGTGTGTGTGTGTGTGTGTGTGTGCGCGCGCGCGCGCGCAGGGCACATGTGGCATTAGACAATTCACAGATTTAGTCAGGAGCAGAACATATGCAGCGTGCTAGTGCGTCTCTTTCCTACAAACAATCTACGTGGCTAGTGGCAATGCAGACTTCATTGGCACCTTGCCTGAACCGCGCTGAGTTCTGCAGTTACTCAAGCAGTTGCTTGGGGAGGCTGGGAAGTCGGCCCCCCGTCTCTGTGCCCCCGGACCAGGTAGAAAATAGGGAGAGAGCTGCTAAATGATGTATTTAGGAAGAAGCTGCTCTCCACGCACATTTGAAACGTTACCGATCTGCCAGAAGGTCCATTAACATAAATGTTTAACTCAGACACACACAAACTTATGTACCGAAATGAAAATGTTTCATGCATTAATTTGCCGCCGAAGTTACTAACATAACAATTAGAACAACATTCTGCCTGCTTACACTTAAATTTCCCGGGGCACTGTTCAGCGGTAATGCACAGTGTTGATATAGGATCTCCCTGCAGCAGTTTATTCTGGTGTTAAATTGAATTCTTAACCGTTTTAAACCTGGTCTTGGTGCGGTAAGGAGGCGGCACTGGCAGCGGTAACCCAGTGCCAGAGCAGCGCACGGGGGTTTGCGTTGCTCCAGTCGCTGCTGCGTGCAGAGCTGAGGAAGCGGTCACCGGGCGAAAGGCATCTCAAACACACCCCCGCGTCTCTTGCCCAGCACAGTTTGAAGCAGGACAGCAAAGCAAAGGCGGCTAGAATGCAGCAGCACAAAGAGCAAGGCCGCTAGCGTAGCACTGGGTCATTGCTCACAGCTGCCTGTCACTTTTGCTCCCTCCCAGACTCCCCCCGCGGGTCCTCTCCCTTGGGAGGCCTGCACTGTGCTGGGGAGGAGGGTTACACGCCAGCTCCAGGGACTGGGAGGCTAGAAAAGCCGAGCGGTTTGCATCCCGGTCCCGTCGCTGAGCTGAGAGCCGAGGGTGTGTTGTTAGCGAGCGAACCCCAGTCACATGGCGTTTCCAACCGCATGGCCCGACGGCCCGACGCTGGGGGCTGGGAAGCAGCCACTGCAAACGCGCCTTCTCCGAGCAAATGCTTGTCCTAAACTGAACACTGTAGAATAAAAATGGAAGCATAAAAATAGCAGTTGGAAAGATAAAACAGCATTTATAGTCCTAATAAAACTGTTGTGGCTTCCACAGGAAAACATGCTTTGTACCCTAATGCTCACCTGCAAAGGCTGTCGAGTTTCGGAGAGTTATAGCTGTTTTTGTAAGAGAAGCACAGAGATTTGCTTCAGGGCTGAGTGATAGATTCTCCTGCCTGGAGCATCCCAGAGTGTTTATACATGGCTTGTATGGCAGCTTTCATAAGACATTTACCCCATGATTTGCGATGAGCTTATGTGTGAATAATTAATGGCAATTAATCCTTAATTACAGTAATTAGGCAAGTCACAGGAAATTAAGCTGCAGCTGGAGAAGACCATGCCTGGGAAGAGAGGATTGGGGGCTGTGTGAATGTGCCATTCACTGACAACATTACTAGGATGAGCAGCATTCAGCAGCGTTGGCATTTCTGGTGGCAGCCTTGGGTCGGAGGAGCGTGCGGCGTTAGCAGCCATCTCTAGTTGTCTACAAGAGGTGTTCGTTGAAGTGCCAAAATGTTATGTTGCATATGGTGATTATCTAAATTTATTGGTTGCCATAATTCAAATGGGTGTAATTGTTTTTGGCTTGATAACCAGGACGCTGCTGGCATCAGCCACGCTACAACTTGGAGAAACAATTAATCCGGGTTTGCAATTAGGAGACCAGATAATGTGAGTGACTGGAAATTAGCGGAGAAATTTTCAGTCAAAACCAGCAGAATGGATAGTTCCTTGGTTGAGGAGTTAATTACTTTATTATTAGCTGCCTGGCTGTTTCCATTAACATGCCGACACAGGAAGGGGCAGCCGCTCGGAAGGCCCTGCCAGTAGTTTGGGCACAGAGACCCACGGGGGTTTAAAGGAGATGCAGACAGACAAACATGCACTTCATTCCGTGCAGGAACGACTCATCCTTCACTGGCTAAGTAGCTCCTTGCCTTCAGGAGCCACGTCTGCAGTAGGCACTGGCAGTCCTGTTGTGGACAACCTACCGTGAGGCTGTTGTGCGACTGGGAGATTAGGAACCTTCCCCTCATTGTGAGGTTTTTAAAATGTGTTCCAGGAATTGTGTGTGCGTCCAAATGGTGCTTGTTTTGGCCAATAACAATCCAGGGCAGAGACCGGGAGGGGTGTGCGCGTCAGTGTCGATGGAACCACATGTCAGAGTCCTGAGTTCACAGAAAGGTGCCCACACGTTCTCCCCAGATTGTGGGGCTCCTATAATTCACCCAATGACTGTGAGGGACATGCTCCCAAACCTGCTTTGGTGCATTAGCGGAGCCTTTGATAGATTTAACCCAAACAAAGAATCGGTTATGGGGTCCCGAATATACAGGCGACAAAGCCAGGCCAGGGTGTGATTTCAGAGGAAGACAACCGAGAAGGAGGTCTTCCCATTAAACCCCCCCTCCCCCCACACACATGTATATAGTAGTGACACCAGGTATTTTACAGCTCTGGGGCCTACATACTACATGTATGCCATGTATGCACTGTGCTCACTGCTAAGCGAGTATCTGAGAATAAGCATTTATATTTTAGAAATAAAGGCCCCAGGACTTGTATTTGGGAAGTCTGCAGTTGTTTGTAATATGAAAATGTGTCAAATTTCAGCTCCTTGGACATAGGCTCAGGATCAATTTTTAATTTCCTTATACAGCTAGATGACTCATTTGAAAGAGAAAATCATGACACGGTGAGATGACATTTGGATGTACACGAGTTGTTTCGTTTCTCTGCTTTGTGTGCACTTTTGGGTGGAAATAAGTCACACTTTCTTAATAATGGTCCTGATTTTATAAATGATTTCCCCCCTGAAATAAGCAATCCATTCATTTTAATATGTAGAATTGGTTTGCTAGCAGGGCGACAGTTTAAAAAGACTTCCAACTGTGACAGAAGTGCAGCCATATTGCTCCCTATTACTCGCGAAGGTAGTTGTTTAGAAGAGAGAATGTTCTCCCTGGAAATGTTTAAAGTGCTGTAATTTTATTTAGGATAATGAGGATTTATAACAGTTTTACCCGATGAAAACCTGCCTTTAGACAGAGCGAAATAGGCTGTTTTGGTTCCTGAGTGTGCTGAGCGGCAGGGTTTTTTGGGGCATGGTGACAGTGAGAAGCATTTCTGTTGGTTATTATGCAGCTTATTCTAAACTGAGGCCATAGACCATTGAGAACTATCCTGTGTGCGAATTTACCATAAACGTGTGTGTGTGTATGTGTTATTTTTAATCACTCCAGGAACTGATTAAATGCTTGGTTTAGATGCTATTTTAGTTTGAATGATTTGCCCATATCTAGAATTTTAGCTGTGTATTTCAGGGCAGTGTGAAAAATAACCAAGCGAATGAATTTCATGTTTGGATGGACACAAAATTCTGGCCCCATTGAAGTCAACAGGACTCTTCCCATTGATTTCGTGGGGCCTAGCACTTCACCTTTTAGCCCACGGCTTTCTTGTAAGGTCATCTCCACTTATTTGTATTATTGTTTGTTTTTAGAAACACATGGCCTAATTCAAAAATGCTTTCACGTGATGAATATCTCCTCCAGTGTAATGCTGAAAGCAGAGCATTATAACCCAGAGCCTCACAGTACATTTAATGCCCTCTTTATAAATATAAAGAAGAAGGAATTGAACTGTTACAGATTTTTATCAGGTTTTATCTCCTCACTGAAAATCTGAGCTCTCAAAACATTTCTAATTTCCCTTATTTGAAGGTTCAAACAGTTTCAAATTACTGCCCGTGGATTGTTCTTGACATCCAGAATAGTAAATTTGAGCTGTGGAAATGCTGGAATGTGTTGTGTGTGCTTTTCCTGAACAAGGGAATTCAACGGGTAAATTACAGTCATTTACTTGGAGTGTAATTTACTGAGAGCCTTTAGGCAAATGCAAGAGAAAGGACAGCAGAAGAGAAAAAATAGCTAAAAACTCCCTTTGCAGATGGAATGCAACATCTATTAATGTAACCAAGATTATGTACATGCTCTGTATTTAAAATATATGCAATTCTTATTTATTTTCCCCACCAAAAGGGCAAGGATTTTTAAGTGTGACTGATTTATGTGAAAATTAGAATTTAGAACATCTTATGTTAGCCACACATCTTTGTGTTTGTATATTTTACATACATTTATATCTGTAGAGGGATCCTCTAATATTCACAGTTGATTAAAAACTATTAATTCAATTACAGTTTCAAATATTTGATTTATTATTCGGGATAACTTTAAGTAAAAATTGTCAGTTTTGTCCTATAGTATCAGCAAGGATTTCTTTCCATAACATTTTATGTTTTGTAGAAATACATATTGTAATTTTATAAATATTATAAATAGCACCAAAACTGGACATTTAATAAACTTTCAGATAGATGTTCATATGTAGTTAATATAGCAAAAACACTTGGTACATTTTGTCTTTGTTCAAAATTTAACATATTATAGAAGCAAACTCCACTATTTTTAATATATAAACACATGCACACTGGAATCATTCTCCAGAACTCTTCTGACCAAGGCTTTTCATGAAAAGCAGTGTGCACTGTAGTAATTGCTAAGCAAACAGAAAACTGTGTTGTAAAGTGGTTTTGTATGGCATATTGTAATTTGACACTTAAGTTGTGCCCTGCATTACCCTGTGTCATAATTGATGGCTAAAGAAAAGCACATGCTATGCTAATCATTTGTTAGAATAGCTTGTTAAATTGCAGTTGCCAATTTAAAATAAACTATGGAATGCTTGTCTGTATTTTAAGGTTTGCAGTCTACTGTTTTAAACAGTCATTTTAAAGCTGTTTTTCAACTTTATGTTGCATACACCCTGTTCTGCCTTTCTACACAAGGTCAGCATGTTCGCTGGTTTAATAGCAGACCATCAAAAACAAAATCAATGTGGTGCGTGTTTCACACTAGTATCATAAGAGATTTTCCCATTTGTAGCACCTTGGGGTGCGGATCCCCAGTTCCAAATGACAGTATTTATGCCCTGTTAATACTGCGCTGAAATGGAGATGGGGGATTGATGTTAAGAGTTGTCCGAACTTGTCTTTTTGAGACCCCTGTGTCTTACATCGCCCGACATAAAACACCAAGAGGAGCTGCCTCCACTCAGAGCAGAGGAGCTAAGCAAGCATGGCCGGTGTTTACAGGAGGTGGGATTTGTCAGCTGCAGGATTCGAATTAAGATCTTTGGTGAGAAGAGGGTTCTGCGACTGAATCTAAATCAGAATCTCGGGGCTTATTACTCAAAATCAAGTGGCTTTATCGCTCTCGGAGGGGACTCAGCAGCGCTACCGTGGAAAGACTCAAGTCCGAGATCCACCAGGATGTTACCAGTCAGGGTGTGGAGCACTCCGCCTCCGCTAACCCCAGTGACGTGTCACCCCGCTGACCGCAGGCACCGCACGGCAGCCAGGAAATGTTACTTCTGCAGAGGGTTGTGATTTAACGTGGGTAGAAGGGTTATTCATTTCCAATCTAATGCCTTTCATTTGCAGCCACGGTCTGTGGGGCTGTTTCCTTTCCAGAGCCAGCCAGTTGACTGGCTCCGTTGTGCAGCACAGTGGAAGGGGGCTGGGGGCTAGTTTCAGTTGCATGTTCAGTGACACCAGCGACGGCGGGCTGTTGATGCGTTGCCCACGTGCCAGGCTAGCCCGTGGCCTACGTCTGATCCCTGGGAAGAGGGGGATGCTGCACATTCTTGCAGGGTCAAGTCATTGCTCTGCATGGGGGCTGGCTTGGGAGGGACAGGCTCCTGCACTCTCGCGATAGAAGGTCCAGCAGCCTCAGACGCTAACCCCAGGCTTCTCTCAGGCAGGAAGTGGGTTTTCCAGCTGCGCTTTGAGGCACACCGAGTACTTGTGACTTTGGAGGGTTGCAACAAGCGGTGGGGAACGTCGCACTGGTGTTCCATAGAGAATTATCTCTGTACGACGGTGGCCACCGAGCTCTTCACTTTCGGGGGCAGCAGGGGGGACGATTGGGTGCCAGTTCTCTTTGAAATCTGGGCATTGCAGGGGGCGCTCTTCTCCCAAAGCCGCCGCTACAGATGTTGTACCTGGGAGATCCTGCCGCCCCCTTTGCTCCTCTGGGACTCGTCCGGAGAAGAGGCCACATCCCAGTGGTTTGGGTCGGAGGTTGATTGTAGTGAACCAGGCTGCTGCAGTAGAGGTGAGGCTACCTTTGTTCCCAAGGTCCTTGTCTGGGCAGGCCGAGCCAGCTGTCGCTTGGCCTCGGGGCAGCACTTACTCGTCCAAGAGAACCTGTGTCAGACCCAGCTGATTTTCAGCTTGGCCCTGTGTTCTCCCCAGTGCAGCAGTTCGATTTCATCACCAGTCTTGCCCCATCCGATGCCCCTTTGCTTAAAGCTGCCGCTCCTGGAGTCATGTGGCTCCCCCGGATTCTCAGATTTTAGTCTGAATAAGAGTCAGTGTCTAGCCATCCCGGCTGGGGAGAAGAGCTCGGGAGTGTGACCTGCAACGTCACACTGGAATCTCCATCACCGGAGATATTGAAGAGCCGTTGGACGGACACCTGGCAGGGATGATCTTGACGGTGCTTGGCCCTGCCGGGAGGGCGGGGACTGGACTCGATGCCTCGCGCGGTCCCTGCCAGTGCTAGTGTTCTGGGATTCTATGAATGTCTCCCACATCAGAAGGCAAATAGAAGGAACCACTAAGGCTTTCCTGGTAACCATTTCCTGACGGTTAAGGTAACCCCATGATTTTGGGGGCTGATATGATTTCAGTCCTGAGGTAGGCAGCACTGTTCAGGAGTGGGGTTTGTGACCCAATAGCAAAACTCTCCCGGATGTCAGTGAGAGCAGGGTCAAGCCGGAGGGTGGGGTGGGGGTGGGGGGAGAGCTTTGGAAAACCCTGCACCGAACATACACAGACCTGTGCAAACAGCCAGGGCACAGGTGCCATTGCTCACAACTAAATAGCAAATAGGAAACAGAACTACTTACAAATCAACTTTTGCTAAAGACCTCAGAATGTAGGGCAGAGAACTGGCTGGCAGCAAAATCCAGCCACATTAATTTGAGGAAACATTTCCAGTGTGCCTGTCCTAGGAAAATGACATGTTATCCTCACGGTATGTGGTACAAAGTGGAGATAATAGAGATAAATTCTGCTTTTCTGTTTTAATTCTGATGTATCTTAGGGTCTGTCTATACAGCAGCGTGATTTCGGAATAACAAAGTGTGTCTACACAGCAAGCCGTTATTTCGACATAACGGGCTTCTTACTCTGACGTCTGTAACCCTCCTTTCACGGGACATAAGGGAAGTGTGTTCTTCCTTCGGCTTTCTGCTGTGTAGATGGCGCCAAAGAACGAGTTAAGCTATTTCGACTTCAGCTACGCAATTGACGTAGCTGAAGTTGCGCAGCTTAATTCGACTTGTGCCCTGCTGTGTAGACGTGTCCATAGTGCAGAGCTGCTTTTGGCTTGACTGGGGGAGAAATGGAGCCAACGGTGATTGGAACGTGTAGGATTAAAATGCTGTTTTAGTCCCCCGAAGGGCCGTATTGTGTATACAGCTCACCGAGCCTTGTGCGAAGGGTGTGAATTCTGGGGCTGTGCCAGAATAAATCCTAACGTCCGTGAACGACACCCCTCCCACTCCCTCTACCTGAGCAATACCTTTGATTATCTGTAATCACTATTTAGAGTTCTCCCTCTCTCTCTGTGTACGGTTAACTCCGGGTTCTTAACCATTTTCCAAATAAGCTATCTGCATGAAGATGTGTTTGGAAGTAATGTTCCTATAGGTTCTGGTGATATAAATAATGTATGTGGAGAAGCTCATAAATGTAAGCTTGAATTTTCCTCAGTAGTTTTTGTTCTCAATCACCTTGATGAAACAATCTTGAAGGCGCTCTCCTTCCGTGGCATTTGGAATGAGTCCCTGACAGTCTGATTTTCCACCCCTGTTGTGATGCTGCTTTCTCTAGTTAATATTCCTCTGTAAGTGTCGTACCAAAGTAAACCCAAAGAGCCCCGCTCATGACACTAAGGCTGCATTTGCATTAATTATGCAGTCAGGGCTGGTGAGAAAATGCTGTCACAGAGCGAGAGGCAGTAAATGAGAACCCTCCAAGTGAGCCCGAATGAAGAGCATTAAGTTCATTTACATGGAGGCAAGAAGAGCCCTTGGATGCAAGGAAAGGCACAATGGCATTCCTCTTGTCGGCGCGTCCTGTGTTATTGTTCTGTGACTTCAGGAGGTAAAGGCCGAGTGTTCGCACTGACAAAAGAGACAGTGAAGCTCCCTTTGGTATGAACAACACAAATAATACCCCACCAATCCCGGCACGCACACCAGCCAGGAAGGTGGCAGGCCCTGCCCTTCATGGATACACCAGATTCTGGCTGCCTGGCCCAGCTGGGGAAGGGAAGGACTCCTCTCTCACCCACTGCGCTGGGGAAGAAGGGTGCATGCGCTGCCGAAGGAGTGCGGGGGTTACAGCAAGAGCTCGCCCTCCCCTGGCACGTTCCAAACGCTGAGCAAACAGTGGTGGCCTTGGCCTCATCATGCTCATCCCTATTATTCCGACTGGGGAAACTGAGGCATGGTTCCTCCCCCCACACTGAGGTGGAGCTGGAAATAGGCTCAGGCAGCAGCGGGGGTGGGTGCTGCTGCTGGCAAACGGGCTGGGCAGGCTGTCCCTGGATGCTGTCCAGTCCTGTGTCGGAGCCGGGGAGCAGGGGGGCGAGCTAGCCTTGCCCCCGGAGCGCTGCTGAGCCACCCAGCAGCAAAGAGCCCAGGTATGTTCACTCTGCATGGACAGCCTGCCCCCTCTCCCCCCCCCTGCTGGCCCCACCGGCTGGGCCGGGCTGGCGAGGACTCTGGGGACGGGGCCGACCCAGCAGGACCCAGCGTGGGGAGCTTGCAGGCACTACTCGAATAGCAATGGGAGGCAGAGACCGCTCGCCGTAGGAAGGGATTTACCGGACGGGCCAAGTGTAAAAAGTCAGGACGGGTCCCCAGCACCAGACAAAATGTCTCTGTCCGTCGCGCTCCACAGCAGCTCTGGGCACCCGAAGAGAGGGCTGTTGGGAGCAGCAGAGGCCTTGGGTTTCATGCATCCACAGGAGCCCAGATGGCAGCCCTGCTGAACAGAGACCTCGTCCTGTCTCGCGTTTATCAGCTGCCACTGGGCCGATTGCTCTGGCTGACCATAGCTTGAGCCCTTTGCCCGGGGAGACAGATGTGACTCTTGGCTGCGCGCTGCCAGCGTGCAAGATGCTGCACATCTGTACCACTGGGGAGGAAAATCCCGCTTGCTTTTCACCTCCGGACTCGCTATGCTAAACCCCGGCCAGCGCTGCATTCCCTGGCACTGCTGGTGTGTCTACACTGAGCTGGTCATCACTGAACACCGCCAGCTGCCTCCCCGTCACTGGACTTCCCTCTGAGAAGTCTGCCACGCCGGTTCGAAGCCCAGTGTCTGCAAGAGGGCAGGCCCAATAGCCCACTGGCAGGGGAAGGTGGGGAGAGCAGAGCTTTGGGCTGCACAAAGACATTTTCCTTGCCAGCAGCAAGACGGCCCGTGTCTTAGTTACACAAAGAGCAAAGGGGAACTAAAAACCCAGCAGCGTTCTGTATCTGTCTTTAAAACGTTCTGGACACCCCACCCTCAGCATCAGTTCCACCACACAAATGTCAGAATTTCATAGGAAAATTGAACTTGGATGAAGGCCGAAAATGCCTCTTTTTACACAAGACGTTTTACCTTCCCTGCTGCAAAGGAGTAAATTCACTCCAGGACAAAACATTGCTCTCCCAGCCCCTCCACCCCGGCTAATTCACAAAGAGAGCTTAAAAACACCAGGGAGGTTCCCACAGCTCATATCCCCAAGAGGGGGATGGAAAGGCACAGGGGGCTAGCTCTGGATTCACATTTCTAATAAACTTCTATCCGAGGAGGAATGTGGCAGGTCGGGTCGAGTGGAGGCTTCGCTGCAGCACCCGAGGAAACAACCCTCCTCTGCAGCACTCAGGTCCGAATCGCAAAGAAACAGCTAGTCCTGGGCCACCCGCTGTGCTGCCGACTTCTGCCGGCTTCTTGCGACCCTCCTGGACAGTGCACTCTGTGCCTAGACAAAAGGAGTCTCTTTGCTGCGAGCGTACTGATAATGATGTCTGCTCGCTGTTGAATTAAAATGAGCGTCTGTATTTCTGTTGTATTCATTTACAGCAATCAAGGAAATCTTCAGCTCACTCACGTGTGTGTCTGTATTATATAGAATATGGAATTGAAGTAAAATTTGTGACCTGCAGGCATATGGGAGTGCAGCTGCTGGAGTGGTTATATATAGCTTAGAAAGGAGTGAATAGGAATGTCTATTTAAAATATTAAAGTTGTGCTCTTTGATCCTTTGATATGTGAGGATTAATCTACTAATAATATATTACAATAAAATAGTTTGGGATTTTTTTATATCAAAATGTGGAAATTCCCTTTAAAATTCAAAACCTGTTGTCATCCATATTTATCTTCAGGACTTTCAGACACTTTAAACTACAGTTTCAATTTAAAATGACTTTCTTGTTATTCATACACTGACATCATTTTTCTCAGAATGATTTATACTTCAATAATAGCTTAAATTATCTTTTGCGTTCTGTGCTTTGATGTCATGCATACGGTGTCATCACAAGATAAACTTTCACATCTGAGAGTCAATAAATTGTGTATAAGTAGTCTAATGAAAAAAATTGTAAATGACGATAGAAATATATACCGTCTAGATATACATATATATTTAACAAAAGACCATGTTCGATCATACGGTGTCATTAGCTTTGACACCACTGGATGTTACCGGTTTGCAGTGATAGGAATCTCATAATACTATATCACGCTTTTATCCACTAAATAAAAACCTGCCCTATGTTTTATTACAAAGTAGGTGGCCTGAAGGAAAAATATATGTCTGCTTTCCTTTTGGAATAAAATATGCATTTGGGCTACTCATTTCATCTCCAATCTGTGTTATTCCTTAAAAATGCAGAACTGCCTGGAGTCCTCTTTAATATTTAATTCAACAACTTTTTAATCTGTCATTATGCTGTGATGAAGTAAGCATCAAGTGTCGCTGAAAAAGATTAAATTATACTTGGAAATAGGAATTGAAGTGATTTAGGGTTGGAGGCTGAGTATTTGCTTTGCACAAGTAATAACAGTAGTAGCTTGAGCGTAGAAGGGGTTTGGAGCTGGTTCTAAGGCCTCTGCTGAGCCCCACTCCCCTGTGGCTGCCCCTTGATTTACTCTGGCCCTGCTGCGCTGGGTTTGATGTAAATGGAGGTGGGAAGCGGAAATTCCTCGTGACAATACGTTAACTCTTCTCTGCTGCCGCATCCCGCTGATTTCCCTTTTCTCTGCAAACATCACCCAAAGGGCAGCCCTCTGAGCCCGGCACTGCCTCGCTAACTAGCTTATCTCAAACGGGAGCGGGCAGGAATAATTAATACCCGCCTCTGGAAGAGTGGATGGTGTGGAGCCGTGGAATACTTGTTCCTGTCCATTCGCGAGGGATTCCCCCGTGGAACGGGAACCGGCACCAACGTCACGTGGCGGTTTAACTCCCCACTTCTCTCTGCCCGCCCTGCCGAGTGTCTGGGTGGAAGGGTTGGGTGGGGAAGGCGCAGTGTCTCGTGGAAGCTGTGGCTGCCTTGAGCGACCTGGCTTCAAACTCTGCCCTATTACAAGTCCAGCCCACAGTGACTGTATCTCATCTCAGTCCCTGGCTGCAGGCCACCCGCCGCCCACGCTGTGGGAGCAGCAGGGTGCCCTGTGGCCGGGCGGAGGTGCAGGACTCGGGCTGCCTTCCTGCCACTGCAGGAGGTGGGTCAGCAGTTCGGCACTCCCACGCCTCCTTCCCGGACCGGCTTCCTTAGCACCGCTTTGCTGTGGCTCACAAAGCCACACAAGTGGGACCAGCACAAGTGGGATCCGCGCTGCCAGCCCGGAGAGCCACCATCCCACGCCTCCCAAAATCAGGAGGTTTAAAAGCAATGGCAAAGCACGGTTTGGGTTTCTCTCTTGACTTCATCTCCCTTTGTGTGGGTAAACGTTCCAGCTCCCCTACAGTCAAGGGCAATGATCCAACGTCTTTGCAACGCCCTCCCCAGCCTGGCAGGGTGTTTCTAGGAAGCCTGCTCTGGATTTTGCTAGTGTAGCTCTGCCTGCCATGGAAGGTGCATACATCCTGCTACTGCTCGGAGGGTGGGGGTGTCAGCCCATCCCGGAATCGACAACGTGCAAAGGAATTTGGGATTGATGCTCGACTTGGACACGTTTTGGACAAACCCAGCCGGCGGGCTGAGGCCAGAGTCTGATGCAAGCACGTGCCTCGCTTGGAGCGCAGGGCGGGCGTTTACGCTCCTCGCACAATGAATTTGAAAAATAGTTGAAATGATTCGACTCTCTCTGTATAAATGGGAGTGTGCGTGTGGATAAATGGGTCCAATTTATGATAATTACCCCAAATTATTTACTAACAAACCTGTACCAGTCCATGATAACTGTCATTCTAATTGTGCAAATGGCTTCAGATCTTTGATCAGATGTTTTATGGGCTCTTCTCCTCCCTGCTGTCTCAGCACCTCCCTTATTCCCAGGTCCCTCCTGTGATTTCCCCTGGCTCCCCCATATACTGCACTCTGCTCTAACCCTGTGCTCCTTTGTGCCCAGGCATGGGCTACGCCTGACAACGGGGGCTGGTGACTCCGTCCGACCCCCTCGCGCGCCGAGCTGTGTCTGCGGGGTCCCCCATGCTCAGACTCACGGCACCTCAGAACTTCTTACACTGCTACGGCCAGAGCGCCTGCCACAGGCTGGGAAGCCGTGTGATTCACGACTCCTCTGGGAGAGTAGGCAACCTCACTAGGCCCCGCTCGAGTGCTGTTTGGGGCTTTCTGTGGGCCCGCGTGCTAGCCAGGCCCTGGCTGTGCACAGTGATGACTTGCAGCTGACAGGCAGAGAACTTTTCTGTGGGTCTAGAAGGACGTATAGCGCAGCAGGAGGGAGCTGTGCTGCCCAGCGCCCTTTCACCTCCTCAGACTGTAAATGTTGAATCATTAGATACTGGCATGGAACGTCTTTCAAACTCGCGTTACTATCCCATTGCGACGAATTACCTTTAAAAAAAATCATAAATATAAATTCGCGTGACTGCTCCTGCAAATTATGTATGACGTCGCGGTGTGGAGATCAGAGTTCCAATTACAGTTCAGTGTTTGTGTCCCCCCCCCCCAATTGTGTTGTCATTAAGATCTGCATTTGTCACCAACCTGCCTTTTCAGCTTGTGCGGGAGACATGTTACCGCCCCCAGCCCCACTGCGCTTGTAGGGGAAAGTAAACGCATGTCTTTGTAGAAGAATAAATAAAAAGCAAGCTGAGTCAATAAGTGGGTTCAATTCCTGCCTCCAGCAATGGCGGACAGCTCATTTTGTAGATGTGGGTGTTTTGTTTACATTTATAATGCAGCTTTATTTAATGCTGACAGATATAGCTTGTGGCAAATGATAGTCAGAATGTATGAGCAGTCATAATGCTTCTGTCTTCTTATAGTGTACTGCTGAAAATAAGCAGTTCACCTCTGTTTTTATTGAGGAAAGGATATGAGACAGCTATAGCTTCGTGAGGCTATTTATTGAGTTGTTTTACTAGCTGTGAACATGCCGCTTTATAGCAGTTGTGAAAATGGACTTTGCTAGTGTGTGGGAAAGGAAATAACATTGCAGTATACAAGGGTAGTAAAAAAAATCTCTATAAATAATTTTTCAGACTGAGGAATATTCTCATTTAAGCCGCAGAAATGCTGGTGATTTTTGCCAGATGCCAGCTTTTCCTGAAATGCCACCAACTTACCATTTCTGTCGCAAATACCATTTCTGCTTTAATTTAAAAAAAATATGTATAATGATCTCTTCTGCGTGGAACTGAACAAAAGCTTCACTGGGAAAGTTTGTGGCGGTTGCTGAGAATTTCTTGTATTTACAAACCCATCAATATTTAATAGAGCCGTGTGACCTTTGGGACCTACGGACATGAATTAAGTGTCTGCCTGCTTGGCAAGGCTTGCAGAATGCAGGTTTAATTTGGACTTGACGTGGCTTTATGCGGCGTGTCGATGTACGGGGCTGTGCCTGGCTTTCAAGTGATGAATCCTTACGTGTGATGCTGATGTAGGGGAGCTGTCTTTGTTCCCTATTTATAATGTAAGGAGCAGAGGAGTCGCTGATATAAATATGGCACAGAGTTCAGTTGACTTTATAAATAGCCTCACCTAACGCTAGGCATGCACAACTCAGGCTGTGGTACAGGGAAGCAGCCAGAAGCTGCTGTAGCATCAGCATTTCTGTTTCAGTGGTTCACAGGTAGCGTCACCAGGCACTAATTAAAAGGGGCTTTTTAACTAAGAAAGCAATTTCGCGTTAGCCCTCGCTCCGCAGTCACATCTGGCAGCATCACCCTGGGCATGCCTAGAGGAGTCGGGCCAAGGGCAGGACCAAGACTGTTCCCTTCCAAGCCGAATGGAGCCACTATAGCTGTGACTTGCTTAGTAAATCTCTACGTAGATGCTATTATTCAGAAATAATTTGGATTAATTTTCCCGACTGCCCCTTTGTAGACAGGCCCCAAGTTGCTTCCTCCTCCATCTTTTAGCAGGTGAAGTCCCTAGTCCACGGGGCTGCCTGCAGAAGTAAAGTTACTCACGTGCAAATATTCCCAGGATCAGGCCCTGCATGTGCCTGGTCTGGTTAATGTTGCGGGTAACTCGTCACGTATGTGCTGTTATATAATTACTAAGCTTCTGGTGTTGGAATCTTAAAGACACAGCGCACTCTTATGGATTAGGTCGGACTGAGAGATTTTATTGCATTTGCTATTTTTATTCACGTGTGCAGCAGCAGCAGCAGCAAGGGGCACAAATCATTTTCATGCATGCAAAAATAATTTAGAAAATGGCATGAGTCGCAGCAGGTGAGGCCTTTTGTTTCTTTCACGTCTATGTACAAGTTCCCAGGGAACACTGAATATTAAATTGAAATAACCCTCCCTGATTATTATAGAGCTACGGAGTCAATTTAATTCTCTTCAGATAAGGATTTTCTGGACACAATTGGCAATTGCTTGCCCTGTAAATACAGTTCAGGCTACAAACACCAGCTCGTGTTTACCAACCCTCTGGCAAGGGGAAGTCTGCTGTATTCTGGGCTTTTGGTTTTTGGGATGTAGACATTTTCCTTCTTATTCTCATTAGGTTTATGGATTGCAGGAGTGCTGTAGAATGTCCCTCTACCCCCCTTAACTGGACAGAGAAATGGGTTAATCTCTCCACAGAGCCATTTCTTTACCTCACCACGTCTTTTCAAAACCCCAGTAACCAAAGAAAGAAAGATCCAGAGCCCTATGGCTGTGGATTATGGGCTCTGTGCGCCCCCCACACCTACTGCACATGAGGGTGTGGATTACAAACGCACAGTGAGAACGTCCGCGGTGGATTCATGGGGTTTGGATTTTGTCATGTCGGCTGAACAAGGTAGCTGGCTCTTTAAATTACGTTAAAACAATTCCGTTTTTATTTTAGTCCCTTAGCCTTTTAGGATTCACTTGGTTAAACGGCGGAGGGGACTCTGCAGAGGGTGCAACAAGCACATTTCAAACAACTGCGCTCTTCCCTGGATAAGAAGACTCCTTGAAGTTTCTCATGTGTGGCTGTAATTAGCCAAGTTTTAATATTTTAGTCATTTAAGGCATGAATCTCATTTTTCTGAAAATAAATCTATAGTCTGGCTATTATAATCAGATTGTCTCCACTGTGTTTAAGTAATAATCATTTATTGTTTAAATACGGTAGAGGCAGTAACAAAATGCTGTCAAGAGCCATCATACTCATTAACCTGCCAGCTAATTAGCCTCCTCCTGCCTGATTGCTGACAAGTTCCCCAATCTGAACCTAGCGCTGTTGTGTCAGCACTGAAGCACCAAGCAAAGTGGAGGAGGGCTCCAGGAGATGTTTGTGAACAAAGTCTGTGCATTAAAGGGTTGTTTTCTGCACTCCAACAAATGTTACAGCATTAATATTCGCAGCTATAATTAAATTGGCATCTCTTAATTACCATAATTAGTACATTAACCATTTCCTTCTTAGCTTCAGGCTCTGGCTCAGTTCACGAGATGCGAAATGAAGAGTCAAAACCATTTCTGCTGCCCTTATTTTCCCTGCCCATGTGCTGAGGGCAGACCCGGGCTTTGGTTTGCTTTGGACTCGGGATGTGAAAGTGTAACCGTGTACATGGTCAATCTTCACAGTCACATGCAGGCTCCTGGCATGCGTGAGGGGCTGGCTGAAAAGCCGCTCCTCTCTTCCAACCCCCCTTTCCACGCTGCTGCCTCAGAACCGGCCGACTGCCATCCCCGCGTGTAACCGCAGAAATGAACTAAACGCATTTGGACTGTGAGATGGAAGAGAAAGCCGAAGTCACTTGGTACCAAAGATTTTGAATTCAGCAGTATGGAAACCAAGAAGGACACTGTAATGGATGTAATAAACTCCTAGGCTGAAGCCATCTGTCTTGCCCATTGAACCAACTGGGCATGTTCACCTTTCCCAGAGCTCATTCCTGTAGACATTTACCCAGGGCAGTCACAGTCTTTTCCTGAGTCACGCCCGGAAAGCCAGCGGAGCTATGCAGGCGAGTACAACTGCCGGACTGGGCCCTTAGACCATGTGTTCCAAACATGACAGGTTGGGGTTTGGGGTTTGGTTTTGGTTTTGTCCAGAAATGTTTTGGAAAAAAAAGAACACACCTCAACGAGCTCAAGTCAGACTAGTGGGCAGAGAAGGAAAACTCCCTACCTCACACGGCCCCCGCGCTCAGTGTGCTAGCCAGGCAAGTCTGCCAGAGAGCACGAGTGAAATGAGTTTCATGGTCCCCGCTGATGACTTTTGAGCTTCTGTCCACATGACAAAATCAACCCGGGCGTTGTCAGAATGTGCATTTTCTGCTCAGCATTTCTCAACTGGGTAAATGATCCCTTGTTGCAAGAATCCTAGAATCCTAGAGCTGTAACGGACCTCGAGAGTCATCAAGTCCAGCCCCCTGCCCTCTCGGCAGGATCCAGCCCCACCTAGGCCATCCCTGACAGGTGTCTGTCCAACCTGCTCTTGAATATCCCCAGTGACGGAGATTCCACAACCCCCCCAGGCAATTTATTCCAGTGTTGAACCACCCTGACAGGTAGGAAGTTTTTCCTAATGTTCAACCAAAACCTCCCTTCCTGCAATTTAAGCCCATTGCTTCTTGTCCTATCATCAGAGGTAAAGAACAAATATTCTCCCTGCTCCTTGTAACACTCTTTTAGGTACTTGAAAACCGCTCTCATGTCCCCTCTCAGTCTTCTCTTTTCCAAACTAAACAAACCCAGTTCTTTCAGTCTTCCCGCATGGTTTCCAGACCTTTAATCATTTTTATTGCTCTTCTCTGAACCCTTTGCAATATTCCCACGTCCTTCCTGAAAGTGGTGCCCAGAATGACTAACAGGACACATGCTGGGCAAAGACATGGGCTCAGCAGATTCCTAAGTAATCCCAGTTCCTTTGTGGCACGGTGGCTGAGAATGGAAATCGAGTCTGTTCGTGGCGAGTGAGGGCAGGCTCTGCTGGACCAGCGGGCGGGTGCAACGCAGACGGACAGGGACATCAAGAAAGAATGGGGGGTGGGGTTGGGTCGCGTTGACTAGTAGCAGTTGCAGTAGCAAAGGAAAAGGAGCAGGACCAAGAAGGCAATTGAGCCTGGTGCCACAGACAAACCCTTCGTGCAAGATCAGCCCTCCCTCCACCCCTGTGCTTGCGTCAGCTTTGTGTTCAGGACTCAGGTCTTTCCCAGCCTCTCCGGAGAGTCTCGTCACATGCAAGATTTTTGTCCGCCCTGCAGACAGGACGTGGTGTGCACCTAGTGCTTCCCCCTGATTTCAAAGCCCTCGTGCAGCTGGGGAAGGGCCATTCGTCTCATCCTGACACGTCTCAGTGGGGTCGCAGTGTTAGTCTGTATCCACAAAACCGACGGCGTTATTTGGGCATGAGCTTTCATGGCCTACTTCCTCCAATGCACAGAGTGGCAATGCGGATATGTATTTGTTTAAATATACTTGTGCCTGCCTCTGTCATTTCCACTCCATGCATCAGATGAAGTGGGTCTTTGACCACGAAAGCTTATGGCCAGCTAAATCTGTCAGTCTTTTTAGTCGCATCATGTATGTAGGGAAACTGAGGCACAGAGTCTTTTTAAGCCACTCGTCGAAAGTCATGCAGCAGATTTGCAGGAGAATCCCGTACGTGCTCCGCATCTCACCATGTTGGCAGGAACTTGTCGGAGCTTAGACCCTGAACCAAGCGTTGTTCTAACGCTTAAAGGGAAGATTTTTGAAATGGACTTGGAAGGGCAAAGCCAGGTCAGGGCTTATTAGTGTTTAAAAGGGCTGGTAAGTCAGGGGCTGGTATCAACAGGAGACAACAGGATCAAATAGATTCCTCAGGGCAGCTCCTGCATTTCTGAGACTAGGGCAGGGCATCGAAAGCAGACACCCTCTGTTTGACCCCTAGGCGCTCTCTTTATCAGGGGGTGAAGAGAGTCTTTTCCACCAGCTGCTAGAGCAGGGCGGGGAAACTTTTCTGGGTAGGTGGGAGGGGGCTACTGACCCACCAAAGATCAGTCGAGGGCCGCACGCAAGTGAGAAGCAAAACAAAAAACCAAAACCAGCCCCCCGACCTATAACTCTCGCTGTCCCGGCCCTCAACCGAGAAGCAGGAAAAAAGACACTGCCCTCCAGCTCCAGCCCCACAGGCAGGGCAGGGAGTGCTGAGGCTCAGGGCTTTCCCCCAGGGCTGGATTAAGTCTACTGGGGGCCCAGGGCTACTGGATTTTGTGGGGTGCCCCAGGGCCCTGGGTGGGTTCAGTGTGGGGGAGGAGATGGGAAGGGGGGACAGGCGAGGGGTGGGCTGTGGGTGGGAAGGGGCAGGTGATGGGGGCATATTCCTGACACAGACCCTGGGAGGGGGGAACACAGGGGTTCCCCAAGGTGCTGAGAGCTGCAGGGAAGTACTGCCTGCAGGCACCACCCCCTACCACCCTATTGGCCACGATTCCTGGCCAATGGGAGCAGCAAAGGGCGGTGCCTGCAGTGTGCAGAGCTACATGGATCTGCTTCCTTCCCCATGCCAGGTGGGCCCACAAGTTGCTTTGATCCGACCGACCCACGAGGCTCGGGGCTTCCCCCACATCAGGGAGCCAGCTCTGTCTCTCCAGCCGTGCCCCTCCCCATGGCTGCAATGTCAGCGCCGGCTGGCAGGCCGAATCCAGGCCGCCGGCCGTAGGCTCCGCACCCCTGTGCCAGAGGGCACCCAAATTCATTCTGTCCAGGAGCACATTGCAGAAAGCAAGTCCCGCAGCGTAGGCGTCTGTCACGTCCCAGCAGTAGCTTCACGGGGGCAGTTAATTCTTGCCCGTCTTCCAAGGAAACAAAGGGGAAGGAAAGTGTCACCTTCCTATTAGCTAATTTTTTAAAAAAAAGCATAATAAGTATAATATATATAGTGAGGGGAGCTAACCCAAGGCAAATTTAATTTCAGATTGGGTTTTGCTTAATGTATTATTCATAGTAGTATTTATATCGCCACTTACACGTCTCCCTGGCAATAAACTGAAAACTTTAACAACAACATTCACTTCTCTTGCGGGGGGATGCCACAGAGTCCTGTGAGTGATTGGTTCTGCCTCGTCCCTTGTAATAAGGGCATGGAGAACGGGGGCGGGGGGGCTGTTTTGCATCTTTTTAAACATTTTTGCTGCATGACCTGTTTCTGCATTTCCCTGCATCTCTGTTCGTCTAATTAGGGTGTTCTAAAAAGACCTGGACCACTTCTTGTACAGAGTGCTTGCCTGTGGGTATTTAATAAGGAGCTTTCCGGGGCACATTTGCATCTTTTGCTTGGGGTCTGAATAGGGAATTACCTTAAAGATCATTAGAAGCCGTGGTGCATTGTTAAAATCAGGCCACGAGATTCTAATGGCAGCTCCAAACTTCAGGCATTCTGTATAACACAGCTGACCCCACAATCGCTGCACGCAGCATAGACAACCTTGGTATAAACTGCTGATAATTCAGCTTCATTCACAAGAGCCAGTGCTGCAAGCAGGTTGCTTTGCAGCCAAATGCCTAGCGAGTGCAAGAGCTGCAGCAGTAACAATGCGCCTTGTGCTTGTTGCGCATCCTCGGGTGCACGGCTGTTCCTCAGTACCCAGAACTGTCCTCTGGAGGGGAGTGGACGTCACCAACAGCCCGTCCTGAGAACGCAATTCTTAGCGCTCAGGCTGTTCCTGGAACCCACGTCCTGAGCGTTTCAAGGTTCTTTAGGCTCCTGCTCGACAGGCTGGTGCCTGCGGTGGGGTCTGAAGTTGGGTCCCAAACTCTGTGGGCGGGTGGGGGTGGGGATCCCCCCCAGGAGTCTAGAGCAAAGCGATGCACAGTCCTTCACAGGCAGAGCACTAGGGGGGCAAGTTCCACCCGGAGGTGCACATGGCATAAGGCTTGGGAGATAGCGTGGGTGGGTTCTCCAGGACCTTCCCTGCACAGGCCCTCGTGCCCAAGAGCCGCCGACAGCTGCACGAGCAAAGCAGCCAGGATCAACGCAAGAGGAGCTGCTGATGGGAGAGTGGCCAGATGCAGTAGCGATCACAGAAACAGAGGGGCCACTTCTGCCCTGTACAGAGGCTCCAGCAAAATGGCAGAACTGAGGCCTCCATTGTTTCCAGGTCTCGTCCGGGCCGGCCTGCATGGGGTGATTTTGCCCTGTGTGCAAGGGGCTAGAACAATTTATATAGGGGGCACGGAGAGTCCTGGAACCAAACCCAACCCTGTGTGGAAGGGAAACCCCTTCCAGCCAGGGGCACGGGAGCACTTCGAGTCCCAGGGCCATGCACATATAGAGCAATGCAGCGTATTGGCCCGGCTGCATACGAGCTGAGATGGGACCGGACTGGTGCCCGAGCTGGCTGTTATCCCCTGAACAGGCGCGGCTTTCTCCCTTGGAGAAGGCAAGTCGGTGCGACTGGGGCAGAGGGCAGATGCTCCCGCCAGGAGAGACGCTGCATTTCAAAGGAACAAAGGGCCGTGAAATGTCCAGTTTGCAGATTCCTGGTTTTCATGGCAGGTTCCTTCGCAGTCTCTGGCGTCTGTGGAAGGGCGGTTAGTCGGCCCCTTACATTGCCAGGTCCACACAGGCCGACACCCACTGGATGGAACAGCTGTCTTACCAAAGCTTTCACCTCTGTCTCTGAACCTGGTCATTCCTTCTTCAGGTCGGGCTGGAATCACTTGTGTGTACTTGGGAGCTGGGTCTGCGTACGTCAAGCCTCATGGCCATTCAGTTCAGATGACACAATGTGAAGAGGTTTCCCTTGAAGACGTCCATATCACACTTGCTTTTGAAAACCTAAATTAAGTGCTTCTCTCTGTCTTTATTAGAACACAGATACATTGTGATACCTGGGTTCATTATCTGCTAAGTATGTTCATTAATCAGCATTCCTCACCTATTCTTCGCTTTTAAATGTTATCCTGACACCTTGTGTTTCCAGTCTCCTAGCAACAGAGCCCTGTCAAACTGACCCTGGTCATTTCAAGGGCTCCTTGTCCAGAATGATCCAAAGACCCTTAATTCTGGAGACAGTTTCTCCAATAGGATCCGTCCTTTTCTTTCTACAGGTCTGGTTCCCTAGGAGAAGATTTTGTTCCCATAATCTATTAGTGGCTAATCATTAAACTATGATAGCATCAAACCACCCTCTGTCGTGAGACCCAAAGCACAAAATATCCCTGTCACAATGCAACAGGTGGCAGGGAGAAGATGAGGTGTTTCTCATTCTGCAGCACTAATGGGGGATTGGGGTTTCCCGGCTGTCGGTACTTATAGAGAACGTGGTGATTATAAATATTAAATCCATTTTTGGGGGGTGTCATCAATTTTTTTTTTCAGATTGGGAGCCTGGTTTAAAACAAGTCCAGCTGCCTAGGACTTGAAGGGAAAGGACATTTGTAATAAAGACACGTCTGATGATAAAACATCAGGTATGTTGAAAGCCATTGTAGGGGTTTCTGAATCTCTCAGTCTGCCCCAGCTGGGGCTTCCAGTGCTACGCAAACCCAGGATGTCAGCCTGGTGGGGGCAGAGCCCTCCGGCCTCATGCCCGGCCCTGGTCTAGGACCCAGCATTGCCCAACCTGCTTCTCACACCGTGGGATTTCGGGAGAGGGAAACGGGGAACATTGAGCTCGTGGGTTGCGTGTGTGTTTGTTTTTTAAAGGCAGCTTGACGCGGCTTGAAGGTTGGGGAAGTTGGAACAAGCGGAGCTGCTGGTTTTTAAGGAAACATTGAGGGAGGCGAGTGCTGGGGCAGTGAGGGGAAGGATAAAAACATTGTTATTTTCCTGCAGACAAAAGGGCTTATTTATTTGATTGAGGGGACAGAGCAGGCCTCGCAGTAGGCAGCATGGGAGAGAAGGGCGTCAGAGGAATTTGTCCCATTCAGTTTCATGCTGTAAGTCGGGGAGGACCGCAGGCGTGTCTGGATCTGGCCCCCAAGGCTCAGGGCTCCCCCAGCCCTGCCGTGGAGCTGGAGCACTCGAAACCTACTCGCTTGGGCCCCTCAGGCCCTGATGTGTAAGTGGGATGTGGGGAGTGTCTTTCCCCCCTCAGCTTCTCGGTGAGGAGCCACGTGGGCCTGTGGCCCCGCCCCCGAGTAAATGTAACGCTTCCCCACCCCCAACAAAACCATCCCAGGAGATTGACTTTCTTCAACGTGCCAAGCGCTTTTTGCACGAGCCCCTTGCTCCCAGAAGGCAGGAGCGTCGCACCCAGGCACCTGCCCCCTGAGCCACTCGGCTGACTGGAGGGTCGCCAGCTGCGGGTGGATGAATTCCTGGAGGTTTCATCCTGTGGCAGAATTGTTCATGAAGGGCACGACTTTCGTTCCTGGAGACGCCAGGACAAGCCTGGAGGGTTGGCAACCCGAGCTGAGAGAAGAGACCGGGAGGCCTGTGAGGACAAGGCCTGGTTGCCTCGGCGAGGCGCCCTGCTGCCGCAGTCCAGCGGCCATGCACCCGCGGGCCAGTTATCAAACCGCGCTGAGGGCTGTCACTGGGAACGTCAGCATTTCTACAGGGCAGTGATTAATTCTGGAGCACCTGGTGGAATGTCTACAAGATGTTTGTTTCAGTTATCTTCTCCTTCCGCCGCCTCTCTCCTCTGTCAGCCTCCTCCCGCTCCGCACTCTGCGTGCCCCAGTGCTGCCGAGCGATCTGACAGGGCCCTTGTCTAAACACTGCAGCCTGGTGTTGTCTTTTCTTCCCCCTGCTTCTAACGCTGTCAGGTGAAATGTGAGAGAAACCCAAACCCTTTTTGTCTTGAGGAAACGGCTTTATTTGTAGCTCTTGTTGAGCCAAGCTTGAGCGCGTACCTTTCCCCGAATAAATAAATACTTTGTTGGGGGGGGAGGGAGGGGCGCTGAAAAACCCTTTCCTGGGAGAATTGCACCGAGGAATGTGGTATCGGCACTTGGTTAGTGGCCTTTCCCCAGCCTCCGTGAGGCTAGTACTGGAACACCCAGGAGTCACCTGGCAATTGGGTGCAGGAGGTTGTTTCCGCGTAGGGGAATTTCTCTTTAAAAAATTCAGTGTAACCAGCATTATTTTGCTCCTCTGGGATCCCAGACAATGAATGCATAGGCCTGTTCATTAATACTGGTTGTCTTCTGTATCCAGATTTGTCGTTCCAGGTTTTAAATTTTTAATGTATTACCAGTTCTTCCACAGAGCACAGCTTTTCTTTGTTCTTTTATATACTCGTACTGTTTTGTATGCAGGCTTGCTCTTGTCGGATACATCTTAGTATCCTTTATAAAAGCTCTCCCCTTATCAGCCGCTGTTAGATTTGACAAAGTCTGTCTTTGTGGGTTTCTGTGAACGCACACTGCCCATTTTCTTTTCAGAAGGATTGCTGGGGTTTTAGGCAGTAATTGCTCTATGCAAATATGTGGTTGGTTTGGTGATGTTAGTGTCTTGGCTTTGCAATGGGGTAATCCGGTAAATGAAGGGTTAACTATTTCATGAGAGAGCTGTTCTGGTCATTTCCTATTGGCTAGAAAGGCCTGCAAGCCGATAAAGGAAAGACATTGTTGTAACTAATGTTCTAGCCTGCAACTGTCTATTTCATTAATCTGGGGAGTAGGAACGAATGACTGTTGGTCTTTGTTCTTATTGAGTCTGCTCGTTAGCTCTCTCACCCCCTCAGAAAAGAATCGCAGCATATTTGTAAATGAAACTTTTGTTGAGCGACTTCAAGAGGGCGCTGTAGGATTCTGCAGGATGCTACCATGTGGTGTGTGACTGTGTGGACGTACAGGGCTGGATTACCCAATAGGCAGATTAAGCACGTGCTTGGGGCACCAGCAAAGCAGGGGCACCAAAAAAAGAGAGATTTTACGGTATAATATTCTTTTTATTTTGAAGTACATATGAGGGAGGGGGGCACCATAATCTTTTCAGTGCTTAGGGACTCTAAAGGTCTTAATCCAGCCCTGTGGACGTATCCGGGGCCTGTTGATTATTGTCCCTGTGGTGAAGACTCCCTCAGGCCTGTTCTGTGGTGCAACATGTCAAGAAGGTCCAGACCAAGTGATTTGCACAACAGACTGTAACTCTTAAAAACTATCGTTTCATTAATTATTTACGTTCACAAGTGTGATTTTTATTGCCCTTTTTGTTGCTCGCTGTGTTAATAAGTAGTTCATCTTCTATCAGCACCTGTTAAACCCCAAATCTGTCAGTCTCCATTTCCCCAGAGAGCCTGGGAGAAATCTGCTATGCAATAATTTCTCTTTTAGTTTGCACTAGGACATTAGTGTATGTTTTCTATTGATCTGTGTGGCATGCAGTATGAGAAATTTGTCTCTTTTTTGTCGTTGGATTGATATTTTCATTCAGAAACATGCTGAATTTTCTTGGGATCCTGTTCTTACAGCTTTTGGCTTCAATGTAGCTGGATTTCTGTAGGGGCAGGTCATCAAAGAAGTAAGTTACTTTAAAATAATGTTAAAAATAGGGCTGTCCTTTCAAATGCTTGCACGGAAAATACTCTAGCTTTGCACACAAACCTTGACTTGGGTCTCAGGATGTTCACACGTCTCAGCTTGGCCAAACGCAGGTGTGCTTTGGAAAATGCGCTCGGTGCTGTACATGAGGGTTTCTTTCTGCTTGTGGAGTGAAACAAAATGCTCAGATGCTGGACTCGGAGCATAGAAATTAAACAGCGGTGGAGAGATGGAACATTCTCGAAATGCAAATTGTTTGCTATGCAGGGATGCAGCGTGATCTTGGAAGAAGTCAAACCGCTCCTGCAAGATAACTCAACTAAGGGGTGAGGCGAGAGCGGTGGGCAGGCCCCAGAAAGAAGGCCAGCTGGGGGAAACCAACCTGGTAGCCTCCAGCGGTCCCTTTGGGGGGAAGCACCGATGTTTTTAGAGTAACTTTTCTTTCCACCTCGTTTTAGTTTTACAGCGGGTTTGCTGAGCAGGCCCCGTTTGCATTCACCACACTGGGGAAGAAGCCAGGGCCGACTTGTCTTCCTGTGCCAGCCGAACCACTGGGGCTGCCATTACATGGGAGACCAAACCAGAATAAAAGTCACCCCCCCGCCCTTGGTGGCCTAGGCCGTGGCCCGCATCACTTTGCTCAGACTTATTTCATTTTCTAGTGGTGCCACGACAGCTGCTAATGGCTGGTTTGTGCATGAGGACAAACACGGAGGCTGAGGTAGAAGGGGGGGGCGTGTTTTGTGTTGGCGGTGCCTGCCCACGCCTTTCGGAACGACATTGGCAGCCTTCCGCCAGCGTTGGCAGCTCCTGGAATGGCCATTCCTGGTGCTTGGAGAGGGGACACCCATGGCAGAGCTGGGTGGCCATGTCAGAAAGGGGGCTGGAATTCACCATGCTGCTGGGGCGGGCCGGGTCGCTTCACACCCGGGATTGTTGAGTCAGCTCAGGCCAGCTGCTCATCTCTTTGGTTTTCGCCCTGTGTAGGCGGGAGTATTTCTAGGAAGCAGGCACTGTGCTTGGGACCGCTCCTGTCTTTGTTACTGCTCCTTTGCATGGCACATCCCCTTCTCCTTCCTCAGCGTACAGCCCTGCACTTCTAATTTAATCCTCATGCAAAGAGGGCTGCAATAAATCCCGTCGTCAGCATTAAATATTGTTTGTTTTAGCTGCCTTGCACTTCATGTTTCCCCTTTTAAAAGGAGAGCCATTACGAAAGGTTAGATTCACCGTTAGTGGCGCTTTAGCTCTCCCTTTTGAATCAGCGAGGTTGCCGTTTTATTGCTCTCTGACTTACACTTCAGTGATGAGAGTAAACTAGCATCAGATTAAAGGTCAGAAAATCCCATCAAAGAGAGGAATATTAGGGGCACCGAGAGTTGGAGAGGCAGCACACCGCTGGGTATTGACAGGGTGATTCCGGGGTATCAGGCAGCAGAATTATAGCTGCCCAGAGAGTCAGTACAGCTGTAATGAGCCTGTGTGAAGAGGAAGAGGGTAGATTTATGTAGTTCCTCATAATTTTCTGTAGAGACTGTTATTGCAGACACTCTGCAGTCTCCTGGTCTTTCACACAGCTCAGAGGTTCTGACGCTTTTCCAGCCACCGAATTCTGTTCTCTTAGCTCACATCAGAGACACTTGAAGTTCCCACTCTGGGGCCGGGGGCTGGGGGTCGGTTCCGTCCTTCCCTTAAATTGTTAGCTTACTTGGCTGATGGGACTGGATTCTCACATGCAGCACAGGTCCCAGCCAGACAAGTGCCGACGAAGGGGAGAGCCCCCTCCCCAAGGGAACAGTTGAGAAATGTGAATTCACAGGGAGCCCTTCTGTGACTTTCAGGCTAGGAACTTTGGTTGGCCTCGTGGAACGAGGTGTACAGATAGTGCGGAATGGCTTGCTAGTTCGAACTATCTAGCCTGTGCCGCGTGTAGCCGCGCGGCACGGGGTTCGAACAAGCCGGCATTTAAAAATGGCGCCGGCTGGCTTATGCAAATGAAGCCTGGGAAATCCAAATCCCGGGCTTCATTTGCAAGTGCGGTATGTCTACATTACCACCCTAGTTCGAATTAGGGTGGTAGTGTAGACATACCCTATCTATCGGCATACATCCCCTCTATCTATCTATCTATCTATCTATCTATCTATCTATCTATCTATCTATCTATCTATCTATCTATCTATCTATCTATCTATCTATCTATCTATCTATCTATCTATCTATCTATCTATCTATCTATCATCTCTTTTAGAGTGTGTCTGTCCGTGAGGCTATGATATTAACTAATTTAAAGCCAGGTCGGGGTTTGGTTGTGCCAGGACAGCCGGAAGCCCCAGGAAAGGGAAAGTTTCCATAGCATGGAAAGGGAGGGGCTGCTGTTCGGAGGGACGCGATATGGGAGTGGCCGCTGGGGGCAGCTGCACCTCCAAGGGATGAGCCAGCAGGGTCTCCACCATCTTCCGTGCCAACACACCGGTACACAGGGGCGGATATAGAGCAGGGCAAGTGGGGCGGCTGCCCCGGGCCCCGCGCTTCAAGAAGCCCCACGCATGCACCGTGGCAAAAGGGGGCCCCACGAAATTGTGCTGCCCTGGACCTCGCAAAATGGTCATCTGCCCCTGCCGGTACATAACTCCCCTGGCAGGGAGGGAACACGCCCTGGCCCCCAGTCTCCTGCTCCACCTCCCCATAGCCCCAAGGCCCTGCCCTGAAGGACCCAGGCAATTCTGGGTAAGTCTGCTAGTAGCTTATAAACTGCCAGAAAGAGGAGGCAGTGGAGAAATCAGTCACACTGGTTTCTGCTCCTGTCTCTCTCTTGGGCCGTGTATGCCGAGTAGCTGAGGTGGGGTTATTCATTTCTGCCTAGGATTACTCTGGAGGGTGTAGCAAACAGGATCCAAAACAAAGTCTTCTCTGAAAACTGCCCACTGGAGCACTTCGCAGCTTGTCTAGTTATGCTCAAGCTATAAGGCTTCCCCCGTCTTTATACAGCTTTTGTTTACAGCTCACTAGAAACGGCAATTTATGAGCAACTTTACTGATCAATTTAGAATCTGTTCATTTTTATTACTTAGTCTAGATATCCATTTAGGTGATTTATTGCCAGCAAACTCTGAATGTATAAAACTTTGATCATATTTTTAAATAAGTGTGTGTTTTGGCAGCGTTAAATCGGAAACCTCATTCGTTTGATTTACCACTTGGGAAACACGCCATGAAAGCCCTCCTGCCACACCCTCCACGTGCTTCCAGGCATGTGAGCATGCGTTCTCGGCACTGGCACTGTTGTAATGGCAGCCAGCGACAGAGTCTCTGCCTCTCTTCTGGGACCCTTACGTGACTCATGCACCTTTGGGGGCTCAAAGCCTCCGGGAGATAACAATTAAGGCCTCACAACTCCATGAAACCATGTTAATTGGGTGTTTACACTGAGATGCACCCGACACGCTCCAGAATAAAATCTTGGGGCCTGTCTGAAGTCACTTCCATGCTCCCAGACTGTGCGATGTCTCACAAAATCCTTTCGATAGGAAGTGAGGCTGTGTCTCTTAGAAGCGAGCAAATGAAAGCGTGTGTCACGCCGTCGCATATGCACAAACGCAGCAGACACTGCTCTTGTCAGAGGGAGTGCCGTTCCCCTGAGCTCTGTTGACCCATTTGAAAATAAGCGACAACAATTTCTGTGTTATGGTTTGAATGTTTTATAGAAGGAAAATAAGATGCCTGCAGTCAGGGAGGAGGAAACAAGAGCGCAGAGAAGTCTGAAATAATTTATCTGATCTGTGAAGGGTTCGTCCTGCCATGAGAAATTTATGAACAAAGTTTACTGAGATCCATAAAGTCTAGAGCTAAGCGAAACCAGGGTTTTAAACTTGCTGTGGGATGCACTATTTCCTTTCCTCTTAGGGAAGATCAATGCATATGGCCTCTGTTTGGTGACCAGGCAGCTGTAATGATGAGAGGTCTCCTGGTAATGGTGTCAAATCAGAATTCTCTCTTGGAATGCAATTCATTTTTCATGCATATGAAATATCGTCTAAGAATTACGTGGGTAAAAAGGCCTTGACCAAGAACAACACAGAAATAGCACTAACTGAAGGGTGCATTTTAGAAACAGAATTGTTGAGATAAACTATGCACCATGGTACAATTACAAGCATGGTTTAAAGAAACTCTATACTGTGTTAAGTGTAGCGTTTTTGAGACATGTTCAGGGAAATCTTTATTCATACATTTGCAAGAGAGGAAAAGCCGTCTCTGCTTTAGGACTGCAAAGAGCACTGGATCGCTACCCTGTAATTACGTTCACCAAAATGATCTTCTCCCCAACCCTCCCTTTCAAAGCCTGTGTCTGGAGTAGTGGAGGAGCAATGAGCAGGAACTACTGAGAGCTTTTGTTCCTTAAGATCAGCACATCCACGACTGGCATTTCAGCACTAAGTGCAAGTCAAAAGTAAGCAAGAAAAATGGAGTGGTCCAGCTGAAGAAAATGGAATCGGAAACACAGAAATGTGTAAAAAGTGAGGAGAGAGACAATGCAATAAAACGGCCCGCATGTAGACCTAATTTATAGTGAGAAATAAATGTAACCAACATAAAATCTATAGCAAAGAACTCAATTTATAAAAATACCAGTTATTTCATATTTTCTATAAAAATACAGCACTATGCTATAAATCTGATAAAAGTTGTAATCACAGGAAAGATTTGTTTCTGTTGTGAACATTTTTTGTTTTTATTTCAAGGTTGTAAACTTTCATACTGATGATAGTTAGCTCGGACACCTGGTAGCTTGAAGGAATGTATATCACTGTGTTCTCATGGGCACGGTTCTGAGGCCTTCTGGGGCTCCCATTTAGCTGCTGGCAATGCATATCTAAAGTGCTCCATGTCTATGGACGCAGTTGAAGATGATAACTAAACACAAGGCCCCGGTGCACAGAACTTGCTCTGTATATTGGAGGTGCCCACTCATGTCCTGATTCAGCGAGGTGCTTGTAATGGAGCCCCAGCGAGTCCCTTGGAAGCCAGGGCTGACAAGTGGCTGACGGGTCTGATCCAAGCACAGGGGAGTTAGTGGAAAGTCTCCTACTGACTTCCCTGGGCTTTGGGTCAAGCCCCGTGGGAACACTGGAAACTAAGAAAACCCGGCATTTGTGTGGAGCGGGTCTCACGCTGCACTCTAAGAGCGCCGGCTGCTCGCATGGCGACAGCTTCTTTACCTTATTCCAGCAGCTAAGTTGTATGAAAGGAATCTAAAAATGCACAAAATACGTTCTGGAAGTTGCCTTTGAGAGGGCACAGCCATCCCCATGTGGTTACAGTGTGCAATCAGGAATGCAGGGAGGAGGTGTTTTACTCAGCAGCCAGTGGGGGGATCTGGCGCTTTATGCAGTGACCAATGGGAGAGCTGATGCTTTATGCAGCGGCCAATGAGAGAGCAGATGCTTTACGCAGTGGCCAATGGGAGAGCTGATGCTTTACTCAGTGGCCAATAGGAGACCAGGTATCCAGGAGCTAATATCTCTTTGTTAAAATGTAGACCATGCTATGATCATTTTCCCGCTCCCTCCTCTGAGGCAGAAGGAAGGGTTTGCTGGTTGAGAAGTTTCACGCTTTCCATAAAGCAGGGCACCATTGTGGATGGGTGATGAAGTTGCTCCATCAAGAACTGTGAAATGAAACTGCTATAGAAAGATCCGGAAGGAAAGGAGACTAGAAGATGTCTGGCCGTGCCATACTGTCAGAGGAGCGCTCACTGCAGTCGGAAAATAACCAGCAGGGAAGGCAGCGGAACGGGTCACAAGTTCTTGGTGAGGGTGGGAGGGCGGCAGCCTCCATACAGCGCGGGCCGCTTCACAGGATAGCCGGGGCCTTCCCCGACAAGAGAGGGATAAACACGTCTTGGTGAGCCCAGCCTGCAGGCGAGGGCCTACGGATGTAGAATAGAAATGAAATAAAATGGGAGGAGTTGGGCAACAGAATTAAAAAAAAAAATCTCTTTGTCGATCAAGGAAAAGGGGACTCGAGAGCAAAACCGTTGCAGGAATGTGTGAGAGACGAGAGCCCTGTTGAGAGAGGGCCTGGGAAATGGAGCTCAGGAAAGGGTCAATTGGCGGTGCAGAAATCCAAAGGGCAGGAGAGATGTTAGATAACGTCCCTTGCGTGTTGGGGAGTTAAGGAAAAGCCCCAAGCCCCGGATTCCCAGAGCTGTACCCCGTGTCTCCGGCAGCCCAGCCTGGAGGACATCGGCAGGGTAGCTGCAAGGAAGCTGGCAGCCGCAAAACCCTCTAGTGGAACCCCCTTACGTGAGGTGATACCTGAACAGGAGGTTTGGGCTCCTATTGCCCATGCTTGGTGTCTGGCTGGGCGTTTCTGCAGGGGAGCGGAGCGGGATCCTCCAGACAGAAAGCAGGGGGGCCTCTTTCTCCTGCTAAAATAGACTGTTGCTGCTGTTAAAGAAATTGACAACAATGGCACCTGCCATTCGACCCTTGTAACAGCCTGGCCGAGTGCTCAGGGCTGACCAGCCCCTTCCTGGCTTTGAAATCCACTGGCTGCGGTTTGCCAGCGCTACAGGGCGTTTGTGCCCCGCCCGAGGGAGAATGTGCAGGAGAAGGTTCCCCTCAGGCTGTCGATGGGCACTGAAACTGGCGGGCCGTGGACAGGGCTCCCCCGGCGCTCGGTGTGCCTGTGGGCGGCAGGTGTGGCGAGCGTGGCAGTTCTGTGCTGTGCACACCGCAGGCCCCGCCGTTGGCTCAGAGAATGCCAGGGGGCATGGCAAAGGGTTTAAACCACAGGGTTAGCGTGTGGGGTGCAAGGCAGGGCCTTGAATCGCCCCACTAGGGGCTGAAAGCACATTCCTTGTCTCCCTGCCCTTTAGGGTTGCCAGGTGTCCGGTATTCTGTTCAGTAAAAAAAATCAGAAAATCCTGGACATGAGCAACGTCCGGTATTTTCTGTTTTTTCGGCTGGGTGCTGGACGGAAGCCTGGTGGGAGTGGGGGGAGTGGCTGGGACTGCAAGCCACTCTCCCTGCCCGGCTTCTGCATGCAACCACAGGCTCCCAGCGCTGATCGCGGCCCCGGCTCCCAGCTGAGAGCCTGTGGTTGGGTGCAGTAGCCGGGCGGGGGCGTG